>NC_080424.1:80796141-81103641 GCF_029873635.1 Malania oleifera
AGGACAACATCATCAACGGACAAGTGGTACTTGTTAGCGGATGTTCAAGACACATGACCGACGATAAGACCAAGTTTCCCTCTCTAAAACAAAAGGATGGAGGATACGTCACCTTCGGCGATAATGCCAAAGGTAAGATCATTAGCATCGGGAGAATAGGTAAAGAACCTTCTATTACTATTGATAATGTATTATTAGTAGAAGGATTAAAACACAATCTTTTAAGCATTAGCCAATTGAGTGACAAAGGGTTTGAAATAACCTTTAAGAAAGAAAAAATGTGTTTTCTAGAATCCCAAAGAAAATAAAATCTTGTTTATAGCTCTTAGGATAAATAATGTTTATTGTATAAACCTTAAGAATCTAATGAATCAAAACGTAACTTGTTTGACAGCCATGAATGAAATAAGTTGGCTATGACATAGGAAGTTAGGACATGTTAGCGTGGACTTATTATCCAAATTATCAAAGAAAAATCTTGTAAAAGGATTACCAAATACCAAATTCATAAAAGGCAAGATGTGTGACAAATGCCAAAAGGGAAAACAAGTTAAAACAAGATTTAAAAAGAAAAAAAAGTATATATCTACTAAAAGATCCCTAAAACTATTACACCTAGACTTATTCGGTCCAACTAGAACCTTAAACCTAGGAGGAAAACAATATGCTTTTGTAATAGTGGATGATTATTCAAGATTCACTTGAGTATTATTTCTAACAAATAAAGATGAAACTTGTGACATGCTTTATGTAAGAAATTACAAAATGAAAAGGGTTATAATGTAACAAGTTTTAGAAGTGATCAAGGTAGGGAGTTTAGAAATAAAGAGGTTGATAAATTCTTTAATGAATATGGAGTAAACCATAATTTCTCAACACCTAGAACTCTACAACAAAATGGAGTTGTAGAAAGAAAAAATAGAACCGTATAAGAAATGGAAAGAACAATGATAAACGAAAATAACCTACCTAAATACTTTTGGGCTAAAGCTGTAAATACAACATGTTATATAGTAAATAGGGTATCTATAAGATCAAGTATAGACAAAACACCGTATGAACTATAGAAAGGAAGAAAACCTAATATCTCTTACTTTCATGTATTTGGATGCAAATGTTTTATCCTTAACACTAAAGATGATTTAGCAAAGTTTGATGCAAAATCTGATGAAGGTATCTTTTTAGGCTACTCTACAAATAGTAAAGCCTATAGGGTTTATGAAATTAGGAATAACTTCCCAAGAAGGGGAGTGAATTGGAATTTTTTATATTTTGATGATTTTTAATCTTTTTCTTTAGATACTGAAGAAAGCACAACAGATAATTTATAAACACACTTTAGAATACTTGTAATAAACAAGACAATCAATAAAGCTAAAATAATTCAATCACTCAATCAAGGATAATATTGCTTTTGTTGATTTCCCTGTGAATATTTATCACCTTCTTTGAATTAACTTTTAGTATGTACTTCTCTTGATTAAGATTTCCGCAGATTAACCAACGTACTCCCTTTTGGGTTTCCGAAAACGGTTAATCGAAATGTACTTTCTAAATACCAAGAGTCTTTGTTTCTTTCTCTTTGAAACTTGTTACCTGCACTTTGAAATCATACAACACAGCAAGTATAGTATATAAAATAGAGAGAAAGACACAAGATTTTTTACGAGGTTCGGCTTCAACACAGCCTACGTCCTCGTTCTTGGAAAAATACCAAAGGTTTCCACTATAGCAGTTTCGTTACTGGGTGGAACAACGTCTGTTTACAACCACTCCTTTGGTTAAGGCTAGAGCTCACCTTCTCCAAACAATATGCCCTTGTTTGGTCAACGCTCCAACATCCTAAAATCGTCCAAAATCTGCAAGAGAAATATCAAAATTTGGTGTACAAGAGAAGCTCACACAAAGAGTAGATTAGTACAAATCAAAACGATGTACTTCAAAAGATAAAATATCAAGAATGAAATAAACTTTTGAAACTTTTCAAAGAATTGACCAAAATCCTTTTCTCCAAATGAGAAATCAGTAATTCTTCAGGATTTGATGAACAAAAAATCAGAACAACAATACTTTCAGCTTTGCAAAAGATTGAGTAAAAGAGATTTTGAGAGCAAAAGAGCTTTAAGAGAATTTCAATGCTTGGGATAAATTTTTGATTCACAAGAACCATGTATTTATAGGCTTCCAAGTAGGTTTCCTTGTTGCAAGAGTTTTCTTAAAGAGTTTTCCAAGTTGTTAGAAAATTTGGATTTCAAATGGCTATAATTTAAAAATGAGAGTTTTAAAATTTTTTCTTCTTAAACAGTGTTCAAACATTTGAAGTGTTGAGGTTAGTCGTCTGAAGTTCCTTAAACCCTTAAAAAATAGAACTGGATACAGGGTCAGATGTCTGAAGTCAAGGTTCAGACGTCCGATGTCGCTGGTTCAGATGTCTAAAGTCACAAGTTCAGACGTCTGAACTTGTTGCTACAACTCTTTGCCTGTTCTGGAAATTCTTCAGATGTCTGTACTTATTCTTTAGACGTCTGAAGTAATTCTTCAGATGTCTAAACTTAAAGTTCAGTCATCTGAAGTTGTCACTTCAGTCATCTGAACTCCCAAAAACCTATTTTAAAAAATATTTTTCTTTCAAAACTAATTTGCTCTCTTATGACTTTTACAAAGCTTATTTCAGAAATATTCAATAGGTATTTAAACCTTAATAATCTCTTATAAAAAGTTTCAAAATATATTTAAAAGATATTTTGCCTTTTGAATTACTTACAAATATGTTTCCTAAGCTTTCATGCTTGAGTTCTCTTTGCTCTTGAGATTCTTTGAACAATTTGCTTGAGCTTCAAATATGTTAGACTCTCTTTGGATCATTGAGAAGTTATCTTCATACTTGACTTATACTTATTCTTCTCTTAAACCATACTTGAGCTATATTTGAGCTTTGCTTTGAGCCACACTTGATCCATATTTCTTGAAACACCAAAACTCAACATTTTTCAAGTTTAATCATCCTTTGTTTGTTATCACCAAAACCAATTGAAAAACCTTGTTAGGCCAACAAATTAAAATAGAAGAACTCTTACTATCATTGAATCAATACACATAACATTTGATGAATCAAACAATTATGAAAATAAAATTAAGAATGATGAAAAAGAAGATATTCCATAAAAAGAAGAAGATCTTGAAATAAAAGAAGAAAATAATAATAAGACTTCAAATGAAAACATTGTAGAAAATCTAGAACTACCTAAAGAATGGAGATATGCTAAAAGTCATCCAAAAGAACAAATACTTGTAGAAACTTCAAAAGGAATAACCACTTGAGCCTCATTGAAAAATATTTGTAACCATTATGCCTTTTTATCTCAAGATGAACCCAAGAATATTGAAGAAGCTTTAAAAAATGACTCTTGGATTATAGTTATGCAAGAGGAACTAAATCAATTTGAAAGAAACCAAGTGTGGGAACTTATACCTAAACCCAAAGACAAATCATTCATAGGAACTAAATGGGCGTTTAGAAATAAAAATGATGAAAATGGGATAGTTATAAGAAATAAAGTTAGACTAGCAGCACAAGGTTATAATCAAAAAGAAGGTATTGATTATGATGAAACCTTTGCCCCCGTAGCAAGAATGGAAGCAATTAGGATGCTTTTAGCTTATGCAGCCTATAAGGACTTCAAATTATATCAAATGGACGTAAAAGTATTTTTTTAAATGGATATATAAATGAAAAAGTATATGTAAAACAACCTCCAGGTTTTGAAAATTCAAAAAATTCAGATCATGTATTTAAGTTAACAAAAGCTTTATATGGATTGAAACAAGCTCCTAGAGCTTGGTATGAAAGGCTAAGTAAGTTCCCAATTCAAAACAATTTTTCAAGAGGAAGGATAGATAGTACTTTATTTATAAAAACCAAAAATAAAGACATGCTTATAGTACAAATTTATTTTGATATTATTTTTGGAGCAACTCATGAGGATTTGTATAATGAATTTACTAAGTCTATGCAAAAAGAGTCTGAGATGATCATGATGAGAGAGTTAAATTACTTTCTAGGGTTATAAATCAAACAAGCAAAAAATGGAACTTTCATAAGTCAAACTAAATATATTAAAGACATGTTAAAGAAGTTTGATATGGAAGAAAGTAAACTTATAGGAACTCACATGAGCACTTCAACTAGTCTTGATAAGGATGAAAAAGGGAAACAAGTAGATACCAAGAATTATCGAGGCATGATAGGAAGCTTACTTTGCTTAACAGCAAGTAGACCGGATATTATGTTTAGTGTATGTATGTGTGCTAGGTTCCAATCGGCTCCTATGGAATCACATCAATCAACAGTTAAAAGAATTCTTAGATATCTACTAGGCACACTTGAACTAGGTTTATGGTATCTAAGGGGAACTGAATTTGAAATGATAAGCTATTCCGATGCAGACTTTACTGGATGCAAGATAGATAGAAAAAGCACAAGTGGAATGTGTCATTTTCTAAGACACTCTTTAGTCTCCTGGTCTTCAAAGAAACAAAACTCTATAGCATTATCCACAATAGAAGTAGAATACATAGTAGCAGGGAGTTGCTGTGCCCAAATGTCACGGTCCGCCTTTTTCACACCGTTGTGAAGGGCGGTGCGGCGCTAGCTAAAGCACTCTTGCTTAACTAACCAGCCTTTTGTTTACCAACATTCATCCACGAAGCACTTTCATTAACATTCAATCAGATAGCAGCGGAAATAATAATCAATTCATGAAAGCCGTGGCAACCAAGCAGTAAATATTGAAGCAAACGTAATTCATTAACAAATCCTCCGTTGACATGTTGTACTTAGCGAGGGAGGCAAGTAGGCTAAGCACGTTGACAATTGCTAGTGAGTTTTACAATGATTGATGAACACTCACTCTCCCCTAAAGAGGTTTTTATGTAATTATCATCCTGGCACTAGGAAACATCAAAGTGACCGAGGAGTCATACTGCCATATTTGGCTTACAAAGACTCTACTAGTAGAAAATAACCCTACACTAGTATTTACATGATGGAAACCCATCCTAAGCACACGAGATAAGCGGTCATAGGCAAGCATAATGCCCTGAACAAGCTTAGCCCGTGACACCAAACATTGTATATGAAACAACAACTAAAAGATTTCAAAATTCAATATCAAACTATTCCAATAAAATGTGACAACACAAGTGCCATAAATATTTCAAAAAATTCAGTATCTCACTTAAGAACAAAACATATTGACATAAGACATCACTTCTTGAGAGATCATGTGCAAAATGAAGACATAATGTTAGAATTTGTAAATACAAATGACCAATTAGTAGATATATTCACAAAACCACTATTTGAATAGCGATTCATATTCATTAGAAGAGAATTGAGAATGATGCATATTCGAGAAGCAAACTAAAAATTTTCTCCTTGGCAAGCGATTGCCACCTAGGTGCCAGGCGACTGCCAGGCTACTAACTTTCAAGTTTTTATTAATAGGCACCTTCCTTATCCTAGCAGGCGACTGTCTCATGGCGAGTAGGGTTTAAAACCCTGTTTTATGTCTTTTTAACTTCCAAAAGGCGCTTGCTACTTCTCCTCTCTCTCTGAAAATTCTCTTTCCTACTCTTTTCCACACAAATTCTTCTTCCAAATTAGCCTGAAACCGTGCAGCAAACCTACCCTCTACATCAAATCGTGAATAAAACCTAAGGTTTATCAGCCTTCCTCTTCAAAACAATCATGTCACAGATAAAATTGGTTGGTAATAAGGGTTCTTCCTCTTCCACAAGGATCAACAAAGATGAAGTAGAGAAGTTGTTAGTAACTCCACATGCTAAGCAAGTCTATAGGAATCAAATTGCTTTAGCCAAACCCATTATAGGTAAAATCCTTGATGTTACATTCTTTAATTTTGATTTTCGTGAAATCATGGAACTTTTTAAGGAAATTGGGTGGGAACAGTTTATTACATATCAAGCAAAAGGATACTATCCAAACATGGTTCGAATTTTCTATGCAAATATGGAAAGATTTGAAAATGGAATCAAAACAAATCTTCTAGGGCAAAATATTCATCTTACTTCCATATCTTTGGGAAAAATTCTTTGAGTCAAGCTAGGAGATTTTGAAGTTCACATTGTTGAGAAACAATGGATAATGTCTCAAGGATTTACTCTAGATGAATTTTTATCCCTAGTCATAAATGATACACCTATCTCCTTTAGGCATCCACCTCTTTACAAATAGCTTAATCTCCAAGCTTCAATCCTGTACAAACTTATTACATATAATATCCTACCACGTTTCGGTTCTCATGATCATATTTCCTTCTTAGATTGTTTTGTTATGTGGTGTATTCTTAAAATAAAAAAAGCTGGATCTTCCAAGTTTACTTATCAAATGGATTATTATGAAAGTTGATGCCCTTCGTTTCCTTCTACCATATGCTAAGATGTTAAATATGGTATTTGTTCATTTTAATGTTCTTACACCATCATTTAATTTCATTAGCAAAACCCATTACGATATCTTTTCTGATATTATTCTTAAGCGTATGGGATATAAGCACTCTTCTCAAGGATAGATTCACAGGGACATTGCCACATCTCATCTGCACCACCTTCTCAACCTTCCATGTCAGCCCCTTCAGTACAGCTTAACCCAGAAACTCTTTCTTGGTTCGTTCCATTTTATAATCACTATATGACCTTCAATGGTGGAATGCAATCTAGACTTGGTACACTTAGAGAGAAGGTTTCTACAATGGAAACTCATTGTTCTAGCCTTGTTCAGTGTATTGACAAGATTGAGAAACATTTGGTTAGCTCTTCTAAAGGCAAATCTTATATGGATATTAATTACGCGTCAAAATTGCGTAATTGGGCATCTTAACCCGAGCTTTACGGTTTATATTTTTAATTAAATGTCTAAAATTATCCAATATTTTAATAAAGTGCCAAAATCATCATTCTTGAACTTTATTGCACTATTTATAAAGTTTTGGTAATTTTTTGTTGTAGGAAAAATCTCGGAAACCAAAAGTGACACCTGTTTGTATTTTGTGCATAACTTTTCCGTCCGAGTTTCAATCTAGACGATTCAAATTTCTAGAGAAAGAGGAAAGGATTATCTACAACTTTTATGTTTTGAGTTTTGTGAGAAACAGGCTCTAGAAGAGTCAAATTTGTGATGAATAGAGAATGAAAAAAATGAAAAAAAATATAACAATCCGGGTCGGATCTCCATCCGGGTCTAGGGCAGCCCCCCTATTTAAGTTTCCCTTTTCTCCTGCGTAGGGTGTGCCTCTGGCACCCTTCTCTCTCCCTCAAACTCTCCCTCTTCCCTTCTATTTCTCTGTTACTTTGTTTTTCTTCCTTGCTCTCTCTCTTGTTTTCTTTCATCCTCTTCCCTATCTTCCTTTCTCAATTCTCTTTTCTCTCTTCCTCTATTTCTCTGCCAGTCACTGCAACTCCAACCACAGCAACCTCCAGCTTTCCCCTCAACAATAGCCTCTGCACAGCTCCACCCGAGGAGAACTCCTAGAACAGAGCAACATCAGCTTCTCCATAGCAGCCGTCTGCTGCACAGCACAGCAGCCACGGCCGAGCACGTACCAGCCTCTGCAGCAGCTTCTCCACAGCAAGCTGACTTCCTCTGCTCTGCTCCACTCCAGAATCCCTCCAGCCTCTGCAACTTCTTCAGCCAGCCATGCCAGTAGCCGCCAACGAGCACAGCAGCACAGCCCACCAGTCGAGCCACATGCTGCCAGCACCCTGCTGCCACGGCCTAAAGCTTTCATGGCTTTTCTTTCTCTCTCTCTCCCTCTCTCTCTCTCTCTCTCTCTCTCTCTCATCTTTTCTTTCTTTTTATATAATTTTTGGTTAGTTGAATAAGTGTTAAATGTTATCTTTTGAAGATTATTTAAAGTTTTGAATTTGAATGCTATGTTAGTCGGATAACTGTTAAGTATTAATTTTTTTGGGTTATTTGAAATTTTGAATTGCGAATGTTATTTAAAGTGCTTTTATTATGGTAGTATTCATTTATTTTATTAGATAAAAATTAGTGGTATATTTAGCTAGCAGTAGTTAATTTTTGGTTCTTTTTGAAGCTCAGCTTAATTAGGGTCAGATTTATCAAAGTTTGCATTTTTATTGTGTTTCGATAGCATTTAAATTTAGGTTTTTTTTTTATTTTTTTTATTTTGGTTCGAGCTCTTGATTTTTGTTAAAGTTTTGATTTTTAATGTGTGTGTGTTTGATTGAGTTTCCATTGCATGTTTTAATTTCTTATTTGTAGTTGCCATCTTTAATAATGCGTGTTTAAGTATTTCCTTAAGTAGACCAGGATTTCTATACTTGTTTTTTTATTGCAAGCATGAGTGGTTAAATTCAGTAACTTGGGTTGTGGGTCGATGTCGTTTGCGTTCTATGGTTTATTAGTTATCCTATGATATCATTAGTAAACTTTTATTTGGTTAAAACAAAAAATTGAAGGAATCGTTGATAAATCGCTAGCTCTTGCTTCTTGTTTTGTTGTTGACGTTAGGCACATTAAAACCTTGAGTTAATCTAGGATTTTAATCAACTTATTTTTACATAAAATTCGGTTGATGCGTAATAAGAGTTTTTATTTTCTTCCGTTTGGATGTGGCTAATTTACTCGATCGTTAGTAATAAAATTTCATCTCATTAATGCCTTGATTGGATTAACAAGAAAAGGAGTAAGGCCTAGGAAATTAGTAAACGGTGGAAGCAAACAGATGTTGAACCCGTAACCCCGAGTGTTCGGTAAAATTGTTTCAGTTAATTTGTTCAGTTTTGGTTGCATTATTAGATTTACATTTTTGGAAAATTGATAAAATTTCAGTTTCATTTTGATAGTTTACTTAAGCTTCTCCTACTTTGTTTACTATTTTCAAAATCGAAAAAGACCAAAAATATTTTCAACCTACATTTGACAGCAACAGGATTTCACTAAACTTGCATAAATACTTTGATACTCAATGGTCCTTGTGGAATACGATCATGGACTCATCTTTGATACAACTTGACACTTCTACACTTGGAAGCACAACTCAGAACAAGTCAAGTTTTTGGTGCCGTTGCTGGGGACTAATTGGTGTCATCAAAGTGTTTCTCAGATTTTAGAGAGGTGTTTTAGAGCTGTGAACGTCTTCACAGCCTGGGTGATATTTACTTCCTCTCCTTTGACCTGTTTGCTTTTATTGCGTTTATATCGAGTTGTATGATTGGTTGGGTTAGGGATAACACATTTAGACTAGTCAGGATAGACTCATCCATCTCATCATTGAGTGAACCTGCTTCACTTGAATCACCATCTGACACGCATAGCATCATGGTTGAAAATGAACCTCATGATATGGAGAACCCCAATAGGACACTCAGAGAATATTTGCAACCTGTTAGGACCAGTACCCCATCCTGCATTATTCTACCTTTGAATGCAACTGGTTTCAATTTTAAACTTGGGATGATTCCATTATTACCTCATTTTCATGGCATTGAATTTGAAAACCCATATTTGCATATTAAAGAGTTTGAAGAAGTTTGTGCCACATTTATGGATAGAACATGCACTAAGGAGGTAATAAGACTGAAATTGTTTCCCTTTTCTTTAAAAGACAAGGCAAAAACCTGGTTTTATTCCTTAAGGCCAAGTTCCATTGGGACTTGGTAAGAAATGCAAACTGAGTTTTTAAAGAAATTTTTTCCCATGCAAAGAACTAATGCTTTGAAAAGACAAATCATGAATTTTTGCCAAAATGATGTGGGAACATTTTATCAGTGTTGGGAACGTTTCAAAGACCTCTTAAATGCATGTCCTCACCATGGGTATGAGAATTGGAGGGTCATCAATTTTTTCTATGAGGGGTTGCAACCAATGATGAGGCAATTTGTGGAAACAATGTGTAATGGTGAGTTTTTCAATAAAGAGCCAGAAGAAGCTTTTGACTATTTTGATTATTTAGCTGAAAACGCCCAATCTTGGGTTGTCTCTGATGTGTATGATAGATCTGAAAAGCAAAAATATATTAGTGGGGGTGGTAAGTATCAATTGGAAGAAGTTGATGATTTGAATGCTAGGCTTGCATTGTTGTCCAAAAGGTTAGATTTCATTGAGCTTAAGGAGGTAAATGAAATGCATGTTTTACCATCATCTTCTCAAAAATGCAGCATATATGAGGATCCAGGGCATGCGACTGATGCATGTCCAACTATTCCTGCTCTTAAGGAAGTTTTGCTTGATCAGTCTAACCCGGTGTATATGGTTTCTGAGATTTCTTATGAACCTTATTCTGATACTTACAATGCAGGTTATAGAAGTCATTCAAATTTCAGTTGGATGAATGACCAAGTGGAGCCATCTCCCCAGGAACAAACTCAATACATTCTTTATGTAGCATCTGGCGAAGACTCGGGACCTTCTTACTTTGCAAATCAGCCTCTTCCAATGCAAAGAAGGGAAATGGAAGATTCCATACATCAGCTAACCGTTAGCTTGCAACAGTTCATGGCAAGCCAAAATGTGATCAACTCTCAAACTTCTCAAGCCATCAACGAGATAAGCACCGATTTGACTAGGCTGAACACATTATTGAATGCTTTAGAGATAGATGAATCTAAATTTCAAGCCTAGCTAGATACTCAAGTGCAGATTGCAATCAGGGGACCATTATCCTCTATTGAAGCAAATGTCAATGATTGCAATGCTGAAGCAAATCTCAGTTATGGTAAGGTGACTGGTGCACTAGATGAAGAAGTTGAGCAGAATGGTGAGAGTTTAACCTTCAAGGAATCAGGTACATATTTTAATGTTGATGCTTCTGAAGAACCAAAGGTAATTGTTCCGAAAACTTTTCCTCAAAGACCGGTTCTTAAAGAAGTATATTTCCTGAAAACTATACTAGATAAGGATCTTTTCTTGTTAAAAAAAAAAAAAAAAAAATTTGAAAATGTGTTGTCTGATATTGTGGAAAGTATTGATTTAGTCATAGATAACTTCTGTGCAGATAACAAAGCTGATGCATTATGGTGACTCAAATTTGGAGATTCTCTAGTTCAATTTATAAATCTGCACCCACCAGACGAAATTCCTCCTGAGCCTCCTCCAGACACATTGTGACGTTTTTCTTTCCTTTGTTTTCATTTTGTTTCATTCTGTCTTATTTTTAGTTTATTAATAGGTACAATTTCCTTTAGTTCAGTTTTCCTTTTCCATTATTTCTTCATCCAGGTATGCCCCACTTTTCCCGTGCACAGTTTTTCTATTTCCCCTATGCTTTCACATTGAGGACAATGTTCCATTTTAGTTGCACGTACATGTACCAGGTTTTTAATTAAAAAAAAAAATCAAATCAAAAAGAAAGAGGAGTACTGAAGGAATTACATTGTACTATGCTATGCTTAACATTGCGTATACCTTTCACATACTTGTGCATAACTTACGAATTACACATTTGAGTCAATCATGAGTAGTTTCTCTCTATATGATCTTATGACTCCATGAAGAATCAATTGATAGTACATTCGTGTTAATTTGACTATATAATTTCCTGTATTTACACAGCATCTCACGAGGTTGAATACACACTCACGTGATTCATTGCACTTAGGGTTTCCTATGAGCACTGAGAGAACACTCGTGGAGACTATAACATCTTGTGAGATATCCTTGAGCTATTTATCATCCTTTTGAGCGTTAATATCAAATCAAAGTTTATGGAACTCAATTCTCTTTTTTCTGGATGATTCCTTGTATACTAGTCTTTGTTTTTGATTTGCTAGCCTAGAGGTAACTTCTAGTGGGGAGATAGAAACGTTGGTCTTGTAGCCTACTCAAGATGTGAAGGCTGAGCCACCCCTAGAGACAGACTTAGTTCATGGACCACTATTCGAACTCAATTCCCGTTGATGGTATGAAGATAACAAACAAAGTGTAATGATTGTCTTAATTGTTCAAGAAAAGGCAAAAAAATAAAGAATGAGCAGAAGAAATGATAAGAAATAAAAATGCACGTGAAATGAAATGCTAATGTCTGCTCCACAGAAATATCACAAAAAGTCAAGGACACAACACATGTTCTCTACGTACGAAGATTCTTCAACCAGTTAATGCCTCAGATGTGTTCACGACAAGTTTGTGAATAAGTTGATCTAGGGTGATCTCAGTTGGATGTGGCGAGTAGGTTAGAAGATGCTAGGGTGAAGGACCCGACACCTCATAGATAGGCTAGATCCCTTCCAGACTAGTCCACTCCATACCTTTACCATTGTTCCTTATATTATGTGGGATGTTTGATCGCAACACTCTTCCTCACATATAATGAGCGAACCCATTTCTTTCTTTTTGAGTGTTTTTTAGGGTCTACAGGTTAGACCGAGTCAAAGCGACCGTTCTGTAGGTGTCCACTGGTATCCTAGGTGTATTGAGTCACACGCACACACACCTCGGGAGTCTACCTATTTATATTCGGACTTATATGACTGCATTAACTCTGAATGTGCCATTGATTAACTTCATGTGAGTATACTACTCTCAAATCACATATAAACGATGAAACTTGCATGAGTGACATGCTTTGGAGTCGTGTGCATTGAATATGAATGAGTTTGTGTGAAATTCAGTTATGTTCTTGTATGTGAAGTGGTATAGTTATGTCGCATGTGCATTGATTTCATGATCACTGGAGTATGTAGTTGTAGACACCACTCAGTTCGTTCCATTTTATAATCACTATATGATCTTCAGTGATGGAATGCAATCTGGGCTTGGTACACTTAGAGATAAGGTTTCTACAATGGAAACTCTTTGTTCTAGCTTTGTTCAATGTGTTGACAAGATTGAGAAACATTTGGCTAGCTCTTCTAAAGGCAAATCTCAGATGGATATCAGCTTTGCTCTATCGAGTGATGATGAATTTGCTAAAAAATTTGGTGAACAAGAAGAAGAGGAAGATGAAAGTGGGTCTATGGAAGCCTCCAATTGATGTGTTTCATCTATGTGCTATTTAACACTTTTGTCTATGTATTGGTGCTTCATCGGATAGTATGTTCTTTATGTTTGTAAGATCTACAAGTATTATGTGTTAGACCAAGTTGTTAAGGATCTTTCATTCCTACCGTGTTTTGATGACAACAACCCATTAGCAATTCTTAAGGCTACTAACGCTTCTCTCTAAGTCATGTTTCAGCTTTACAAAACGGCATCTGAACCAACGAATAGTCAAAGCAACTCATACCATAACCAAAAGCACAAGCCTCTCAACGCATTCATGAACGATACACAATATATAAAGTCATTTGAAGGATGAATGTGATAATGAGAGAGAGACCATCTTGTAAATATCTTGTATATAGAGTAAAACTCAAAACTAAGAGCAAGAAATGGGCATATCACACACGCACAACAAAATACAAGTAAAGTTATTTAAAAGTGTGAAAAGAAACCCCTAAATAGACAAGGACCTTCTTTGTACTTAAAAGAACAAATCATAAGAAGGAACTCATCGACAAACACAGGGCTTCGTCGACGAGTGTAACACAAACTTCATTGACGAACACAGGGTTCTCATCGACGAAGAGATACTGAGAGGCATATGAATTTAGAGCCACAACTCGTTGACGAACACAAGGCGTAGTCGATGAATGGAATGAAGAACTCGTCGACGAACACAGGATTCTCGTCGATGAAAATATATCGAGAGGTACCTGAATTCAGAACCAGCAACTCGTTGACGAACACAGGGCTTCATCGACGAATTGACTGAATAGCTCGTCGACAAAGGTCGGACTTCGTCGACGAACGTCGGGCAGCAGCGAATATTAAATTCTGCAGAACGGCTAGTTTGACCCTTGTCTCATATTCATAAATGCCCAACGACTCTCCAGCTTTGCCCTCGCCCATTTGATGTTTAAATAGGAGTAAATAGCATTTATTCCCCACCTAGAAAGTTAATATTGTAAGAAAATTTTTCATTAATGTTGATATCTTCTAGGATTTGGTTATACACTCACTTGCCCTCTTCTTGCTGCTATTTGTCTTGCTTCTACTCTATTAACAAGAGGACATTGAGTAAGGTTTTTATTTTTTGTAATCAGCTCAAAGGGAGTATTCAAGTTTACATTTATTTCTCATCTACTTCTTATAAAGAAAGGCTCTTTGTGAGCTATTGTTGGGTGTCTCTAAGTGAGCACCTTTTTGAAAGCTCTTTGTGAGCTGCTGTGTATTGGCATCTCTTCCCGAAGGAGGATTATTGTGGATTTTGGGAATCCTTGAGTTGGTCTCAAGGCGTGGACGTAAGCGGGGTGCCGAACCACGAAAACATCTTTGTGTTCAGTTTCTCTTCTTTCATATCTTATTTATTATTATTGTGATTTCCTACATCTTTACACAGCAACTTTATACACTTGCTCTTTATAAGATTTTTGTGCTTATAGAAAGTTAGCACTTCCGAAAAGAAATTCTATTCAAGCCCCCTCTAGACATTCAACCGAGCCAACACTATGTATTACATCACTTCACTATGTTGTTTTTTTTTGTATCACTCTCTTCTCCTTTTTGATTGATGTCCAAAGGGGGAGATGTTTGAGAGAAGGAAGTGCAAAAATGAAATATACTAATATGCTATGGTTTGTAAAACTATGAATATGTATGGACTATCTTGCATGGATTCATTACTTGTAAGACTATGAATATCTATGGGTATGATCATTTCGCAAGTGACATGGTTTGTATAAATATTTTTAGTATATCATGCTTGTTGAAAGGGGGAGTCATGAGTATTATTTCTTATTATTTTTTCTCTCGATTTATCATCATAAAAAAGGAGGAGATTGTTGGCCTAACAAGGTTTACAATTCTTATTTTGATGATAAAAAGTCATGTTATGTTTAATATGGTTTATTTCAAGTGAAAGTTTTTCAGGAAAAAGGAAAAGCTTAAAGGTAGTGACAAAGCTCAAAGTTTAAAGGTAGTGAAAAAACTCAAAAGGATGATAAAGTTTATGGTTCCAAAAAAATCAAGAAAGAAAGATGATTAAAAGCTCAAAGATGATAGAAGAACAATGATTTATTTGAAGATCAAAAGAATATGTTTTTAAGGATGTTTGCATGTAAGTACTTCAAGTAAATTTCAAATATAAACGAAATTGAAGCTCTTATAAAATCAAAAGAAATTTAGAAATATATTTTTAGAAAAAATCCTAAAGTATGTTTTTCAAATCAAAGAAAAGAAAGGTTTTAAAAAGAAATTTTTTTTTTTTTAAAACAGAAGGGCCAGGCGAATGCCTTCATGTGGCAGACGACTGCCCAAATTAAATGAAGAATTTTCAAAAAGGCAGTAGGGTGTCAGGCGACTGCCTGAACATAGCCAGGCGTCTGGGTTGTCATGTCAGGCGACTGCCAGTGTTCTGTGTTTTAAAATTGTTCTATGATAAGCGACTGCTAAGTCGTGGCAGGCAACTGCCACTCGAACGTTGGTTTAAAAACTTCCAATGGGAAGATTTTTTAAATGGATTTTTTGGGCACTACTATTTTGAAACCTTGGGGATTACTTCAAAGAAACTTTGGGAGCAAGGAATTACTTTTAAACATCTATAAATAGCCCCAAACTTCAAAGATTTTTACACTAAGAAATTTTCCAGCAATCAAAGTTCTC
This sequence comes from Malania oleifera, assembly GCF_029873635.1. Classification (NCBI taxonomy): domain Eukaryota; kingdom Viridiplantae; phylum Streptophyta; class Magnoliopsida; order Santalales; family Ximeniaceae; genus Malania; species Malania oleifera. The sequence continues at coordinate 80,811,830 of NC_080424.1, forward strand.
AAAAAGCTCACAAATTCTCTTGTGCTCATCCTATTTCAACTGTTGAGTTAATGCTAATACAAATTCCGAAGTAGAGCCTTCAAAGTCTAAATATTTCAATACTTGGAAGATATTTGGTAATCTAAATTTAGTATTGAGCTTTAATCCTTTTATATTTGAATTACTTTGAAGTATACTTGTGCTGAATATTGTACTAACCTACTATACTATGAGTGTCTTTTATACACAAAATTTTCTATATATTGATTCTTGTTTACAAACGATTCAAGGTTGTAGAATCGTTGGACCGAACGAGGGAATATCATTTGGAGAGGCTCTGGCCTAAAGGAAGGAGTGATTGTAATCGGTATTGTTCCACCCATCAACGGAACTGAACTAGTGAATCCTTTAGTGGTTTACCAAAGGTGAGGACGTAGGCTGGATATAAGTTGAATCTCGTAAAACCTTGTGTCTCTCTCTTCTTCTTTACTTTTTATTTTCAGCAATATTTACAACCTGTGTGTATGCTTTAAATTGTTAAATTTTGAGTGTACGGTTGTTGTATAGACCGGAGGATAATACGTTTTTGCTTAATCAACATTGATTGCGGAAACCAAAAGGGACACCGAAAGGGACTACGTTGGTTGATCATCCTAAACTTATTAATCTGAAAGTTTGTTTAAAAACTAAACACAAAGAAGAAGTGTGAGTCTGGAATAACACAGGGCTTACATAAATTTAGCATGCTTTACAATTTATTATAGGGCTTTTGTTACAAAAAACAAGATTTTGATTATCTTGTTGATTGGTTGTGGTTGAATTGTTTCTTGTATTTACTTATTGTGATTGTTGATATAAAATAAAGAATTAAACTTGAAATAATTTTAAAAAATCCAATTCACCCCCCCTCTTGGGAAGCTATCCTAATTTCAAAAATTAAATCACCCACACTGATGAGGGGGAAAATTGTGAAAGCATATTCCAAAACCCTCAAATTAATGTCCATAGTGTCTAAGTAACTCTCGCAAGCGCAATAATGCGCTTATAAATACTAGATCATAGAAGGGTCAACCTCTACCACTATAAAAGGGGGACGTGGGGAAGATGAAAGACATCTCATTCATGCCCATTCTTTTACTGTTGCAATTAGCCTCTCAATAAAGTTCCTTACTTAGGCATAAAAGTGATCCCCCGAAGTACACCTTGGGTCCTCCAAGCCATCCTTACCTTCTCTCTTTCAGGTGGTCGTGATCGAGGAACGTTTCCAAAGATTGTTCAATTTCATTCAGCAACAGACACATCTATATATTTGTAAGGAAGATATATTCTTTATAAAAGAGAGTGTTTAGGAAAAAGACGCAATTTTCGACTTTGCAAAAGTGAGTAAATAGAGTAACTTCACACATAGAATTTTATCCTTGATTCATTATAAGAGAAAAATTCTTTCATGATTAATTTTTTATTGAAAAATTAAATTTTGTCACTAAAAATGACCTTTTGCTACTAATTTTGAACTTGTCACTAAAACCTTGAGAAAGAGGCCACTAGCAACAATTTTTGGAACTTCGACGTTAAAGGTTTGACAAAAAACAAAAATTATATTAGTGGTGTTGAATTTTTGAGTTCGATTCGTGTTTTGATGCTGACAAAGCACTAGTTTCTTATGTGTGTTTTTAGGTGCTTTAATATAAAGCGAAAAGGAAATGGAAGCCAAAAGACTTAAAGCTTACTTTAACTGGCGCATTCCATGGAGTGAAGAGCAAAAGAGGAAGACATTTTGATTCTACTTGTATTGTATTTAATTTTTATTATTTTGGTCTGTAATAATACATGCATTTACATGATATGGATGAATGCTTAGAATGACCATAGATAGACCCTAGGGACCAATACATTTCACCAAAAACCCTTTTCATTAAAACTAAAATAAAACAAAGGTTTTGGAACAACTTTGGGTAACTTCGGTCGACTGACGTTGGGTTTTTAGGCTTAATTCAAAAGCCTCGGTCGACCGAACCCTTTAGTACAAATTAGCTTGGTCGACCAAACTAGCCTTGAGTCAAAGTTTGACTGTCTCGGTTGACCAAACCCTTGGTAGTGTAAATGCCACGGTCAACCAAACCATTTGGAAGTTAACATTTCAACTTTGCTTGGTCGACCATTCTGTTTTGAATGTGTCTTCCTCGGTCGATTGAACCAACACATGTCTGGAACTCAACTACTTGGTTGACCGAACCTTGTAGTTCCTTTTTGCCATTGTTGACCGACCCCATAGGCATGGTAAGCCGAATCTTGCCTTGGTTTACCGAACCTACGAAGGGTTCAAAATCGCCTTGATATGGTCGATCGAACTTGCAGTTCAAATTATCCACGGTCAACCGAACTCAGTGATGTGGTCGACCAAACCTTTAATATGGTTGACCAAACCTCTCGGGTTGGAAAGTTTGTAAGGACTAAAGCGTCATTAACCTTTTAATTAAACTATTCCAAAATACCGTGCGTGTCCCTCAACGGTCAAATTTCCTAAAAATCTATAAATACCCCCTCCATAACTCAGATTAGTAATTTTGATTAGCCTAAATTTTTTCTCAAACCCCTTATTAATCAAAGTTCGCCTACATCATTTTTATTGTCAAAATCATCTTTTGGGGAAAAATGTTTTATACAAATCTCCCTAACTCTTTTTCATGCATTTACTTCAAAATCATTTTTGAGGAGAGTATTTTATTTAGGAAATTTTAATTGCATATACTCTCACTTAGCACTTAATTTTTGAAAAACATTTTTGAGAGTATTGATTAGGTTTTCTCTCGATTATTTCTTTGGTAAATATTTTTGGGAGAAAATTATTTACAGTACAAATATTTTCTTAAGCTTAAATACCTAGATTTTTTAAATATTCTTTATTTGCAAAAATATTTATAGGAGAACAATAATACTCAGTTTTCATATATATTTTATTTGTGCAAAATTATTTGATAGCTCCCTTACTCTACTAAGCATAATGCATATCATTAGAGAGTGCATATATTTTAGCTTTAATGTGTACATCTCTGCTTGTATTTGAGAAGCATATTTTATGTACAAAATTTTTTTAATATACCAGTTGGGTTCATCCTATTAATTGAATTGGGGAGTCTTAGCCCTGAAGTGAGATCAGTTGGGTTCAACCCGTGATTTGAACAAGGGAGTCTCAGCCTCATAAGTGAAACAAGTTGGGCTCAGCTTTGTAATTGAGCTGGGGTTTACCTCGCCTCGTAAGGACAGGTTGTAACGGCTTCTGCTCCGTCCGTTTAAGTGAGCAGATTTAGTGGAATCCTTGGGGAGTACGCCCAAGGCAGGGACGCTTGCTGGTTTGACCAAACCTCAATAACAAATATCATGTGTCACTCTCCCCTTATCTCATTTAATTTATGCCCTTTAAATTCAGTATGTGTATGCTTGTTCATTTATGGTTATAATTATTTGCATGCACACTTTTATTTAAATAAGATATGCTGCATGTGTATATTCATAGTTATAGCTTAATCATTTTTTATACATGTTATTATATTGAATGAGATATGATATGTGGTGAATCGGCGTAAATATTTAATTTAGCCAAAATATTTTTAAAACTCAATTCACCTCCCCTCTTGGGATCACACCAATTCCAACAATTGTGTTAGAATTGGTGTATTCCCAAGAGGGGAGGGGGGTGAATTGGAATTTTAAACTTTTTTCCTAAATTAAATCAGAAATCAATACGATTTAACTACCTAGGGTCTTTCTATACAATCTCAAATGCGCAAGTAGATATAATATACGAAAATTTAAATCATACGCATCATTCACACCATAACATACACGTGTGGTAAACATAGAGTGCGAAAATATAAATAAACACACGATATGTTATCAGGGTTCGGCTAACTATGCCTATGTCCCCGCCTCTAACTCGCAAGTCTGAGGATTCCACTAAAGGCTCACTTAAGGATAGAGCGGCACCGATTACTACCAGGTCAATTAACACAGGGCTGACCTCAACCTTTACAATCAAGTCAATTAACGGGGTCGACCTCAACCAAAACGCCTTAACAGGATGGTGCACCTAGCTTTCCTAACTGGGTCTAAGCCAATCCAAGACTATTTCAAAAGGCTAGTCTCCCTCTTCAGGCCCATGCCTGGAATACAACAGTTTTGCTCAATTAATAGAATGGTGTAGTGATTATGCTTTCGTGTAAAGCAGATATGTAACCAAATGCATTCAATCACATACCCACAAATGATATAATATGTAAGCTCAATGTGGTTTAATATATCAACTCTCAAATAGATTTACCATTGGTGTAATCAGTGCGTGAGAGTGCAGTCACTACAATCTTTGTATCAAAAGATGTATTCAATCTAAGTGCTCAAATAAAGACATTAACCAAACAGTATATATATATATTTCAATCAGCAGATTTTCTCAATAGTATGATGCTCAAGTAATGTATATGTTTGGTTTGCAAAAGATATATAATCTTTGTATTCAGAAAATAATATATTAGTCAATGAATATTGCAATAAAGATCAATATCACATGAACAAATATCTTTTCAAAGTTATATCAAAATAAATCCCACAAGATATTTGGAAATGTTTTGAAGAGATTTTGCAATCCAAAAATAAATACAAACGTCACAAGATATTGCAAAGAATGTGCAATATTTGGAAGTTTAATATATGTCTTCTTAGAAGAGACTCATTAACAAAGTCCTTTAAGAAAACTTAGGTTTGGCTTTCAAGAAAATTGAATCAATCAAATAGAGCAAGGAGACTAAACCTATAGAACAACCACACTTAAACACACTTACAAATAAGTTTGAGTAGTAAGATTAGGTAAGAATAAGTGTAGGAGGCTCAAAAATGAGAATTATAGGTTTTTGGATTTTTAAAGAATTTTTCCTAATCAAATTTGCTAATCTTTTTCTAATAATCCAAAATGAGGGGGTATTTATAGACACCCCATGAATTATGACCGTTGGGGACCTATAGGGAATTATTAACAAAGTTTTAAATTATCTTAAAATAATTAATCCTGTTTAAAAATGTTTAACCGCGGTAAAAATTAAGTCCAACCCGAGAGCACTGATCGACTAGGACAAGTTCGGTCGACCGAAGTTCTTGGGGTTTGGTCGGCCAAGCCAAAAATGAACTGCCTATTCGGTCGACCGAATATGTATGTCTGAGGTGATTTTTCAATATGTTCGAGCTTCGGTTGACTAGGAGGAAAATGAACTATGGTGTCGGTCGATCGGACTTACATGTCCAGATGCGATTTTCAATTTTTGAGATTCAGTCGACTAGGCTGATTTGAACTAAGCTTGTCAGTCAACCATACCATTGGGACAACTACCTAGGACCCTTGGTCGACCAGACCGTTGGTATACAATTTTCTCTCGGTCGACCAGGAAGTCAAAGTGTTGACTTTCGGAGGGTTCGGTCCATCGAGGCTATTTGAACTGTCATAGCTCGGTCGACCGGGATGCGATCAACATGTTGACCCAGACCCCGTTCGGTCGACCAGGGTAGAATGAACTACATAGGTCGATCGACCGAAGGTGCACATTTTGTGCAATTCAGTCCTTTATCATGCAACAAACACTCTAAACAAAAGTATGACATATACAAGTGAGTGTGTGAGTGTCCTAGGGTCTTTTCTAAACCTTTTTCAAAACACCAAAAAAATCCGGTGTCGGTTGACCAAAGGGTAGTCCCTAAGGTCTTTCTAAGGACATTTTCATTTTGAGTTTACACATTACATCATGCAGGTGATGCATGCAATTATTACAATAAAAGCCCTATTTATTATTATAGACCCTTTAAATGATAGTGAAATAAAGTACAACATGTATAGGTTCTTCCAACTTTAAGCTTTAACGTGCCATCAATATATCTGCTAGTATAGACCTGCACATGAACTAGATATCCATTAAATACATAAGTATTTGTCATTATCAAAACTGAGATATGACCCATAGAGGGCCAACAAATTAGTATCAGAGCCTTGTTGCAAAAGGCTTAACCGCTTATGCTAAAGATCACAACGGCTCATTTTCGGTGTATTTTTTATTTGAGGGTCAAAGCTTTGCAAATCCTCCACTGTCTTTGTTGTGTAGATTTTACTATTTGGAAATTGAAAATAATTTTTGTAAAATCAATTGTTTGGATGATTTGGAAAGTGTTTTGCTAATGGAAATCATATCCCACTGAAATTAAAAATAAAAATAAAAATGCAATGTTTCCTAGGACCGGAAATGACTTGAATGTGCATGACATGTTTCTTAATGCATATCATCTTGTGTGCCATGCATACTTTTACTGTGCCTTAGTCACTAATGTTGTTAGAAGTTTATATTTTTCTAAGTATTAAGGTTTTTGGGAACTATGAGGAATGAAAAACTGAGAGAAGTGGAGAACACGACATTCCAAGCTTTAATGACTAAGAGGGAGTAAAACGTATTGGTATATCTTTCCTCCTTCTATTTTATTAAATATCTTATATCATGATTTGTATGATATATCTTGTAATCAATCTTTTAAGAATCATGATGTGATTTGTAGTGCTAGCATATCATCTTATGAGAAATATTTCAAAAAATATTATTAATACTCATAAGATTTTTGAATTGAAGATGGAATTATAGTGCTCTAAATGCTTAAATAGTGTTTTGTGCTTAAAATTCTAAAGTTTAATATATACTATTATCATACTAAGAACCATGAGAAAATCAAGCCAATGCAAGAATCTTAGTGATCATTTCCAATCTGAACTTGATATATATACATATGATTATGATTGGTTAATAAATAATATATTGGCTATCCCCTTCAAATGGACAAAGTGTTCATTAGTTGAACATTTCTTTTATGCTATTTGTGCTCTAATATATGTATCTTAAATATAGCATATTTTGTCCAACACACAGAATTGAGTTTTAGGAAATAAATCTTACACTATATACCTTATTATCCTAAACTTATCATTAAACTTAAATGATAAATCATTTTCAAATGATAAAATAAATTTAAGAAATTCATAAGTTTATCCCCATATTAGAAAATACTAGTTATGCCAAATACTATTAATTGAATATATAATTCTTTGGCTGCATAATTGAGGGGTAGCAACAATCTTAGAATCCATCCAATAAGTAATAAATTATATTATACTTATCTTATCATGTTTATTGGATGACTTGAGTGAAAAATGTATATATATCCATCCTCCGCTTGAAGTTCAACTATATTTGGTGGATAATTTGTTTGAGCTAAGTGCAACTATCCGTTGTTTGCAAAATGATTATATCTTCATATGGATAGTTTATGTTTTATTTGATATATTGATTGAACTACTAAATGCATACTTGTATTGAATGCCTCCTGCATAGCGGATGTAGTGATATGAATTGCATGCTGGTATGATGCATATTATTTTATATTTTTTGCTTGAATCTATGAGGTTTTTGGTACATGGAAAAATGAGAAATTGTTCAATTTACAGATGACATGCTGCTAAAATTTTGGTAGAAAATTTTCCCAAAATTAAAATCATGTACCAAGATGAGTAAAATAAAATGTATGCTAAAATGTCTTTGAAGGGACGAGTGAATGATAAATGGATATTAATTTTCATCCTTAGTTAAAAATAATGCATGCAAAACAACTTAATTGGTTAGTACATGTAAAACCCAAAATTCTATATAATTTGAAAAAATGTACAATTTTAACAATCCTTAATCTTTTCTAGAATTCTTTAAATTAGACAAATTCTTTATGTCTAGGAAAATCTAGTTCATGGACACCATTTGGTCCTAATCCCTAGGATGTGAACTTCATGTTGGATTCAAATAGTTAATAATCATGTCATACATTTTAGGTCAATGTTAGGAAGATTGCATGACTCAGGGGGGAGTTTTCACTTTGCACATACTCATTGTAATTTGAGTTGTGTCATTCATCTTTTGATCTCCTATTGCATAATTCTTGAGTATAGCCTTGATTGGCTATCATGCATTAAGTTAAAATGCAACGCGTCATGCATAAATGTTGAATGACTAATATTTGCTGCATAAGAAAATCTTTAGAAATGATGAATTATGAGGAGTGTTCTTAAATGACTATTATCCTTGAGCTATAATGCAAGTATGTGTGCACGCATATATACAAGGGGAGTTTAAACCCCACTTTTAGGAAAAATGAATAAGAGCTTAATGCCTACAATCTCCAGCATGCTAAGTAATATTTAAAAGGATGAACATGTGTTTAGTGTGCTTAAATGAAATTCATCCTTGAACGTTAATGTATTTATGTATGCTTGAGATTATACCAGGGAGCATAAGCCCCATCCTTGAGAAAAGGATTATAACTCACCAGCTCCATGGATGCATACTATTATTATTTTTACTTTTTGAGTCTGATTTGTTCCAGTACTTATACTGTGTTAAACACTTAATGAATTCTCACAATTAATATCAGTATAAGTAGTTAACAGTATCTAAGCACATAGTCAATTTGATTGGGGGAGCATTTGAAAATTATTTTCTACCTTCTTATGCTCACCAACATTGTAATCTTAGATTGTTCTGAATTTATTGTGGCATGTGCTTAAATGTGATGTTTATATTGAAACTTTTTGAATTAAAATATTGTTTGGCCCCAGTGTCTTAGGTTTGCCATGTGGTCCTTATTTTAAAATTATCATAATATTTTTAGGATCTATATGGTTGGTTTTTTTGGGTATTTATTGGAATGCTTTGTTGTTGGAATTGATGTATTCCCAAGAAGGGGGGTGAATTGGGTATTAAAAATTTAGGCCTAGGTTCAATGTCCAGTAGTAGTATAACACAACTAAGGGTCTGTCTATGCAATCCCAAACGCACAGATAAATATAATATACTGAAATTAAATCGTGCGTGACATTCACAGTCTAATGAAAATAACGTACATGTGTAGTAAACAAATAGCATAATGAAGTGCACACACAATATGTTATTGGGGTTTGGCCAATACTGTCTACATCCTCGCCTTAGCTTGCAAGCCCTAGGATTCCACCACGACTTATTTAATGGGTGGAGCGGCACCGAAATACAACCAAATCAAATTAAAGTAGGGTTGACCTCAACCTTTACACACTCTCCTTACTGGGCAGAGAATTCTCACTTCAATCCACGTTTGGAATATAATATTCAGTATAAAATTGGGTACAAATAAAGATGCTTCTAATACAAGCAGATTTGTACCTATACACACAAGCAATAATCAATGCACTTCCAAAAGATAAGAACTATAAGGTCAGTGCAAATATGTGAAATAACACTCTAGGTAATGTCAATAATCAATCAAGTGTGAGAGTGTATTATCAATCTATCTTTTAAACAATATATAAATATATATATATCAACCACAAATAGGGTTTCAAAGATTTCCAAAGATATAACCAAAATATTTCAAAATGATTTTCTCAAAGTTTAAGCACAAGAGATATTTTCAAAGCAAGCTTGTCAAAAAGTTTTCTACAAAACACAAGACAAGCTTAAGAGTCTTGCAATAAACAATGCAAAGATTCACAAGCTAATAAAAAGGTTTCCCCACAAAATGAATATTGATTAACTCAAGGGGGAAAGCTTTTGGGCTTAACTCTCAATAAAAAATCAACAAGCAATTTGTGAGTATAAGAGTTTGAGCAATAGTAGGACTTGTAGGATCACTTAGACTACTCTCACTGAAAAATATTTTGCAATAGGATGAGCAGGGGAAGAGTAGATGGCTTATGTGTGAAGAAAATGCTCTCAAAATTTCAGAGGAAATTTTTCTTAATCAAATTGATAATTCCTTGCTAATCAAACCAAATGAGGGAGTATATATAGATACTCCAAAAAATATAACCGTTCGAAACTCATTTGGTATTTTTGAAAAATTTTAAGTGAGGTTAATAAAAATTAACCCCGGTTTTACCTCGGTAAAAATTGGCAACTCGAGAGCTTTTTGTCGACCACATTTTAAGTTTGGTTGGTCGTATTTGTAAGTTCGGTCGACCAAATGGCTTTTGAACTGTAGAATATGGTCGACCACATTTCGGTGATTTTGGACCCTTCGAGGTTCGGTCGACTAGGACATGTTCAGTTGACCAAATTCAGAAGTTCGGTCAACCAGGTCGTTTTTCAACTAGAAGTTTGGTTGACTAGGGCATTGAGAATCAGCCACGTGCTAATTCGGTTGACTAGACAGTTCAAGTTCATTTTAAAAATGGTCGACCGAATAGTCAATCTGTTGACCCTGGTAGGTTCGGTCGATCAAATAGTCTATAAAGGTTTGGGTTTGATCGACCAAACACACTAAAAATGTGCATTTAAGTCCTAAATGACATTTAAAGTAACCAATGTTCACATAATTGTAATTTCTAAGTTATAGGGGCCTTGTCACGTGATGTTTGGGGGACTTAAAGTCAATTTATGGTCTTTGAGCTTATAGTCTCTACCATGCATGTCATGCATTAATTATTATAGACCTTTAAATAATTATTACAGACCCAAGATGAATAAAAGAAAATAAATTACAACAATAAACACTTTGGGTCTTCATTTCCCTTCAAGTCACCATACGCCGCCATATAATTTTTCTAATTGATCCTGCACACAAACTCGGGGTAAAAAAAATACCAAGGTATTTTTCATAATCAAAATAGGATATGACCTATAAGGTCAACAATCTCCCCATTTCTGACGATGACAAATACTTTATGCAAAAGTGGGTACAGCCAAGAAAGGCTCCCTCTAAGAATATGCATAAAAAGATTTTTAAAGCCCAAACATGTAATGATTACCCAGTTTTGCCTACTTCTTCCTTAGCAAAAAAGGCATGAAAACAAATATAACTGTTTTTGAAAAATATGGAAATTAAGCACAAAAAGTATAACTGGTCATATAAATGATTTAAATAACATGAAAATTGAATTAAACCGTAAATATGTACAAACCATTGCAATTGAAACATATCATAAGACCCATGAAAGATTTGAGTTTAAAGCACATGACATATGATAGCAAATAGTTGGCTTGAGCACAAACACAATCTAACTAGTTTACATGCATTTTTATGTGAAGTTACCAAACCAGTTATGCAATTTTAAAAACATATATGTATATACTAGTAATAAGGCAAGAGATAAAGAGTTTTAGTTTTGAAATTAGATCTTGCCATAAAGTATTAAAATAAAATTCCCTTTTTGATATTATCATTGAAGTACTGAGGGTGATGCTTGCCCCAAAAAAAATTTAAAAGATCATGCAAGCAAGCGACATTATTATGGTTTAGCATTTAAGCACATCCTTAATATAACTAGATAAAAGAAACCATATAAATCCTAAATATTTTAGAAATTTAAAAACAATGATCATATGGCAAACAGATGACAGTGGCAAAATAATAGATTTCAACTAAAGATTTTCAATAAAGTCAATACATTTTAGAACATGCCACAATGAATTCATTCAAGATCTAAGCTACAAATTCTGGTGAGCATATAAAGATGGAATTTTATTTTGGATGCTCCCCCTATCAATTTGAATTCAAGCTTAAATGCAATAAAATGCTTATACTAATCAAGTATGTTTTTACTAGGTGTGTTATGCAGTATAAGCAATCACTTTAAAACTTATTAGAGCAGATATACTGGATAAAGATTAATTTATCTCAAACATGTAGCTAGTATAGCTTTCATAGAGACTACAACTACATCAGAAAGATAGATATCAAGGCATTGCTACAATGCACACAACCCTAAGAATAATCCATATCTGTTTATAAATCTTTAGGAGCTTGATATGATGTTCAGGATACTTAAAAGAGCCTCAATATTCAGAAAAGCACAGCATGATGCATATGAGTCCATTAAGTGCTTTTCCTAGGATAGAGATGAGCTCCTCTAAGTGTTTGATGATTATGCCAGGATAAAGCTTAATATTTTTAGCTTGCACTCATCCTTCTAAAAATATTTTAACATTTATTCTATCATAATCATCTATGTATAAGGTTTTATTGTGGGAAAATTCCTGTTGAAATTTTGGCATCATGCTGTCTATAAATCGGACATTTTTCCCATAAACCTGTACTTGATAAATGGTTGTTTTCAACAAAATAGATCATACAAAGCATGTAACAACCTATAATCTACTACTAGCATGCATTTCACATCCACTGCATTCATCATGCAGGAGGCATTCAATTACAAGTATGCAAACTAGTAGTAATCAACTCAAGATATTCAGTATATCTAAATAGTAGTTCGTGCTAGGAAAAGACATAAACTATCCATCAAAAAATTTTTAACCATTTATTGAATCATGGATAGTCTTGCAATGCTATACCCATATATGCATAAAGGCATAAACGATATAAGAATATGAGAGCATTTTAATTTATATAGTTATGAAGGATAAATGCTCCCCCTCAATTATGTATTAATTCATTTTATGCCTTTTTGAATTTTAAAAGTTTTTAGCCAAGTGTTTTATGATTTTCAATGATTTAATTTTGGCGATGAGTGCTTTAGGATTTAATGGACCAAATTGTCACAATGTATATTTGTTTAAGTCTGATAAGCCCGTTTCTGCCTCTTTTCTTATGAATATGTGTGAGAGGCACAAGGTTGGATGACATTGTCTTTAATTGCATGTGCATAGGTCTCTTTGAATTTTCATTCCATCATCTAGATTTGAAACCTAGTGCAATCATATTAGCCATTCAACTTCATTATTAGGATATGAAACTCTAGGGATTTGATTTAAAATTTTGAGAGCTATTGAAGCAAGATATAATAAATACTCTTAACAATTAAATTATCATTAAATTTAGAAGAGTATTTAGGAGATGCTGGACATCTTCCAAAATATTTTTGCGATAATAATGTAGGTACCAGGTGAATTATATTAATTAAATAATACGAGGAGGAGAGAAAAAGAAATTGTAATTGGAATTTAAACAGGGTCTCGTTGATGAACGCAGCACGTTCGTCGGTGAACACTCTTGGTGGGATCGTCGATGGGGACATGCGTCTCATCGACGAGAAGATACCAAGAGGCAATTTTCTGTTCTGAATTTTGTCGATAAGGAATAAGCATTCGTTGATGAACTCCCTTCGTGGCCTCGTCAACGAAGTGACATGGCTTCTGACGAGGGCAGGAGTATAACTAGCCCCAAACTCGGATTCATCATAGATTTTTCAGCCAAAACAGATACTCTCGCTCTCCTATTCATCCCCTCTCCATTCTCTATAAGATTTTGGGTCAATTCTTCGCCGGATCAACGATCCGAAGCTGCCACGCTACTCCTGGGAAGTTTTCTTCAAGTCTGCTGGAGTAGATCGTTATAGGGGCTAACTTGGACTTCATCCCAAATTCAAGATAAGACTTTATATTGAGTATTAGGCTTTTCTACAGTTGTAGAATAGGTAGTACTCGAAGAAATATTGAAATTTTGTTTAGAGAGATGTTATTTTCAGGGTGTTGAACGGGAAACCCTGTCGGTGCAGGACTAGTCATTTTAGGGGCTTTTCAGTAGTCAGGTGAGAGAGTAAACTAAATAGTAAATTTTCATGAAAATTATTATTATTATTTAAATAGCTTATTAATTTTAGAAAGCATGTATTATGTTTGAGTATATTTGGGAAAATGTATACATATTTGGGAAATACTACTATTACACAGAAATATATATTTTTAGTATGAAATGTCAAGAAATGTGATTTTAGAAAAGAATTCATGGTTTTGTTCAGTTTGTGTGGTATGAATATTATTTCACGTATATTATACTATATTAAGTCAGATTTACAGTAAGAGCATGTTTATAGTTAATTTCAGTAACAACATGATAATACAGGAAATTATGATTTCAGAATATATTATAAACAGTATATATTCTCAGTTCAGTATTTATAATATGTTCGACGCAAGGCCATGATTGATAGCCGACGCAAGGCCATAGTTATGTATGTATCCGACGCAAGGCCGTGATTGTTTATGTTATGATAGAATTCAAAAAATGTTATCAATCTATTTATGTTAAAACAGTATATTATCATGTACTATATGTTATTAGAACCTGGATGATAGTTCAGATCAGTTATTAGGAGCACGGTACTGTAGCTATATAGTTCAGTTCAGTTCAGAGTTGTGCTAAATGCCCCTACCGGTAGAGGGGGTGGGAGATGGATAGTCGATGTAGAATTGTAGACGTCCACCTGGCAGTCCGAACCAGGGTGTGGCGAACCCATTGTACCTACAGACATTTTTGACTCAGCAGTGGTCGGCCAGCCATTATCGGGTCCTGCCTTCGGGCTGCACAACCCGTCATGGGGGGTAATACATGACATCAGCTAACTATTCATCCTAAGTAAATTTGAGAATTACTAATTATATCAAATAATTTTATGGACAGTGAGATACGGTATGATTTAGTACACTTATGAAATTGCATGTTTTATTCAGTTATGATATTATTAGTATTTTCAGGCATGTTATAGGTATTGTATATTTATTATAGCATGCAAATATTCATGTTGTCATACAACTGTATTTAGTTTATTTCCCTTACTAAGAGATGTCTCACCCCAGCTTAAATCATTTCAAGGAAACCAGAAAGACAGGTGGACTGAGCCCCGCATTATTGAGATGACTGTACTGTCCTACTAGGAGGGCGAGTCTTTTAAACTAGGGTCAATAGGTTTTTGATGTAATATCCTAGTTTTATGTTTTGGTGCTTTTGAGGATTGTATATACACATTTACAAAAATATGGTGGAATGCAAGTAACTTTAGTATTGTGTTATATCGTTGGGTGGATGGAATTTATATTTACTGCTGCTTAGGTGTCCACTGTGTATGGCAGGTGTGTCCCCATTATCCACGGGTTCAGGTTGAATTTTTTATGCTTTATGTTAATGGTATTGGGCCATTTAATGTGGTTGATTATGTAGTAAATTAAGCAGGATGTTACAGTTTGGTATTAGAGCTTAAGTTGCTAGGTTCTGTAGATTCTAGAATGCAACAGTAATAATACTAGAGTATAGGACAAGAGAATTTGATGTCTGGTTTAGTAGTCTAGATGCAGGACTTCCGTGATGGTTTATGTGTCTTTCCTGGGCTAACAATTTTAGGAAAGCCAGGGTGAACTATTGTCGGGTTAGGTATCTAGGTTGTAAGATTAAACCTTAAGATCAGGGATGATAAATCGGTTAAGGATATAATATACTAGTTAGATGATATGTTATGGTAATAGGGTCCTAAGCTAATTTTATTGTCTTTTCAAGATGGACCCTAGAGGTAGTAGCACCCATACTAGTGGTAATGAGGGTGCTGGGCCCTTGGACGCTGTGGGTGGTGATTCAGATGCAGTACTGCGTAGCATGACTCAGCAAGTCATAGCTAAAATTGTAAGGAACTCCAAAGAGTATGGTGGTCCATCTGCAGGTCATGGTAGTTTGATTGATAAGTTTATTAAGATGAATCCTCTAGCTTTCTCAAGAGAAATTTATCCTGCAGTTGCTAAAAATTGGATGCAGGAGATTAAAAAAAGTGTTTGCAGTGTTACAATGTACTGAGGAGCAGAGAGTGCTATTCGCTATATATAAACTGACTGAAGAGACCGAAATATGGTTGACGTTAGTGAAACTTCTAGAACAGCAGAGGACAATGCCTATAGAGATGACATAGGAATGATTTAAGGAGATATTTTTCGATAGATATTTTCGAACTTTGTCTAGGGAAGTCAAGATTGAGGAGTTCTTGAATCTGAAGTAGGGATAGCTGACAGTGCAGCAGTATGTAGTAAGGTTCATTGAGTTTTCTTGCTTTGCGCCGTACATTATTCCACATGAGACGAAGAAGGTAAGACAGTTTGAAAGAGGTTTGAGAAGAGAATTATATAAGCAAGTGTCGATACTAAAATTGCAAGATTTTGCTGAGCTGGTAGATAGAGCGACTATGGAAAAAGCTAGAAAGTGATGGGAGGCTGAGGAGTAGAGTCAGAGGAAGAGATCCACGCCTTTTAGTTCCCAGCAGGGATTCAGTCATGGTTCGTGGAAGTGAGGTGGCTACTATAGGGATCGGAGGCAGGATTTAGGGAATTATGGGTTTCAGGGTATGTAGTCTTTTCCAGCTTGCCCGACTTGTGGAAAGAGACACCTAAGTGAGTGTTTTGCCAAGAGAGGTATCTACTATCGATGTGGGAAGCCAGGACATATGATGAGAGACTGTCAGGATCAGATTGGAGCTGCTCCCGCTCCTAGACTTGATCGGGGAGGTTATCAGGTGCCTCATGGAGGTCAGCAAAGGAATATGACTCCAACTAGAGTTTTTGCTTTGACGCCGGGTGATGCTGAGACAATTGGCGACGTGGTGACAAGTATGGTTAGCATACTTTCATTTAAAGTTATTGTATTATTTGATTCAGAAGCCACACACTCGTTCGTGTCTATGGGGTGTATTAAATTGTGTGGGGGCAGAAACACAATTGTTAGACATTAAACTATTAGTAACTATGCCTATTGGGTCAGGAGTGAGGTGTAGTAGGGTACTCCGAGGTTGTCTAGTTGATATCTAGGGAAAAATTTTGTCTGTTGATTTGATAGTACTGGACATGCATGAGTTTGATGTAATATTTGGCATAGATTGACTAGCAGCTAACTTTGCCAGTATAGATTGTCGTTTTATATAAGTAATTTTCAGACCTCTTGGAAGACCAGAATTCAGGTTTATAGGGTCGCGAGTGTAATCCCCACCTTAACTAGTTTCAGTTATTTAGGCAAGGAGACTGCTCCTGAGTGGTTGTCAGGGATTCATGGCCTTTGTGAAGGAAATGTCAAGAAATGAATTGAAGCTCACTAGTACAGCTGTAGTAAAAGAGTTTACAAATGTGTTTCTAGATAAGCTACCAGGCTTGCCACTTGATAATGAGGTAGAT
Organism: Malania oleifera; assembly: GCF_029873635.1. NCBI lineage: Eukaryota > Viridiplantae > Streptophyta > Magnoliopsida > Santalales > Ximeniaceae > Malania > Malania oleifera. The sequence goes on from NC_080424.1 coordinate 80,828,791, forward strand.
TTTCCTATTGATCTGCTTCCACGTATAGTGCTGATCTCTAAAGCACATTACCAAATAGTGCCTGCAGAGTTAACAGAATTAAAGAATCAATTGCAAGATTTGCTTGATAAGGGTTTAATATGACCTAGTTTATCTCCGCGGGGAGCTTTAGTATTATTTGTGAAGAAGAAAGACGGGTCTATGAGGATGTGTATAGATTATAGGGAAATTAATAAGGTGACAATCAAGAACAAGTGTCCTCTACCTTGTTTAGATGATTTATTTGACCAGATCTAGGGTACACATATGTATTCTAAGATTGATCTTAGATCGGGTTATCATCAAGTAAAGGTAAGGGCATAAAATGTATCGAAGACAGCTTTTTGGACCAGGTATGGACATTATGAATTTCTTGTTATGCCTTTTGGTCTGACGAATGCTCCTGCAATATTCATGAATTCGATGAATAGAATCTTCCACCAATATTTAGACTAGTTTGTTGTTATTTTTATTGATGATGTACTAGTCTATTCGAGGAGTTATGAGGAGCATGAGATGCATTTGAGGAAGGTCTTACAGACGCTCAAAGAAAAGAAGTTGTATGCCAAGTTCAGCAAATGTGAATTATGGCTCGAGAAGGTTGTGTTTTTGGGGCATGTCATCTTAGGGAATGGAATTTCTATAGATCCTAGTAAAATTGATGTTGTAGTGAATTGGGTTAGACCAAGGTACATCCAGAAGATTAGGAGTTTCTTGGGGTTGGCTGGTTATTACTATCGTTTTGTTGAGGGATTGTTAACATTATCAGGGTCTCTGACGCGACTGACTAGGAAGAACATCATATTTGAATGGGATAACAGTTGTGAGTAGAGTTTTCAAGAATTGAAGCAAAGGCTTGTCACGACACCAGTGTTGATCATCCCTTCAGGGGGTGAGGGTTATGTTTTCTATAGTGAGGCGTCCTTGAAGGGACTTGACTGTGTATTGATGTAGCATGGTAGAGTGGTAGCGTATGCTTCCAAGAAGTTGAAAGAATATAAAAAGAACTGTTGACCTTATAGGTCATTCCCAGTTTTGATACTAACATATACTCTTGATATTTAATGTTTTCCAAGTTTTTGTACAGGTTCATATTAGCAAATCAATTGATGGCACACAAGGTAAAGATTGAAGACCCTGAAGATTATTTATTGTTGTAATTTATATTATTTGGATCTGTAATAATCTCTACATGTCATGCATGTTGGTAATTGTAAGCTCAAAATGACCATAGAATGACCATAGGGGCTGAATGACCTTAGGAACAACTATTTGCATCAGGGAGCTTACATTTCCTACATTGTTGATGTGTGGTTGATTGAGTATACTATGCGTATTGGGGTACATATTTGCTTTACATGAAAGCATAATCACTGTACCAGTTGATTGAGAAAAATACTGTTGTATTTCCAGGCATAGGCTGAGGGGGTTTGATTTAGCCCGGAAGGATCAGGTTGGGGTCAGTCCTGTGAATTTGACCTAGGGCCTTCTCTGCTCCACAAGAAGAATTTGTAAAGGTTGAGGTCAGCCCTGTGCTAACTGACTTGGTTGTAATAGGTGCCGCTTCACCCATTAAGTGAGCTATTAGTGGAATCCTCAGGCTTGCGAGCTAGAGGTAGAGACATAGGCATAGTTGGCTGAACCTCAATAACATATTGTGTGTTTGTTTATATTTTAACACTTTATATTTACAGCACATGTATGTTATAGTGTGAATGATGCTCATGATTTGAATTTCCGCATATTATATTTATCTGCGCATTTGGGATTGTATAGAAAGACCCTAGGTTGTGATATTCTGCTAACATCTGGTTTAACCTAAGAAAAGGTTTTAAAATTCCAATTCACCCCCCTCTTGGGAATACACCAAAGCTAACAATTGGTATCAGAACCTCATTGCACTAGACTTAAACGTTTTTTCAAAAATATCGCAATGGCTCAATTTGGTGTATCCCCATTCGGGGAGGGACAGTCACCTTTCAGTCCTTCGTTTTTTTGTAGCGTTGATTACACTGCTTGGTGAATTAGAATGTGCATATTTGTAAAATCTATAAATTGGAGGGCCTGGCAGGTGATTGATAAGAGAATTTGTATGCTAGTAGAAAATGATATTAATTTGTTGCATGCAAATTCACATGCCATGGACATGCTATATTGTGCTTTAGATACTGATATTCTTCATGAGATTATGGCATGTAGTAGTGCATAGGAGATCTGGGTTGAGATGGAAAAGAGATATGGAGAGACCCAAGAAAATTAGATTGCCACTCTATAAGCTCCAAGATCAAATGATCTGGTAGTGGCGAATCATGAGTTAGTAATCAACGAAGAGGTATATGATTCACCTCCTGTTTCAGTTTGTTATGCAGTTGATTATTCTTAGGTTGATTGTTATAAAATATCATGTGGAGAATCATCTGTTAATCTTTGTGAAAATACTGCTGTTGTTGCATGCAATCATTCATGTGAAAACTATTGTGTTAATTTATTTGAGGAATCATTTGATATTCCTTGTGATAATCCTGTTGACAAAACATGCAATGATTCATGCAATAATTATGATATATCATATGATGAATCATGTATTGGATTTACTGTTGAAAGCATGCCTTCCTCCGTAGAACTAGGAAAGACCTTATTTAAAATGTACAAATTTCTAGTTAGGGTATTTAATCAAAAGATATTCTTGAAAAAGGAAAACAAAAGGTTGGCTAAACAACTAGGAGATTTAAAAGAATATCATGCCATCCTAGAAAAGATAAAAATTAGGAAGGTCTTGACATTCACTTGCTTAGAAGGAAAAATGGAAAATGATTTTGAATCAACATCCAAGGTTGCAAGTGAGAAGATTAGTTCAATTAAACTCTTAGGAGTCAAAAGAAATAGATCTTTAAAAAAGGGTTCATATTATAAGTCCCACAAGCATAAGTTGTCAAATAAAATTAAAACAAGTTAGCATAATCAGTCACATACATATAAATTTCACTTATTTTGTAAAATGAAAAGGCATATCCAACTTAGAAATTCCAGAAGTACAGACAAAGAAGTGATGTAGGTTATCATGAAGGAAAACCTCGTAGGTCCTAAGGAAAAATGGATTTAAATTAACACTACTTAATTATTTAAATGCTTCCTTAGATCCTAAGTTTAGGTTTAGGGGGTTGTGATGACTATAAGTTTGGGAAGTGATTGTTGCTTAAAATAAAAATCTTAGCATACACACTCACTAAACTATCCTTTTATACTAAGACTCAATAAGACCTTAGTATGATTTTAGGTTCCAACACTTTCACATATATCATACAAAATACAAGAGTATTAAAAATGTGCTTAAATTGAATATTTCTAAGGAATTTGAGAGAGCTTGGGTAACCGAACCTTAGAAGTTCAAAACTCCTCTGGTGCTCGAACTGTTAAAAAGTCAACAGTTGACTTGGGCTCTCGGGTGACCGAACCATTTTGTGCGTACTATCCACGGACGGCGCCTGAACCCTTTGAAAGGGACATTCGACCAACTCAGGCTTCCAAGAGATATAGTTCAAAAAGAGCCCTGGGCGACTGAACACATGAGTTCAGGCAACCGACCCTTTAACCGAGCACCCGAAGTTATGAACAAAGGCTACTTACTTTGATTCGGGCCACCGAAGCATGACACGGGTGACTGAACTTATTTGAATATCTTTTAAAGCTGTGTTTGTTCGGGGGACTGAACCATGGTTTAGCCACCCAAACCTCGGCAGGTTAAAATTGTTTTAACTGCGGTAGAATCAGGTTAAGTTGGGTTAAATGTGTTTAAACATTTTGAATCTTTTCTAATAATTCCCAACGAGCCTCAAACGGTTATATTTTTGACCTTATCTATAAATATGGGTTCATTTGTGAGGATTAGTGAGAGATTAGCCAAAATAATTAGCAAAATTCCTCTCTATCTCAAAATCCCATTTTTCCCAAAATACTCTCAAATATTTATTCCCTTGATACATCTTGATATTGTGAGAGTTTGTTGAGAGTGCTTGTGATTGCTACACTTTGCTAGAAACTCTCATTTGATTGATTCAGTGTGATATTATTTTTGGGGAATTTAGCTTAAGTTTATCCCATAGATTTTGATGTTATAAATCTTGTGCTGGAATAAATTAAGTGAGTTTAGGATATTTGCATTATTATTGCAAGTATCCAATAGCTTGGATTTTTGTTGTGGAAAGATTTTTCAAATAAGAAAAGTATTTTCAAACTAGTATTGTGCTCATTTCATTGAGAAAAATTTTCTTGAACTAGTTTGATTATCTGATTCATATATTTGGAATATTGATTTGCTACTGAATTGTGCTTTGCTTAGATTCCAAGATACTGCTTGTTTTGAACACTCTTGAGCATATCACTGATTATACAATATTAAGTGTTTTTAGCATAACTATTTGCATCACTAAGCTTAAATTTCCTAGATTGTTGATGTGTGGTCGATTGAGTATACTATGCGTATTGGGGTACATATCTGCTTTACATGAAAACATAATCACTGTACCAGTTAATTGAGAAAAATACTATTGTATTTCCAAGCGTGGCCTGATGGGGTTTGATCTAACCTGGAAGGATTAGGTTTGGGTCAGCCCTGTAAATTTGAACGAGGGCATTCTCTGGCCCGCTAGGAGAATTTGTAAAGGTTGAGGTCAGCCCTGTGCTAATTGACCTGGTTTTATTGGGTGTAGCTCTACCCATTAAGTGAGCTATTAGTGGAATCCTTGAGCTTGCAAGTTAAAAGCGGGGACGTAGGCACAGTTGGTCGAACCCCAATAACATATTGTGTGTCTGTTTATATTTTCGCACTTTATATTTACTACACGTGTATGTTATAGTGTGAATGATGCACATGATTTGAATTTCCACATTATATTTATCTGCACATTTAAGATTGTATAGAAAGACCCTAGGTTGTGATATTCTGCTAACATATGGTTTAACCTAGGAATAAGTTTTAAAATTCCAATTCACCCCCCTCTTGGAAATACACCAAAGCTAACAAGAACTATCCTATCCATGATCTTGAATTGGCTGCAGTAGTACATGTATTGAAGATTTGGAGGCATTACATGTATGGCGAGCGATGCGAAATCTTTTCCGACAATAAGAGTTCAAAGTACTTTTTCACTTAGAAGGAACTGAACATGAGGTAGAGAAGGTGGTTGGAGTTTATTAAAGATTTTGATTTACCTATCAGTTACCACCTAGGAAAAGCAAACGTGGTAGCTGATGCACTGAGTAGGAAGTCTGTGGGACCAGTGCTGGTAGCTATGGAGATTTAGTATCCGATCATGATGGATTTAGAGAGATTCAACATAGAGTTGGTCAAAAATAATCTTCAGGCATGTACTGCCAGTTTAGTGGTGCATCCTACTCTACAGGAAAGGATTAAAGTCACTTAGAAGGAGAATCCAGAATTAGTAAAGGTAACGGTCAGAGTGTAGAGTGGTCAGGGAGAGGAATTTTGTATTATAGATGACGGAGCTTTGTGGTTCCGTTCTAGATTATGTATTCCTGCTGATACTGATATCAGAAGGACCATCCTAGAAGAGGCTTAAAGATCTTTATACACAGTTCATCCTGACAACACGAAAATGTATAGGGATCTACGAGAGTCTTATTGGTGGAGTGGTATGAAGAAGGAGATTACCAAGTATGTAGCATAGTGTTTGACATGCCAGCAAGTAAAAGCTTAGCACCAGAGGCTGGTAGGTCAGTTGCAGCTGCTTTTTATCCCAGAGTGGAAATGGGATCATATATTTATGAATTTTGTTTTAGGGCTGCCATTAGCATTGCATGGCCAGAATGCAATCTGGCTGATTGTAGATCACTTGACTAAGACCGCCCATTTCCTTCCCATGAAGATTAGCTACTCCATCAACAAACTGGTAGAGATTTATATTCAGGAGATAGTCCAATCTCACGGTGTGCCTGTGTCTATAGTGTAAGATCGAGACCCACGTTTCACATCACAATTTTGGAGGATCTTGAAGGAGGCTTTAGGGTCTTAGTTATCTTTCAACACGACATTCCATCCTCAGTCATATGGGCAGACTAAAAGGACGATTAAGATATTAGAAGATATGCTTTAAGCATGCGTGCTGTACTTTGGGGGTAGTTGGATTCAGTTCATGTCGCTGGTGGAGTTTGCGTACAATAACAGTTATCGGGTTAGCATTGGCATGACACCGTTTAGGGCACTTTATGGTAGAAGATGTCGTTCTCCTCTATATTGGGATGAGATAGGTGAACGGCAAGTTGTGGGACCAGAGTTAGTATAGCAAGCGTATGATAAGGTTTAGCTTATCAGAGATAGAATCAATGCAGCTCAGAGTCGACAAAAGAGTTACACCGATACCCGCCACAGGAAATTGGAATTTGATATCGGTGATCATGTGTTTTTGAAAATAGTTCTGTTAAAAGGGGTTATAAGATTTGGAAGGAAAAGTAAACTTAGCCCTAGGTTCATTGGCCTGTTCGAGATTCTAGAGAAAGTGGGGCCGATTGCCTACAGGTTAGCTTTATCACTTGTGTTGTTTAGGATACACGACGTATCCCACATCTCCATGTTGAGGAAATACGTCCTAGACCCTTCTCACGTAATCAATTATGGTGAATTAGAGTTTAGTGATTCACTAGTTTATGAGGAGGTATTAGTATAAATTTTGGATAGGAAAGAAGATAAATTGTGTAATAAGAAGATTCCTCTAATAAAAGTCCTATGGAGAAATCATGTAATAGAAGAAGTTTCTTGGGAACTTGAGGAACAAATAAAGTAGAGATATCCACATTTATTCAGTGGAGTTCAGTTGTAATCAGAAAAGTGTAAGTAATTATGTAATGTTTCTTTTGGAGGTTAGTCAGTATATATAGTAGTTTAGTTAGTAAATAGTATTTTGATTTTAGGAGAATTTTATTTTGTATATGTAATCTCCAAAAACTCTAAATGTAACCACGATATTCCTCCACCATAAGTGAGGGTGCGTAAGAAAATAAGTAGACTATTTGTTTTTAGGGGATGGTGAATCATATGGAAAGTAAATTTCAAGGAAAAAATTTTATAAGGATGGGAGAATGTAGCGACCCGATGAATTATATTAATTAAATAATAGGAGGAGGAGAGAAAAAAGAAATTGTAATTGGAATTTAAACAAGCTCTTGTCAACGAACACGCTTCGTGGGATCGTCGATGGGGACACGCATCTCATTGACAAGAAGATACTGAGAGGCACTTTTCAGTTCTGAATTTCGTCAACAAGGAATAAGCATTTGTCGATGAACTCCCTTCATGGCCTGTTGACGAAATGACGTGGCTCGTCGACGAGGGCAGGAGTATAAATAGCGCTAAACTTCGATTCAACACAGATTTTTTAGCCAAAACAGATTCTCCCTCCCTCCCTCTATCTCTCTCTCTCTCTCTCTCTCTCTCTCTCTCTCTCTCTCTCTCTCTTCTCTCTCCTGTTCGTCCCCTCTCCCTTCTCTCTAAGATTTTTGGCCCATTCTTTGCCGGATCGACAATTTGAAGCCGCCACGCTACTCCTAGGAAGTTCTCTTCAAGTCTGCTGGAGTAGATCGTTGGAGGGGCTAACTTGGACTCCATCCAAATTCAGGGTAAGACGTTATGTTGAGTATTAGGCTTTCCTACAATTGTAGAATAGGTAGTACTCAAAAGAAATATTGAAGTTTTGTTCAGGGAGATGTTGTTTTCAAGGTGTTGAATGGGGAACCCTGCAGGTGCAAGATTAGTCATTTTAGGGGCTTTTCAGTAGTCAAGTAAGGGAGTAAACTAAAGCAGTAATTTTTCATGAAAATTATTATTATTTAAATAGTAGATTAATTTTAGAAAGCATGTATTATGTATGAGTATATTTGGGAATATGTATATATATTTGGGGAATACTGTTGTTATGCAAGAATATATATTTTTAGTATGAAATGTCAAGAAATGTGATTTTAGAAAAGAAATCATGGTTTTATTTAGTTTGTGTGGTATGAATATTATTTTACGTATATTATACTATGTTAAGTCAGATTTACAGTAAGAGCATGTATACAGTTATTTTCAGTAACAACATGATAATACAGGAAATTATGATTTCAGAATATATGATTGTCGCGACGTCCCGAGAGTGCGTGTGCCCCGGGCGGCGAAATTAAAATCAATTTTTTATTTTTAAGGAAAAACATGGAATATCGGAGTCGCCACTAACCTTTAGTGCGGTTAGAACACATGATTATTACCCCGTTAGGGGTAGAATCGGTCTACATTACCAGAGTTGGGGTCGGGAGTTCGGTTACGCGAGGGGAAGGTATGAGCACCCCCTACACGCCTGTTCTTACGAACGGTACCTAATTAATTTGAAATTATCCCTAAATTAATCTAATAATTCTTTAGATTACTCCTTTCTATGAATTTATAAATACATGTGAAAAATAAATAAATAAAATAATAAATAAATAAAGATAATATATACATATATATTCCCTCAGAGCTTAGGGTACGTGAAGCCCGAAGGCTCATACCCTCGCAATAAAATCATAGGGATAAAACCAAAAATAATTTACAAAATACACTCCCAAATTTTGAAAATTTTCTAGGGTTTTTCTAAGTATTAAAATATTAGTTGGGAGGTTTTAATATATGGTAATAGAGTAATAAGCAATACATACTTACTAAAATATTATGAATGTCAAAATAAGTAACTAGACACATAATACTATATACGTTAATATACTAAGGATACTATAAACAGTAATATCTTATATATTAAAAGGCTAAAGATGCCCTAATAGGTAATATTAGATGTCCTAAAGATACCATATTGAATAGTTCCTTATATGTTAAAATTCTAAGAAATATACCCTAATAAGTGATACTAAATGTAAACGTAGTAATAATACCATATATATACCTAAAATACTATAATGAATTACGTATACTACAATATCAATAAAAATATATATATATATATAAAAGACAACATCATAATAACTACTATCATGCGAGTATACCAAATATATAATGTAATACATAATACCAAGAATACCATAATAACATCATATATGTACTAAAATACTAAAATACAAACAAATACCATAGTAATATAATATCATATTGATAATGAGGACCCTAACACAATGATATACTGGAACCTTACATAGATGTACAGAACTTGAATATTGCGCATTAAAATATTACATTTAAATATTAAGCAATAAATATCTTACCTCCACAAAGAAAAGACATCCGGGTGTTCTCGTGGAGATGCCGGAGAACAGAGGTTGCCGGAGTTGCAGCAGAGAGGGCTGGGTGGTTCGGGCGGCCATGGAGACGATGGAGAAGACGACCGAGAGTGACGGCGACGACTCTATCTTTCTGGGTTGCAGGCATCCGTGGTGGGTCTGGCCGGAGGTTGATGGCTTGGCCGACTGCCGAGGGCTTTGGCTGGAGCAGAGGATGAGTGCTGGTGGTGATGGCCCCTGCTGGTGTGCTTCGAGTTGTTGAGGACTGCTGGTGGCCAGAAGAGGGGGTTCTCGGGTTGCCGGTTATGTGAGGCTGGTGGCCGTGAATGGAGAGATGAGGGAGAGAGCCTGCAGGTGGCCTGAGATTTACGAAGATTGAGAGTGGTTCGGATATGGAGGTGGCGATGGTGATTCTAGAGGTCTGTTGCGGATTCTGGTGTTGCGCCGGAGTCGAACACAGCGGAGATGGAGTAGAAGCTGAGGGTCTGCTTGCTGCTGTGCGTTCGGGTGGCTGGAGGGAAGAGCGAAGGTGATGATGGTGGGGGAGAGGCTATGGAGATGGAGATGGAGAAGAGAGGATGGAGGCTGGGAAGTTGGTGGCTCGCGGCTGTGTCTTGCAGCAAAACAAGTTTTTTTTTTTTGTTCTTCTTGCTGTGCTGTGCGCGCTGTGCAGCGCCCCCCCCCCCCCCTCTTTAGAAGAGAAGCAAAGGGCCTTTTTATAAAAATTATTTTGAAACCCTAACTCCCTCTTTCCTTTTTGCTTTATGGTATTTTTCTTTTTTGGAAATAATATATACTACTATTATGGTAATAAGGAAATAATAATAATAATAATAATAATAATAATAATAATAATAATAATAATAATAAGGTAAAAATAATAATAATAATAAAATAATAATAATAGTAATAACAAAGATAAATAAATAAATAATAATAAAAATAATAATAGTAAAATAATAATAATAATAATAAATAAAATAATAATAATAATAGTAATAATAAAGATAAAAATACTAATAATAATAATAGTTAAAAATAATGTCAATAATAATGAAAATAATAAATAATAATAATAATAATAAAATAGAAGTAAAAAATAAAAATAAAAATAAAAATAAAAATAAAAGTAATAATAATAATACTAATGAAAAATAATAATAATAATAATAAATAAAATAATAGTAATAATAGTAATAATAATAATAATAATAATAGTAATAATAATAATAATGATAATAAAAATTAAAAATAATAATAATAATAATAAATAAAATAATAAAAAAATAATAATAATAATAATAAAATAACAATAGTAATAATAATAGTAATACATATATTGGGTCTGGGTAAAAATGAGGTGTCTACAATGATAAATAGTATATATTCTCAGTTCAGTATTTATGATATGTTCGGAGCAAGGCCATGATTGATAGCCGACACAAGGCCGCATTTGTGTATGTATTCGGCGCAAGGCCGTGATTATTTATGTTATGACAGAATTCAAAAAATTCTATCAATTTATTTATGTTAAAACAATATATTATCATGTACTATATGTTATCAGAACCTTGATGATAGTTCATATAAGTTATCAGGAGCACAGTACCATAGCTATACAGTTCAGTTTAGTTTAGAATTGTGCTAATTGCCTCTGCTAGTAGAGGGGGTGGGAGATGGATTGTCAATGTGGCTTTTAGTGTAGAATTGTAGACGTCCACTTAGCAGTACGGACCAGGGTATGGTGGGCCCATCGTACTTACAGACATTTTTCACTCGGGAATGGTTGGCCAATAATTGTCCGATCCCGCCTTCGGACTGCACAGCCTATCATGGGGGGTAATACATGACATCAACTATCTATTCATCCTAGGTAAATTTCAGAATTATTAGTTTTATCACATAATTTTATGAACAGTGAGATACACTATGATTTAGTACACCTATGAAATCGCATGTTTTATTCAGTTATGATATTATCAGTATTTTCAAGCATATAATATGTACTGTATATTTATTATAGCATGCAAATATTCATGTTGTCACATAACTATATTTAGTTTATTTCCCTTACTGAGAGGTGTCTCACTCCAGCCTAAATCATTTCAGGGAACCCAGAAAGACAGGTGGACCGAGCCCCGCGCCGTTGAGGCAGCTGTACTACCCTGCTAGGAGAGTGAGTCTTTTGAGCTAGGGTCATTAGCTTTTTTATGTAAAATCCTAATTTTATCTTTTGGTGTTTTTGAGAATTGTATATATACATTTACGGAAACATGGTGGAATGCAAGTAACTCTGGTATTGTGTTATATGGTTGGGTGGATGGAATTTATATTTACTGCTGCTTAGGTGTCTGCTGTGTATGACAGGTGTGTCCCCATTACTCATGGGTTCAGATTGACTTTGTTATGCTTTACATTTATGTTATAAAGGCATTTAATGTGGTTGATTATGTAGTAAATTAAGCAGGACGTTACAAATCATGTCCAGGCTTGGTCACAGAGCATATAGGAAAATATAAATATTTTTGAACAATGCTTTTTGAAGATTGGAATGTATCCTTCAAATATGATTACAATTTTTGGAGTAAGGTTACGAACCAATCAGAGGATGGATCTTTATTTCCTATGATGGAGAAGGTGAACCAATGATTAGAGGATTTTTGTACTTGAAACGCAAAGGGAATATTTTGATTTAACGATGAAACTCGAATCCTCTAGTGGATGCCTCTAATTTTGATTAAAAGAAAGATGTCTTTTAATAAGCACCAGAAGAATAAGAATATGTGATCAGCAGTGCTTAAGCCTAAAGTGATGACTAAAATTTTGATCACTGATTTAAGGCTTCCAAGATGAGTTTAAGATTAGATGGTATTTAGCATGTTTAATTTCCTAAAGCTTAGTCTTGTGCAATGGACAATGTATGCTTAACTTAAAGTTTTACATTCAAGTCTGAATTAAGCATTAGTAATTATATATCAGGCAGATATGCCTTGTCCATTTGGAAGTAGATTTTCTTTGCCATGCTTCTGAGATGTTACTTAGCTAATTTTGTATGCCTTGACCAATATCTTCATATTTTACCTAATCATTATGATATGTCAAATTTGATATATGACTTGAATTTCAACATTGGCTTGATTCTCAAATGATCTTAGTATTCAATATAGTGTATAGTGAATGCATCTACTAAGAATTTTCATTTTAAACAACAACCACTTCCCAAACCTATAGTCATCATTACCTTCTATACCTAATCTTATGCACTAAGGAAGAATTTGATAGCTAGATAATTTCAATTTGAATATGATCTTCCTTGGTCCTAATAGGTTTGCCTTCATGATTACCCACTTAATTTTCCTATCTAAGCTTCTGGCATTTCTACATAGGCAGGTAAATTTAGTGTCATATCATTCCAATGAATAAGCAAGTTTTATGTATATGTGAAGAATCAGGCTTACTCATACTGTTTCCATTGGGTGAGGCATTAAAAAGCATATGGGATGTGAAGGATAAACCCTTTTTGAAATAATTATTTATTTTTCTTCCTAAAGGTTTAACATGATTATTCTTTTCATATTTAACTTTGAGTATGACTCCAGAATAATTACCAATTTCTTTCTCTAAAAAGATAATATTCAATATCTTATGAATCGTTTTCTTTTCTAAGTTGGCATGATAATCCTTTAAATCTTTCAATTGTTTTATGAGTTTCTCATTCTCATTTTTCAAAAAGACTTTCTGCTTAGACTTCCTAACTGCAATCTTATAAGCATTAATAATTTTCTTTTGAGGTTCTTCATAAGATATCTTGCTTCCAATATCATATGCACACAATTCATCACTAAGATTCAACACAAAAATTATCAAAAGAATCAGCGCATGCATTATCAACAATACTACAACACGATTCAGCAAAATTTTCACAAGAGGCTTCAAATAATTCAACGCATGATGCATAGAATTTTTTACTATAGGAATCATCAATAAGATTAGAGTGAAAATCATACATCTCGTTATCTGCTAAAACTACGTGCTCATGATTCTCCACTACCTGATCATTTAAGCTTGGGGCTTTTGGAGTGGCGATCTCCTTCTTCAGGGATTCTCCATATTTCTTTTCGAGTTTATCCTAGATTTCCTGTGCATTCTTACAAGCCAAAATATCAAAAAAAATGAAAAATAAAAAATAGAATCTAATGCAAGACATAACATGTCCATGGAGTATGAATTAGTATGCATTAACCTAATTTCATTTTCATCCAAGGGTATACGAATTCCATTAAAAATCACCCGCTAGGCCATCCAATCCGTTGATTTTATAAATACCTTCATTTTAATTTTTTAGGTGGTATACTTGACACCACAAAACAATGAAGGACTAGTAGGTGATTATCCTTCTCCGAATAGGGATACACCAATACGAGCCATTGCGATCTTTTGCAAAAAGGTTTTAGTCTAATGCAACGAGACTCTGATACCAATTGTTGGAATTGGCGTATTCCCAAGAGGGGGGGTGAATTGGGTATTAAAAAGGTTCAATGTCTAGCAGCAGTATAACACAACTTAGGGTCTTTCTATGCAATCCCAAATGTGTAGATAAATATAATATATGGAAATTACATCATGTGCAACATTCATAGTCGAATGAAAATAACATACATGTGTAGTAAATAAATTGCGGAATGAAGTGCACACACGATATGTTATTGGGGTTCAGCCAATACTACCTACATCCCCACCTCAGCTCTCAAGCCTGAGGATTCCACTATGGCTCACTTAACGGGTGGAGTGGCACCGAATTTGTTGACCCTATAGGTCATACCTTATTTTGATTATGACAAATACTCGGGTATTTAATGTTTTCTGAGTTGATGTGCAGGTTTATCTTGGCAATATCATATGATGGCACTCGGAGACCTAGAGGAAAATGAAGACTTTGAAGACCCTAACTATAATTTATTTGTTGTAATTTCTATTTGGGTTTGTAATCTTAATTAAGAAAAGGTCTTTAATAATCTACATTTCATGCATGTAGGAACTACAAGCTCAAAGACCTTAGAACGACTATAGGTCCTTACACAAAATGACCTAGACTGACCTTAGGACTCCCCATACTACATCAAAATATGCCCTATCTTCTTAAATTTAATCATCATATGAATAGGGTTAATATACATAGGGAATTGAACCGAAATGCACTTAAGTTGTATGTTCGGTTGACCGTACTGTTCAAGTACAAATCCTCCCGGTCGACCGAACCAGTGTCGAGTCAACAGTTTGACCACAACCCGGTCGACTGAACTTACTTAGTTCATTATCACCTGGTTGACCGAACTCCCTAGGATTCAACTTTTTTACCACCTAGTCGACCGAACCCAAAATGTAAACCAACATCCTGGTCGACCGAGTTCCCATGTGTGAAACTCAACAGTTTGGTCGACCGAACTTGTTAGTTCATTTGATTCCTGGTCGACCGAACCGCGCTAAAAGTGAAAAATCACCCTTGGATTTACATGTCCGGTCAACCAAACTTGCAGTTCATTTCCTACCCGGTCGACCGAACCATGCACAACTCGGTCAATTGAAATTACTTTGGTCGACCGGTGCTCTCAGGTTGCCCTATTATTTTTATCGTGGTTAATATTTTTAAATGAGGTTAATTAGGTTAAAATGGTTTAAAATAGTATTAATAATATCCTACATGTCCTAACGGTTATAATTTTTCCTATATATATATATAGGCCTTCATTCGCAAAAATTAGTATGAGATTTACCAAAATAACTAGCAAAAATCCTCTCTATCTCAAAATCATATTTTGCCCAAAATACTCTCAAATATTTATTCCCTTGATACATCTTGATATTAAGTGTTCTTGTGTTTATTAGATATTGCTAATACCCCCATTGTTCTTGTTTGATTGATTGATTTTAGGGGAGTTTAGCTAAGTTTATCCCATTGATTTTAATATTATAAATCTTGTATTGAGATAAACTAGCAAGCTCATGACATTTGCATTGTCATTATAAGTGTCTCATAGCTTTGATTTTATTATGCAAAATATTTTCTACAAGCTAAAATATTTTTCAAACTACTCGCGTACTTATTTCATTGAAGGAAATTTTTTGAGCTAGTTTGAATACTTGATTAACATCTTTGAAACCTTGATTTTCTATTAAGATTTCATTTAGCTTGTTTCAAAGATATAGTTTGTTTAGAACACTCCTGTGCTTGACTGAGTATAATCATTATATTGAGTATAGATTGCACATAAACACCACTGAGCTTACAGATCCTATATGTTTGGTGTGGATTGATTATTACTTGCGCGTATTGGGTACATATCTGCTTTACATGAAAGCACAATCATTGTACCAACTTGATTTTGAAAAATACTATTGTATTTTCAGGTGTGGCCTAAGGGGGCGATAATCCAGCCCGGTAAGGATTGTGTAAATGTTAGGGTCAGCATTGTGAATTTGACCTAGGACCTTCTTTGCCCCACAAGGAGAATTTGTAAAGGTTAAGGTCAGCCCTGTGCTAATTGACCTGGTTGTAATCGGTGTCGTGCTTACGAGTTAGAGGCAGGGAAGTAGGCATAGTTGGTCGAATCTCGAGTAACATATTGTGTGTGTTCTTTATATTTTCGCAAATCTGGTTTTTGTACTTTTATTTTCAGCACATGTATGTTGTACGCTTGATTCATTATATGTAGTACATGTGTTGATTGTGTTTATAATTAAATAGAAAAACCCTAGGTTTGTCTAATACTGCTACTAGATTAGCTAAATCTAGGAATAAATTTTAAATACCTAATTTACCCCCTCTCTTGGGAATACACCAAAGCTAATAGAATTACAACCAGGTCAAATTAAAGCAGGTATGACCTCAACCTTTACACACTCTCCTTACTGGGCGAAGAATTCCCACTTCAAGCCATGCCTGGAATACAATAATCAATATAAAATTGCATACAAATAAAAATGCTTCTAACACAAGCAGATTTGTACCGATACACACAAGCAATAATTAATGCACTTTCGAAAGATAAGAACAATAAGGTCAGTGCAAATATGTGAAATAACACTCTAAGTAATGTCAATAATCATTCAAGTATGAGAGTGTATTATCAATCTATCTTTGAAACAATATATAAATATATATCACCCATAAATAGGGTTTCAAAGATTTCCAAAGACAACAAAAATATCTCAAAATGATTTTCTCAAAGTTTAAGCACAAGAGATATTTTCAAAGCAAGCTTGTCAAAAAGTTTTCTAGAAAACACAAGACAAGCTTAAGAGTCTTGCAATAAACAATGCAATGACTCACAAGCTAATAAAAAATTTTCCCCACAAAATGAATACTGATTAACTCAAGGGGGAAAGCTTTTAGACTTAACTCTCAATAAAAAATCAACAAGCAATTTGTGAGTATGAGAGTTTGAGCAATAGTAGGACTTGTAGGATCACTTAGAATACTCCCACTCAAAAATATTTTGCAATAGGATGAGCAGGGGAAGAGTATATGGCTTATGTGTGAAGAAAATACTCTCAAAATTTTAGAGGAAATTTTTCTTAATCAAATTGTTAATTCCTAATCAAACCAAATGAGGGAGTATATATAGACACCCCAAAAAATATAACCGTTCGGGACTCATTCGGTATTTTTGAAAAATTTTAAGTAAGGTTAATAAAAATTAACCCCAGTTTTACCTCGGTAAAAATAGGCAACCCGAGAGTTTTCGATCGACCATATTTTAAGTTTGGTCGGCCGTATTTGTAAGTTCGGTTGATTAAGGGGCTTTTGAATTGTAGAATATGGTCGATCACATTCCAGCGATTTTGGACCCTCCGAGGTTCGGCCGAGCAGGATATGTTCGGTTGACCAAATTGAGAGGTTCGGTGGACGAGGTCATATTTCAACTAGAAGTTCAGACGACCAGGGTGTTGGGAATCAGCCACGTGCCAATTCGGTCAACCAGATAGTTCAAGTTCATTTTAAAAATGGTCAACCGAATAGTCAACCTGTTGACCCTGGGATGTTTGGTCGATCAAATAGTGTATTTAGGTTTGGGTTCGGTTGACCAAACACACTAAAAATGTGCATTTAAGTACTAATTGACATTTAAAGTCACCCTTGTTCACATAATTGTAATTTCTAAGTTATAGGGGCATTGTCACGTGATGTTTGGGGATCTAAAGTCAAAATATGATCTTTGAGCTTATAGTCCCTACCATGCATGTCATGCATTAATTATTAAGACCTTTGAATAATTATTACAATCCCGAAATGAATAAAAAAAACTAAATTACAGCAATAAATACTTTTGGTCTTCATTTCCCTTCAAGTCACCATACGCCACCATATAATTTTGCCAATTAATCTTGCACACAAACTCAGGGCAAACATTAAATACCAAGATATTTGTTATAATCAAAACGGGATATGACCTATAAGGTCAACATTTGTGCTTATCTGTTATACTAGAAAAATATTGCTTGCTTGAACTTTCATATTAAAGTTTCTTTCTTAGCAAGCATCGCCCCCCCAGCATTTATTGATAGTCATAAGGGGAATATATATATATATATATATATATATATATATATATATATATATTTACTTATATATATATATTTATATATATATCTATATTCTTATGGCAAGAAATGATTTAAGTGATACATATCTTATTTCTTGTTTGTGTGCTTAAATGTCTTAATGACTTGTGCTATTATGTGTTAAAAATTGTATGTCATGAAGTTTTAAACTTTTAAAAGGGTATTGCATAACTGGTTCATGGATTTTTCATGAAATGCATATGAACTAGTTAGACCGTCTTTATGCTCAAACCCATACCCGTTATCATATGTCGTTTGTTTTAAACTCAAATCTTTTACAAGTCTTATGATACGATTTAAATTGCTATGGTTTAAGGATATTTCTGATCTAATCCTGTTAACATATCATTTTAATATTTTAAATGACCAGTTAAACTGTTTTGTATGCTTAATGGCTATATCTTTAAAACAGTTCAAATTTTTATGCCCATAATCTATATTAAAAAGAGGGAGAGTTTTTTAAAAAATTATTTTAAAAATGGGGAGTTCTCTTTGCTAAGTCTGCTTTTTAAAATATCAAAACATTTTTATTACTTAACTTAGTCCTTTTTGCTGATACCAAAAGGGAGAGAATGTTTTTAAGTAAAATGTTAATGACTAAAAAGGGAAAATCTTTAGGGGCAAATATCTTATCACACACTTTAACGCAAACTTAAATGCATAATGTTACTTGTTATGTCTTCTTCCATGAAAATGCTAGAGCTATTATTATTATTTTTACATTATGCATATTCTTAGGGGAAGCCTTTTCGGGTTGTACCTATTTTGCTCTTAGGTGTTTGTTATCATAAAAAATGGGAGAGTGTTGACTTTTTGAGTTCGATCCCTGTTTTGATGTTGACAAATTACTAGTTTCTTATGTGTGTTTTTAAGTGCTTCAATAGCTTACTATTCAACACACACATAAGGCAAAAGGGAAATGGAAGGTAGAAGACTTAAAGCTTACTTCAGCTGATTCATTCCATAGAGTGAAGAGCAAAAGAGGAAGACATTTTGATTCTACTTGTATTGCATTTAATTTTTATTATTTTGGTTTATAATAATGCACACATTTGTATGATATGGAGAATGCTCAGAACAACTATAGATAGACCATAGGGACTAGTACATTTCACCAAAAACCTTTTTCATAAAAACTAAAATCAAACAAAGGTTTTGGAACAGCTTTAGGTAACTTTGGTTGATCGACGTCGGGTTTTTAGGCTTAATTCAAAAGCCTCAGCCGACCAACCCTTTAGTACAAATCAATTTGGTCAACCAAACTAGCTCTGAGTCAAAGTTTGACTGTCTCGATCAACCGAACCCTTGGAAATGTAAATGCCACGGTCGATCAAATCGTTTGGAAGTCAACATTTTAACTTCGCTTGGTTGACTGTTCTGTTTTCAACGTATCTTCTGCGGTCGACCGAACCAACATGTCTCTGACACCCAACTACTTGGTTGACCAAACCTTGTAGTTCATTTTTGCCACAGTTGACTGAACCTAGAGGAATGGTCAGCCGAACCTTGCCTTGGTTGACCGAACTTACAAAGGGTTCAAAATTACCTTGATATGGTCGACTGAACTTGTAGTTCAAATTATCCACGGTCGATCGAGCTTAGTGATATGGTTGACCAAACCTTTAATATGGTCGACCGAACTTCTTGGGTTGGAAATTTTTTAAGGACTAAAACATCATTAACTCTTTAATTAAATTTTTTCAAAATACTGAGCGTGTCCCTTAATGGTCAAATTTCCTGGAAATCTATAAATACCCTCCCCATAACTCAGATTATTAACTTTGATTAGCTTAAATTTTCTCTAAAACCCCTTGTTAATCAAAGTTCACCCATATCATTTTTATTGTCAAAATCAATCTTTTGAGAAAAAAATATTTTATACAAATCTCTCCAATTCTCTTGCATGCATTTACTTCAAAATCATTTTTGAGGAGAGTATTTTATTTAGAGCATTTTAATTGCAATACTCTTACTTAGCACTTAATCTTTGAAAAACATTTTTTAGAGTATTGATTAGGTTTTCTCCCGGTTATTTCTTTGAAAAATATTTTTGGAAAAAATTATTTATAGCACAAATATTTTCTTGAATTTAAATTCCTAGATTGAGAATAATAATACTTATTTTTCATATACATTTTATTTGTGCAAAATTATTTGATAGCACCCTTATTCTACTGAGCATAATGCATATCATTAGAGCGTGCATATATTTGAATTTTAATGTGTACATCTTTGCTTGTATTTCAGAAATATGTTTTATATACAAAAATGTTTTAATGTACTAGTTGGGTTCATCTCATTAATTAAACTGGGGAATTTCAGTCTCGTAAGTGAAATTGGTTGGGTTTAGCACGTAATTTGAACTGGGGAGTCTCATCCCGCAAGTGAGACAAGTTGGGCTCAGTCTTGTAATTGAGTTGAGATTTACGTCGCCTCGTAAGGAGAGGTTGTAACGGCTTCTGCTCCGCTCGTTTAAGTGAGCAGGTTTAGTAGAATCCTCGGGGGGTATGCTCAAGGCGAGGACATAGGCTGGTTTGGCCGAACCTCGATAACAAATATTGTGTGTCGTTCTCTCCTTGTCTCATTTAATGTATGTCATTTAAATTCAGTACGTGTATGCTTGTTCATTTATGGTTATTATAATTATTTGCATGCAAACTTTTATTTAAATGAAATATGTTGCACGTGTATGTTCACACTTATAGCTTAATCATTTTTCATACACGTTATTATATTAAATAAGATATGATATGTGGCGAATCGGCGTAAATGTTAATTTAGCCGAAATATTTTTAAAACTCAATTTACCCTCTTCTTGGGATCACACCAATTCCAACAAGTGGACAAAAGAAAAAGTCTTAGTGATGCCAAAAATAGCTTAGGTGATGCAAAATTAGTCGTTGCGAAGGGGTTCTTAGGAAATCAACCTAAATTATGCCAATTTGGTTTCATCAAATCTTATCATTTGTTTAAAAATCCTACCTCCCCCTCCCCCAAAAAAAGTTCATTGTTCATCTCCGTTCCCCATGAATCTTCTCCTTCTAAAATTCCTCTTACTTTGAAATCTCTCACTATTGCTTATTTCCATCGCAAGCACCACGAACCCTAAAAATCTCAAAATCACAAACCTAGTATCTCCATCATAACACGCACCTTCATTCCCCATCACCATCCAAAATACATCCCAACACCCTATGTTCTAATCTCGACAATAACCTGCATCTTTACTCAGGCCATAAGTGTTAGAGTTTGAAATTTATTCCCAACCTTTAATATTTTTGATAAATCCTTCCTTTATAAAAGAATAAAATACACTGATCTCTTTTGAAATTTGGTAAAAATATGTTGAGCTCCCCTAAGGTTTAATTTAAAATACCCATTAGCGTGTCATGCCCAAAAAAGAAAAAAACAAATACACGAATCGCCCTTGAGATTCAAAAATTTCCACAAACCTCTTTTGAAGTTTATCAAAAAGACAAAAACATTCTTCAATCTTTGGCAAAAAGACAAATCCAAGAAGGGGTATAAGTATCTAAAAAAATCAAGTGCCAAGAAAAGATCTGTATCTTTTAATTTTTGTCAAACTCTAAAGGAGGTCCAAGTCTTTTTTCTAAATTTAAAGGGAAACAAAATCTTTTACCTTATAAAAAATAATAAGAATAACAAAAACTTAACCATTCCTCCTGCAATAATATTCACGCAATGTTATATTCTAACACTTAGTAAGCTTAGAAAGTAATCATGCTTTCTAAAATCCCAATGAATCAACCTGAGCAAAGCCAAAATACAAATATATTTCTAAAGGTAGCTCATACTTTTTCTTTTCCAAGGGACTCCAAAATATTTATAAAATAAATATTATATAGAATTTTATTCTTTTCCAAAATTATCCTTTTCATTAAGAGCCTCGAGCATAGGGTTTGTAGGTAATCTTATATTAGTGTTCTTAAAATTGGACTAGACGGACCATTTAGACCACTTAAATTGGGAACTAGACTAACCTTAAATCTTGTTAATCGAGAGTAGTTAATCAGTTAAAACTAGTCAAATTTTTTTAATTGGTAAAAAAAAAAAACTAGTAAATTATGGTACCATTTTGAATCTGCTGAAAAATTTTTGCTGAAAAACAGTTATCACGTTTAAAATTATTACTTTCACCAAAAATATGTTTTGTTTAAAAAATTAAATATTTTATGTATGTTTTTACTATCCAACATAGCATAGAGAGTTTATTTATTTTATTTTTTTCTAATTATATAACTTGTATACGAAAATGTGACATTAGTTAGGATGACATCATTTGGAACATGATCAATTGGATTGATTGAGCTGAAAACTAATCAATCTATGGGTAATTGATGGGCTTATTTTGAAAAAAAAAAAACATTTATTCATATTATTATTATTATTTTTTGATAGGCCGGATTTCCTAGGCTTGCGCATCAAACTAATCTCACGCCTACACTAACTGTGCCCTTAGTTACACGTAGGAGGTAAATGGCGGATGTGCACTACAGGCGGCAGGATTTGAACCCTAGACTTCACCTTTGTTCAAGACCGTCTGGTGAACCTCTTTACCACCTCAGCTTATGCTCGGGGGCTTATATGTATTATTATTTTATTATATGTTGTGGTGGGGAAATTAATTTGTCAAGATTTACTCTTTTTATAGTTCATTAAAAACAATCTAATTAACTGTATTTTAACAATTTTGATATTGACATTCATCCTTACAAAAGTCAACAAATAGAGTAATATATATATATATGTGTGTGTGTGTGTATAATAGGGTCTTTATTCTTGATTTCATTATAAGAAAAATGTTCTTTAGTGATAAATCTTTTAGAAACAAATTAAATTTTGCCACTAAAAATGACCTTTCATAATTAATTTTAAACTTGTCACTAAAAGCTTGAGAAAGAGACTTGTAGTGAAAATTTTTGAAGCTTTGGAGCCTTGTAGTGGCATTAAGGTTTAGCTAAAAAACAAAAATTATATTATTAGGCATAAGGGATAGTCTTAGTGAGGCCACTAATATTTTAGGTGATGCAAATTCACTGTTCTCATGCATCTTCTCTCTCCGAAATTCCTTTTCCACTTTGAAATCCTTATTTCAAAGCTGCTTATTGGCCATCGCAAGCACCACCAATCCCAAAAATCCTAAAATCATAAACCTAATCTCTCCATCATAACCTGCACCTCCACTCCCCATTGTCGCCCGAAATACATCCCTAATCCGATCTCCACAATAACTTTCAAGACTACTTAGGCTGCAAGTGCTACGAGTTTGGAATTTTCCACCTTTTACTTTGTTTAATGAATTTTCCCTTCATAAAATAGTAAAACATATCAACCCTATGGTGATTTGACGAAAAGAGTACACTTCTCTTGAGATATTAACAAAATTCGTCCATGTATTTCAAGGTTTGGCAAAAAAACATGATACACCCTCGAGATTCAAAAATTTCCACGAATCTCTCCTGAGATTTGAAAATAAAAAATAAAAAATAAAAAATATAGAAACATCCTTTGGTCTTTGATAAAGGACAAATCCAAGAAGTGGTATAAGTATCTCAAAAAATCAAGTGCCAAAGAAGGTGTCTAGATTTTTCTTAAAACTCGAGAAAGATTGTGTCTTTTTTGCCAAACTCCAAAGAAGGTTCGTGTCCTCCCCCCTCCCTTTATTTTTTTTTTTTTAAAGATCTCAAGAAAATTAATGTCTTTTTTCTTCAAAAATAATAATAATAATAATAATAATAATAACAATAAGAACTTAACCATATGGACGTCCTGCAATAATATTCATGCAAGGTTACATTCATGAATCACTATTGTTTTACACATTTATTACCGTGAATTAAAGAAGCTAGGTAGCTTGGAGGGTGCCGGGATGGGCGCGAGAGGCTGTGGAGGTGCACTATACGTTGCATAGACTAACATGCATGTAAAACAAGAAAGAATATTTTTTGAAAGGTAAAACAAGAAAACGATACTGCGCCCATCAAAACATTAAATTTCTTCTCTCTTCTTCCTCTTGGAGGGGCACACATGGCATTTATTATAATGTGTATATGCCTGAAATATTAGACTAGGTGAGTGAGCGTAGTCAACCTTTACGAGTAGAAAAATCTCTCGCCCCATACTCGTGATCTTCTTTTTTTGACTCCCGTACGGAAGTTGTTGAACATGAAACATCTTCCTAATTTCTTAATCAAACGAAAATGCTACTTGCCTCATTCTTTATTCCATTATTACTATTATTTATATTATGAGTCACTTGGTTTCTTCGTATAAATTTTTTTATCCACTGGCAAGCAGCCCCATTAGATCGATCAGGCCCCCAAAAGCCATCTTCCCCTTCCATGTATTGATTCCTACTTAAACTCATTCCCTTATAAAAGTATCAGTATTTGAATACTTTTATCTTCTAATACCGCCTAAAATATATATATATATTTCCAATTCATGAAATTTAGGTAATTTTATTTGAGATTTTTTTTTTTTTTTTTGAAAGAGTCGGAAGCTACCTACATAGCGGCCCATCCCAAGTTTATTAATAACCCTCACTTATGACGGAAGAATAATGTGAAAACAAAATGACACTTGGGGCTTACATAATAACTAATAAAACATCACATGCATCAAACCAAACAAAAGAAAAAAAACAAACATATACCAATACCAAAAAGGAAACCAACTAAACATATTTCATATAAGTTGTACTCATCTTATCCATTCTATACAAACCTTTAATAACTCTACCAAATTGACTACTATTTATAAACAAACTATTCCTTTTCATGGCACCTTGTCGAGGCAAAGCATCTGCTACTTTATTCTCTTCTTTCTACAAATGATTTATAGAAAAATCCACTCCCTCCAATAAACCAATAAGTTCTCCCCAAAAATCCCACGAATACCATAAAGAGCATTTAATGGATTTTGTCCAATTTACTACAATATTTCAAATACATTCAATGTCGGTACTGGTATGACCCAATTGTTTGTAAAGTATTATTCCTTCAATCACTACTTTCAATTCAGTTTCGTTATTAGAACAAAAACCAAAATATTTTGAAAAACCAAAAATACTTTAATTTGTGGCTTTATGAGCTTAAATCCTGTGAAATGATGAACTAATTAATCAAACTCTCTATTATTGGCTATGCTCTCTTCTTGTTGTGATCTACAGTTTGACCCATGCTGCCTCAATTTACTATATATGGAAAGCTCGCCTTTTTGAGTATTACCCTGAAGAAAATCGTTTTTCGTGACAAATGTAAAAGTTCCAACTCGAAAATCTTTGCGTAGCCCAAAATTTAGTTATTTATTTTTAATCTTTGACAAACTCAACTTATCTTTTTAAATTTCTTTTATGTTGTTTTCTGGCCTTCTGGTTTAAGCTTAGCCAATTATACACATATGCTAGTGTTCTTGCTCTTGATAAAAATCATGCAATCATGCATAGACTTTTTTGGTTCCATTGGAGGCCCGAGTAGTATGGGGTAAATCATATAGAGTCCCATACTCTTTTTTACTCACATTGTTAGAATACTTCCAATATAAAAACCATGAACTTTATCTCTTCTATTATTAATCTCTCCAAAATATATGGACTCATACACTGACACAAAATTTTTTCATATATATATATATATATTCAAAATCAAGTCGTTCATTTGAATGAGTATTTTTGTTTGATGGAACTTAAAATGTTTAGCGAATAGGCAATAAAAAAAATAAAAAAATAAACACTATACTGCGTTAAGAGTCAAAAAATTGTGCGCATTGCTTTTCTTTTCTGGGCCTTGAAAGCTAAACCCAAAAAAAACAAAAACACAAAAAAAAAAAACCTACCAAGCAATTTCGTTCAATTCTGTGTGTGTGTTTGTGGGAGAGAGAGATGTGTGTCTGTGTGCGCGCGCCAGCGTGTTAATTTTGTTCTAAAGGATTAGGCTAGCTACAGATGCACGTACACAAGGGAAACGTAGGCTTTATATATGAATTATGCGTACTTAGCTTTGTTGCAATGATGGGAGACAAAAGGGGGAGAGGGTGTTTGAGGTTGTGATTCACTAGTCATCCAGAGAGTTTGGTCTTTTCTGTCTGCTAATGTACCATAATATAGGAATATAATTTACAGTATAAATCTAAACAAAGTAACTGATAGAATTAATAAAGATGATGCTGTGTGATTACCCTCCCCAACCTTTTGAAGGGGGGAAAAAACCTACACAATTAATTAATCAACCAAAAGTAAATCACCCTTTTGTGCAATAACAAGATCGTAGAAGACCCATCCAGTAAGGAAAATTTCCGTAAACAAAAACAAAAACAAACTAGAAAAGTGTAGTTAATTAATTGCATGTGGATTTAGCTGTGGTACGTAGCAGACTTGCTGTAGCCGTCGGCCTCTGTGTAGCTAGTGCCCGGGGCCTTTTCTGCTAGGCCCAGACGCCAACTTAAACGCCAAGATTCTCATCAAAGGGCGCGCGCTAGAGCTACCAGAAGAAACATCAAACGAAGCCACCCCAACTCCAACCGGACTGCCACGACCTCCGTGCTGGCACCCGCCGGCGCTGCCGGTGGTAACGGCCGTAGACGACTGCAAAAGGAGCGCTCTGCCGTGGACGGGCCTTATCAAGTGCGCGGACAAGACCAGTAATGTCGTCATTACGCCCAAAAGCGCAAACCGAGACGAAAGCGTCGCTGCATTTGTCTTCCTCATTGCGTCGTACGGTGGGTGATGGGATTTCTGTGCGTGTTTGGATCTCAGGGAGTTCAACGATGAGGAGCTTATATAAGGGTGGGGGGCGGACGGTGGGGGAGGGGGAAGGAGGAGAGGCTCGAGTGTTTGACTCTTTTCTTGGTTTATTCGGAGGGGTGGTGTGAGGACGCGTGGTGTCGGGGTTGGAGGTGATGGGGTTTTACTTTGGGATTGGGTTTGTTTAGTTTGACTTTTCTAAAATTAGGGATGAGGTACGTACACTGGGTGGATCCAAGGCACGTGCTATCCGCGTTTGACATATAATTAAGTTTTGTTTTTAATTTAGCAAATAATGGGAGTAGGGTTGTTGTTCATCGATTCTCATCTCCGACTCTATTTGTATTTGCAGATTCGAATCCTAGTGTAGGAAATTGTTTTGGGAGTCTCCCGTTTTGGAGTCTTATATGTTACACAAGCCAATTAAGGTACCCTCAAAAGAAAATTTATTTTCAACAGAGCTGGAATTGTCAAAGAAAACCTAGGGTGGGTTTAGGTTGAATTTGTTCAATTGGGTATCCTATTTTTTTTTATGAAGTTATTATTTCATGTCCATGTTTCTTTTTTCAATGAAAGAATGTGAAACTTGTGAAACTCGTGAATTAAGTGGATCAATAATTTTAAAATTTGTGAAGGTTATAAACTCCACTCGAGTTAATATTTCTAAATTTGAATAGAAAATAAAAAATATTGACACCTGCTTAATTGCAAAAAAAAAAATAGTACATTTGCATGGGAGAAAGAGTGCTAGACTTAAATTTACAACAATCATTATAGTATTTATAACCTAAAAGTTTAATTGGCATAACTTCCAAAAAATATTATGGCAAGCAATATTTATACATCTCAATGTCAATATTTATACATCTTGACGTCGTAAATTTGCGTATCCTACGGAAAGAAATTTTGACTTTGTCATTAAGAAGGTATATAAAAGTTTGATTTTTCATAAACTATTGTCTTCTGCTGTCCAAATTTCAAACACATAAACTATGTATGAGGTATGTACTACCGTACCCTTGGAACATATACTATACCTCAAAGCTAAAAAAATCACGCATGCACATTATACTTTTTTCCCTTTTAATGAAAATATTGTTATGCATAGATTTAGTACTATATTATGGACGAGAGTGAAAAGAACAAGAGGACGGCGAGACAGCGTGGGCATTGCAGATTGCAGCTAGCTGGGGGGATGATGAGAAAATGCTTTTGGCTCACTATACTACATATCTAACTACTACGGCATGCTCTTGCCTGCTTAATCTGATTGGCTTCACACGGTTTCAACACACCGCAACTGATAAATTCACATCTGTAATGCACTCTGCTGCCCACCTCCTTTCCATTTTTGGCTAGCTTCCCATCATCACAATCCATGCAGCCACCGAAGATGTGCAACTCCATCAAATTGAGATGCCACGTTTTTTGAATAGATATATATATAGCAATCCACATAAAACAGTACACCTCTATTTATTTATAACTGATAATATAAAGAATTTTATTTGAACATATGAGGTACTGGGTTCTAATTTTGAATTGAACAAGGAATGAATTTGTTGTATCTAGCTATTATTTCCTTTGTTGAAATAATAATTGTATTTTTTTGTTAATTTTCTTTACAAAATGAGGTGTCAATATATATATATATATATATATATATATATATATATATATATTCTTTGAGATTTGGTTTGTGTACGTTGCGTTAGGATTGTAAATGAGAATTGAATATTTTTGTTGTTTTTGACTCCTTGATAAATTTAGTTTTTAAAATAAAATAACAATTTTAAAAAATATATATTAATTAATTAATAAATTTGGTTTTATTGCATTCAATTCTATTCATGCATTTTAGCATATAGTAAAAATGCTAAGAATAGATAAGAATTATTGAAAAAAACAAAAAAGAAGAAAAAAGCGACTTTTGAGAATAGGCCTCCAAAAATAAAGTAAACAACCTTCCTCACATGAAAATTTTCATTAAAAAAATGGTCCTAATTTTAACAAAGAGATGGAAAATACCTCGTAACTGATAACTTTTAAGAGTCGACGAGGTCTATGATAGCAAAAATCATTTATTTAATATATTTTAATTAAAAAATTATATGATTGTCTAACTTTTGAATTGTCTACGACGGTGCATTATATTAAGAGTTATCTTTTTCCAATAATGTTGGATTTTCTACCTTTCTAACTCACAATTGGCCAATTTTTCTTAATTAGATTAATTTTAAAGGATTTGGGATCCACCATTTCATGAATTCTATGCAGCTTAGCTAAAAATATACACATACCCGACTCATAGAATAGCTAGGCGAGGGAGGAACCGCGACACTGCCGAGAAAGCTTGTGTTTAATTATTGTTTATTTTACAGCGTCGACCAATGCTATTAACAAGTTTCACTTTACAGAGAGATCTCAGCTGTCTCTGTCTGCTGCCCTTGGAAGCATACGCGCGTCAGTGTATTTGTGTATTGAATAAATTATCAATTGTCTACTAAACAAATTTTCAAGGTGTGCAAATTTCAAAGGGCAGCATGAATGGGTCACACAGTTTCCAACTTTCAACATTCCTTCAGTTAGGTGCCTCTTTGCTTACCAAATAAAAAAGGGTAGGTGCTCTTTCCATGGCTGCATGCTTGTCTCCACGGCCACTTGATTTCTTTTTGACAGGTTAGGGTTTCAGCAGGAGGAGTTGGAAAGCCGAGATCCAAGTCTTTTACAGCTCTTATATATAGTTGCAATATATATTTTCCCTCATTCATTAACTTTCGACTTAAAACTTTTCGCATTCATTATCTGTAAACACATAATAATTAGGTCATAGATGGGTACTTCTTACTAAAAATATAGTAAATTTAAATTATAGAGAAATCTTCACTTAGTGTGATACCTGTATAACACCATCTGCAGCTATATTGTATTTTTTATTTTAAAATTTCAACCATTACACAGTATATAAGAAAAAAAACCTACCGCTCAAAATTTAATATTAGGTAAATTTTAAAGCGGTTGTTTTCAATTGGAGGGCTTCCAATTTACAAAGTTCTTCTTTTTCACGCCTCGTCTTCTTGGTTAACTACTTGCACCACTTTAGCCATGATGCATGGATGAGTAGCAGTGGTTATTGGTCAATCATGTTTCATTGCAGCTGATTAAATATTTAGTGGCAACATTTAGCTATGACTCTAGAATATTCTTCCCTTCAATCAACAGGACTATACCCTAACATATGCCAAATTCTTGATAAAATTTTGATTTTACACATAATTAATATTTAAATTTTTTTTAAAAACTTAATTATATTAAAATAAACTTTCATTTTTAGTAAAATTTAATATGGAAGGTAAATACAATAAAAAACAAGTTTTTTCCTTTTTGTTTCCTTTCTTTTCTCTAAATAAAATGTTTAATTCAAACGGACCTTTAGTAATGACATTTTTTTGCCATGAAATGTGTATATATATATACCTTTTACCTATTGTTGCTATAGGAATGCTGAAATAAATCCTTTTTTTTTTTTTTTTTTTTCTTTTTGCATCACAGTTCATTTTACTCCTCATTTAGAAAATTAAAGAATGTCATTGTAGTGATCCGGATAATTATGGGAATTAATAAT
Organism: Malania oleifera; assembly: GCF_029873635.1. Classification (NCBI taxonomy): domain Eukaryota; kingdom Viridiplantae; phylum Streptophyta; class Magnoliopsida; order Santalales; family Ximeniaceae; genus Malania; species Malania oleifera. The sequence goes on from NC_080424.1 coordinate 80,859,084, forward strand.
AAAGAAAAGAGAAGGAAAAAGAATTTTAAAGGGGGACGTAGCAGGGCCTCGTCGACGAACGCGAAAGTCTTCTTGGGTTTGTCGACGTAGACGCGTGTCTCGTAGACGAGAATTTACCGAGGGGCTGTTTCGGGGCCTGAAACTAGTCGACAAGAGTTAGGTGCTCGTCGACGAACTTGCTTCTTGAACTCGTTGACGAAGTCGAGTGGCAAAAGGTATATAAATAGTAGAAAATCGGGTTTCAGCGAGACAAAATCATTTCTCTCTTTTCTTTCTCTCTCTAACTCGATTCTCTCTCCTTCTCTCTTCAATTCTCACCCGTTTCTCCCCGTTTCAACAATTAGAAGTTGCCACGTTAATCCTGGGGAGATTCTCTACAAGTCTACTAGAGTAGATTGTTAGTTTGACCAACTTGGGTACCATCCTAAAATCAGGGTAAGTAGACTATTTGGGTATTTTCAGTTTTATTAGGCTTATTTAAGTTTAAATTTTGAGTAATATGGGAATATACTGGAATTTTGTAAAATAAATTAGGAAAATATATTTTCAGGATTAGGGTGTTTTTGGGACCCTACAGACATGGGTTGGCGACCCCAATGAATATTTCTAGGAGTTCAGGTAAATTATAATTCAAAAAATTATGAGTATGTAGGTTCGAAGAAATATAGTTGATTTATTGGAAATATGTTTTATTTCAGGATTTTGGAGATAGTACGCTGTGAGCATGAGAATAAAGTTGGAGGCGAGCCTCCTAGCCAATTAGGTAAGGGAAATATGCTATGCTAAGAAATTCAGAAATATTATTAGTAAATTTTGGTATTTGTTTATTAATATATAGGGTGTAAATTATACAGTTTTACAGATTTCAGAACATGAGTTTTATTAATTGTGTAGTCTGAGTTGATATTTGATAAGTACAGAATTTATATAGATTTTCAGTATATCATGATTTACAATGTATACATAGACAGATATATTTTATAGACAGATATCTACCAAACAGATGCTTTACAAATATTATACAGACAAGTATTTTATAGTATTTACAGAATATCGTGTTTTCCAAAACCATAACACTCAGACATTACAGATTATTCAGTAAGATATAACAATTAGATATTATAGTCAAATATTATAGTATTTTCAGATCAAATTTATAATGTTATGGTTATTTTGGAATCATGATGAAAACAGTAGGATATCTATAGAAATAGTATATACAGTATCAGACCTTGATGAACCAAGAAATGTTCAATTAGTAGAGCATGGTACCGTTGCTATTTTCATATCATAGTGCAACCACATATCTCAGATAGTATGTGGATTCCGTCAACCGTGCCTATGGAGAGATTGCCGTCTCCCTAGTATTCTGGGTTGAGGAGGCCGATTTGACGAGATAGTTACCAGTTCCGAACTTAGGAGAGGTTGTAGTTTGGTCGGACTGAGGATTACTAGAGTATAGTTGACTTACCTGGTAGGCCAACCAGGATTAAGTCCTGCCTACGAGCCGCACAACCCTGTCATGACGGGTTAAATCATGACGTACAGTTTTCTAGAGTAAACATCTCAGTTATGTATATGTATACAGATTTATAGAATATCAGCAAATATAGTACAATACTAGAAGTATGAAAAGTTGAAAACTCAGATATTACAGTTATACTTTAAAATATGATTAATGCAAGTTACACTGTATTTTGATCTACTAGTTTTTATAGTTACAGATATTGTCAATATAATTTATGAAACTCAGTCGTCACACACTAGTAATAGCATATTTCCTCTTACTAAGAGTTCTAATTCCAGTGGTTTAACAATTTTTCAGGTAATCTAGTTAGGCGAGCAGATCAGGCTCGCAAATAGAGAGATCTTTGATTTTCCCTTGTTTATATGATAAGTGTATTCAGTGGATTAGACTTTTGAGTAGATGATACTGGGGTGATGTGTAAATATGTATATATGGTTTGGAAACAGTGAATTCTGGTATTGTAAATTTGGGTGTATGACTTTATGATTTCCGCTGCATAGGTGTGTCAATTTGTATACAGGGTTACCTCAGTTCCCATCTGGGGCCTAAAATGTTATGCAAGAATTACAAGGGTATCAGAGTAATTTATAAATTATATATATATATAAATGGTGTAATTTTTAGGTCGTTACAATCACGCCATCTCCACACCCTTTAAAACAAGGCAAATGCTAAAAGACATGGGCTCATGTCATCACCGACATGTGCTAGCAACTAAATGAATGAACAGTTCATTTTACTCCACTTCATTCACTCATCTTGGTGACACGTGTATTTTGGACTTGAGGTTGAAGCTATATAAAGAGCTCAACTCTCAATTTGTAAAACACACCTCAAAGTAATACTTTGTTAAGAAGTAGTGGATTGATCGTCGACGCCCGAGAAAAATAAGTAATTCTATACCAAACATTGTTAATTTCTTTTCTTGGTGTTTTTATTGTTTTTATTTTTAGTTTCTGCATTGCTCTAGTTTCTTATATATTCAATAGCATTAGTTGTAGTATTAGTGTTTGACACAAGTTGGGTGTTCAACACAACAATTGATACATGGGCCCATGATGAAATAGGATTTGTCTCATTTAGTATTACTCTTAAAACAAAATCCTAAAAGTCACTTCCTGGAATATTGTACACCCACATCTCACTTTCTCCAAATTCTTCGGTCTCCACGTTCACGACCTATGACCTCTCCGAATTATTCTCCGATCTTAATGCCCTTATGACCTATAACCTTCGAAGTATATTTATTTTTAATACATTTATTTATTTCAGTATTTAATATGCTTGTTTGTTGTGAACTTTTAATATACCGTTTATGTAATTTGTGCCATGTGGTGACATATACCCAATTCTATATACATAGTTTCTGAATGTATAACGATCTGAAATTTCATTCCATTTTTTTTTTCATAAATATACTTCCAAATAAAATACTCTAATACCCCTAATAAAAACTGCTATAACATCTCAGGCCCTAGGTGGGTACTAAGGAAATTCCTATTTGCAGAATAACAAACCTATGCAGCGGAAAACATAATCAGCTAAAAAATACCAAATACCTTAATAAATATTAAAATAAATAACTTACCCAAATTTTGGGACGGTGCCCAAGTTGGCCTAACCGACGATCTACTCCTACAGATATGAAGAAAAACTTCCCAAGAGTAGCGTGGCGGCTTCGGATCGTCGAACCAACAAATAATTGGGCAAAAACCCTAGAGAGAAGGCAGAGGAGGTCGGTATTAGAGAGAGAAAGCAAGATTCTGCATGTTTCTCGTAGAAAAATGACTTCTTGGCCTTTTATAGAATGCTTGTCCATGTGGCCTCGTCGATGAGTCACATCTCCTCGTCGACGAGTCTGAGAAAGAGTTTCATCAATGAACACCTTCTCCATGTCGACGAGTTTCAAGCCCTGAAAATATACTCTTGGTAAGTTCTCATTGACGAGACGCATATCCCCATTGACAAGCCCAAGAACCCTGCTCGTTGACGAGCACTTCTTCACTCGTCGACAAGACCCCGCTAAAATCCCTTTTTAAAATTCATTTTCTCTCCTTTCTTTTATTATTTAATTAGCAAAGTTCTTCAGGTATCTACATTCTCCACTCCTTATAAAAATTTCGTTCTCGAAATTTACTATCAGTATTAACACCATCCTTTAAAGAAAATGGGCTACTTATTTTATTAGGTACCCTCACTTGTGGCGGAGGAATATAGTGGTTACATACAGAGTCCTAGGAGATTACAAAGATATAAATTAAAATTCTTCCAAAACCAAAGTACTACCTACTACCAAAAGATTATTACATGTATTGACCTGCAAAAGGAACCTTACATACTTATTTGCATCTTTTCCTAATTACTGTTAAACCCCACTGAATAAGTATGGGTCGTTTTGTCGTATTTCTTCTTCTAACTCTCAAGAAGCTTCTTCCACCACGTGATTTCTCCACAGGACTTTTTCTAAAGGAATTTTCTTACTATACAATTCTTGTTCTTTTCTGCCTAAAACCTGCACTGGTCTCTCCTCATAAGCTAGGGAATCTCTAAGCTCTAACTCTGTATAACTAACCACGTGGGAGGGATCTGGAACATATTTCCTCAACATGGAAACATGAAATACGTCATACATTCTGAACAAAGATGGTGGTAAAGTTAGCCGAAATGGAACTGACCCTACTTTTTCAAGTGTCTCAAAAGGGCCAATGAACCTAGGGCTCAACTTATCCTTCTTCCCAAACCTCATAACTCCCTTCAGTGGCGCTATCTTAAAAAACACATGTCCCCAACTTCAAATTCCAACTTCCGACAATGAGTATCAGCGTAACTCTTCTGTCGTCTCTGATCTGCACGGATTCTTTCTTTAATGAGCTGGACTTTGTCATAGGCTTGCTGTACTATTTATGGTCCCAATACTCATCTCTTACCTACCTCATCCCAGTATAGAGGAGAACAACACCTCCTAGCATAGAGCACCTCATAAGGTGTCATGCTAATACTGGCCTAATAACTGTTATTGTATACAAACTCTACCAGCGGCATATACTGGGTCCAACTAACCCTAAAATTCAGCACGCACGCCCACAGCATATCTTCTAATATCTAAATTACCCTCTCAGTCTGACTGTCTATCTGAGGATGAAACGCCGTGCTAAAAGATAACTGAGACCACAGAGCCTCCTGCAAGCTCCTCCAAAATCGTGACGTGAAACGTGGGTCTCAGTCTGATACTATAGACATTGGCACACCATGTGATCGTACTATCTCTTGAATATATAATTTCACCAGTTTGTCCATGAAGTAGTTGACTTTAATAAGAATGAAGTGAGCGGTCTTCGTTAATCTATCAATGACCACCCAAATAGCATTTTGACCATGGGGTGCCAACGGTAAACCCGTCACGAAGTCTATAGATACATGATCTCACTTCCACTCTAGGATGTAAAGCGACTGCAACTGGCTCGCCTCTGGTACTCAGCCTTTACCTACTGGCACGTCGTACACTGCTGCACAAACTCGGCAATTTCCTTCTTCATGCCGCTCCACCAGTAAGACTCTCGCAGATCCCTATACATTTTAGTACTACCTGGGTGAACTGTGTACCAAGGACTTGTGAGTCTCCTCTAAGAGCATCCTCCTAATGTCCATATTTGCAGGCACGCACAACTTGGAACGGCCTCAAGGCCCCATCATCAGAAATACTGAATTCCTCTCCCAGTCCATCCTGCACCTTTGGGTTTATACTGAAGTATTGTTGGGAGAAAATGTATTTTTTAGGGTGTTGACTTGGGAACACCACAAGTGTAGCTTTGGAGTAATTGGTGGGCTTCTCAATAGGCTAGGTAAGGGGATAAACTAAATCAGTATTTTTCATGAAATTATTTACCATATTACAACATTTATTTTCAGAAATTATGTATGTATTAGTACAGTATTTGGGAATACTGCAGTTGAACAGGAAAATGGATTTAATGTTATTTATTAGAAAATATGATTTCAGATCAGGTTTTATGCTGAAAAACATTATTCATATTTGTGTGGCATGAGTATAATTTTCATGAAATTGTATTATATTAGAATATTATGATTTTCCTAGAATAAGTATATTTATCTTAAGTTTTTTAGGAAAACCATGAAAACAATACAAGAGCTATGTCTAAAGTATGATATTGAAACAATACAAAGATTTCAAAACTATGTATGTTAAAATATGTCGGCGTAAGGGTCGTGGTTTTATATGATATAATATGCTTGTGATATTCTATGGATAAAAGACTTAAAAGATTAGATGTTACTACCCATATCAACAAGGTGCACCTTTCTTTTCAGGAGCTTTCCCATAAGAACTTCATAGTTAAGCGTGCTTGGCTTGGAGCAATATTGGGATGGGTGACCTCCTGGAAAGTTTTCTTAGGAAGTGTGTGAGTGAGGACAAAACACACTGAAAAGAACACGTGTTGGTTTGTGGGCCAGTCATTAGTCCGATAAGGCCCGCCCCCCTATTGTCTAGTCTAGGTGGAGGAGGAGAGACGAAGTGCTCCTTAGCAGACCTAGGTTGGGGCTTTACAAATGGTATCAGAGCCAACACCCAACCGAAAGTGTGATGAGATTCACGTCGCCTGGGTTTGGAAATGTAGGTTCGCAATGAGGACGTTGTGTTCTATAAGTAGGGGAGAATGTGATACCCCATGGATGAAAGACTTAAAAGATTAGATGTTACTATACATATCAACAAGGTGCACCTTTCTTTTCGAGAGTTTTCCCATAAGAACTCCATAATTAAGCGTGCTTGGCTTGGAGCAATATTGGGATGGGTGACCTCTTGGGAAGTTTTCTTAGGAAGTGTGTGAGTGGGGACAAAACACATTGAAAAGAACACGTGTTGGTTTGTGGGGCCAGTCATTAGTCTGATAAGGTCTGCCCCCCTATTGTCTGGTCCAGGTGGAGGAGAAGAGACGAAGTGCTCCCTAGTAGACCCAGGTTGGGGCGTTACAATGCCGGCGTAAGGGCCGTAGTTTTATATGATATAATATGTTAGTATAAGGGTCGTGGTTTTATATGATATACTATGCCGGTGTAAGGGCCCTAGTTTTACATGTTATATTATGTCTGCGTAAGGTTCGTGATTTACAAAGATAAGGGTCGTGGTTTACGTGATTTTATATGCAAAAATCCATGAAAATATTATCATAATGTTATTATGAAACAATTATGTATCATTATTTGAAACTTATTATATGATATCAGAACCAAGATGGCTTGGTTTAGGCTTTCATGAAGCACGGTACCGTAGCTATATGTTCACGATCATGTATATGTTAGTGCTACAACATGTCATAAGGGACTATGGGAGAATGGCAGTCAATGTGGTTTTATGGTAGTGCAAGCGTCCCTCTGGCAGTCTGAACCAAGAGGGGCAGACCCATCGTACTTATAGACTTATGTTGATCTAGCGTGGTCGGCCAACCATTACTAGATCCCGCCTTTAGGCCGCACAACCTAATCATGTGGGGGTAAGACATGACACCAACCAACTATCCATCCAGGGTGTTATTTCATGTACAATTATATAAGATGATTTTCATGTATAGAAACTCAGTATGTTATACCATGTTATGATAAATGATTTTTTATCCAGATATGATACAGACTGTTTTGACAAATATGATTTATGTATTGTTACATGTATAACATGAAAATACTCATGTTGCCATACACTGATGTTAGTTTATTTTCCTTACTGAGAGGTATCTCACCCCAGCTATATAAACATTTCAAGAAACCTAGATAGAAGGGCGGATAGAGCTCCGCAACGTTAGAGGTCGACTGTCCTACCCTGTTAGAAGGGTAAGTTGTTATGCTAGGGTCTGATGGATTTTTGGGTTATGACCCTAAGACACTTTTTAATCTTTTTGGGATATGTGTATATGTATACAACAGGTTTTGTAGAACTTTTATATTGTATTTGGTTGGGTGGTTTGATATGTATATGATGTATGTTTTTTGCTGCTTAGGTATCAGAGGTGTTTGACAGGGTTACCCCAGTACTCACGGATCTGGATGGACTCTGTTTATGGTTATTATGGATGTTTATATGGAAAAAAAAAAAATTTAATGGGAAAATAGGCAGGTCATTACATACACTGTAATTCATAATTCTGTAAAATTTGGTAAAACATATTTCTGTGCATAAATACTATATATCATGATATTCTAAAAAACTGTATAAACTTTGTACTAAACAAATATCTACTCATGCCACACAATTAATAAAACCCACATTCTGAAATATGTAAAACTGTATAATTAATACCCTGTGTCTTAATAAACAAATACTATAATTTACTGATAAAATTTCTGAATTTACTAGCATATCATATTTCCCTTACCTTGGCTAACTGAACTCGTCTACTGGTTCTAACTCACTCCCATGACATTTATAATTCCATATTCTTGAAATTACACACACACACACACACACACACATATTCCTGTCAAATAACTAAATACCTAGAATAATTTTCATACTCATATTTCCTGAATTATAAACCATCCTTATCTTACCTGGTTTCCTGGGAACACCCTCTAGGTTCCCTAACCTGCCTATAGTAAAAGCCCTAACACCCTGAATTCACAATACCCACATTTTTTTTTTTAACTAAAGGAGGGCAGCACCTCCAATTATTTATTGATATACCCTCACTTTTGGCGGATGAATATCATGGTTACAAGACAAGTATTGGGAGATTACAGATAAAAAAAATTAAAGGCATCCCAAAAACAACACTGACAACCAACCAAAATAGGACTACAATTCCAAATAAAGTTAAATAAGAAACAAATCTAAGCAGGCTTATCAAAGAAAAAATAAACTAAAATCTAAACCAACCAAACAAAAATTGAAAGGATGAACTAATGACGAAAGGAAGTGAGACCCAACCTATCCATCCAAATGATACCTTTCAGAGAACGTGGTAAAATATGTTGTTCTTCTTGGATGACATTGTTTCCCATTTCTCATTCTCTAGCAAGAAAATCAGCCGCACTATTGCCTTCCCTATATTGATGGATCACCATGAAATTCACTCCTTCTAGCTTTGCCACGAGGTCCTCCCCAAAATCCCAAAGATACCACAAGGTACATCTACTTTTCTGAAGTCAATCAATAACAATTCACAAGTCACTTTCAATAATCTCATTAAAATAATGAAGTCGTTTGCACAAATCAATTCCTTTTAGAATTTCTTTTAATTCTGCACTATTGTTCCTACCATTGCCAAAATAACTTGAAAAAACCGCTTTCACCATGCCCTGGCAATCTCAAATAATTCCTCCACCACTTGAAGTATCCTGATTACCCCTACAGCTCCCATTACAATTAAGTTTTATCCACCCTGCTGAGGGTTTAACCCACAAAATAATTTTTTCAGGTCTAGCGCAAACTCCCTAATACTAAATTTGAAACTCTTTCAAAATCATAATGTCTACTATCTTCAATTTTTGAAAAGAATTAGAGCTCCTAGCTAAAGAACTAACCCAGTATCGAACACTTCTCCACGTTTGATCTGCGCTTTGATAATCTCTTTCCATTCTCGCTTTGCATCTTCGATTCCAAAGGCATCACGTAATCAAACCAATTAAAATATTTTTAATAGATGACTTTTGAGCATAGTGGAACTAGTTTGCAATTCTGTTTTTTCTAAGGAATTAACCGTTGGAAAGAAATCCCCAAGACCACACTAGCCCAATGCCAAACCTCTGAAGCCACCTTGCCTAAAGAAAGAAAGTGATCAGCGTTTTCCTGGCTTTTCTGCATGCAGTAATCAAAAGTCGAAACTATCGATATTTCTTTAGTCTGAATTCTATCATCTACTGCCAAGCATCTAAACCAGGATTTCCATAAACACATTGAGATTCTTCTAGGCAATAAAGAATGCCAAAACCAGTCATTCCACTCCAAATTATCACTTTTGCTCCTCACTGCCTCCCATGCCATTTTTGTAGAGAAATTGTCATCAGGTGTAGGCTTCCATATGAATATATCCTGACCACTTTTACTAGCTGGCACATTATGCAAGATTTCTATTTTTATGTCGGCCCCAACCAATTTCATTAATAAATCAGAGTTCCAGTTGTTATTTAGCCAGCAATCCTTAATACACAGCTTCTTGTTCCAAATATCCTTAATAAGCACCACTAATGGTCTTGATGTAAGCCACCTATCGAACCAAAAAGAAGAGTTATCACCTCTCACCAAAATTGTAACATTATCCATAACTTCTAGAATAGTGGTCATCACTGATTTCCAAAACCGAGAGTCATTTGGTCTCCCCTTCCTTATTAATAAATGAAATATTTAGCCCTGAAAAAACCTGACCATAGATTGTTAGAAGTGAGCAGTTTGAAGGCAAATTTCATGAAAAGCGATTTTTGGATTTATTTAAGATCTCTTAAGCCCATACCCCCTTCTGAGGTGGGTTTACAAATTTTTGCCCAAAAGCGCCAATGAATCTTCCTTTTACCATTCACTTCTCCCCATAAGAAATTGGCAAGAAGAGAGTTGATGCGAGAGAATGTGACCTATGAAACATTAATAACCGACATCAAATGTATCGACATGCTAGACAACATATGTCTTAATAAAATCAACCTTCCACCTTGCGAGAGCAACTTAAATTTCCACCCTACAATTTTCTTCCTAATCTTTTGCACAAGAGGCTCCAAGATCCAGGAAGACAATTTTCTAGAAACCAAAAGCGCACCCAAATATGTAACTGGGAATTTACCTTCCATGAAACCTGTGATTCTTAATAACCCACGTTTTCAAGCAGGAGTAATCTATTTCGAAAGGAATAACACAGACTTTGTCTTGCTGATTTTTTGACCCGACCACTTTTCATACATCTCTAGAGTGTGAACTAAATTTCTTGAAATTAGAATAGCTTTCCCAAGAGGGGGGTGAATTGGAATATTTAAAAATTTATGCTCTTTTTAACTTTTTACTTGTCTAAATGCAACAACAAGAAAGTAACTTAATCAACTTATAAATATAACCAAATCACACCACAAGGTACTGAAAAATTAAACACACAATCCAATCAACCAAAGTAAGAAAGTCAAACAATCATTCAAGATTTTTTATACTTTTTGTTAGCTGCCTTGTAGTTTTTTGCAAACTTGCTTTGAATGAAATTTGTATTGCGCTTCTCTTGATCAAGATTTCCGCAAATTAACCAACGTACTCCCTTGTGGGTTTCCACAAACGGTTAATTAAAATGTACTTTCTAAAAATCAAGAGTCTTCTTTAAATATGGATTTTAAGCCCTGCAACCTGCACTTAGCATACACAAGAATATATTGTGTAGAAAATAAAAAGTATTGAAGAGAGAGAAACACAGAGATTTTACGAGGTTCGGCTTCAACACAGCCTATGTCCTCGTCTTTGACAAACCACCAAAGGATTCCACTATCTTAGTTCCTTTATCGGGCGGAACAATACCTTTACAACCACTCCTTCAAGTAGGCTAAAGCCTGCCTCTCCAAACGACATACTCTCATTCGGTCAACGATCCAACAAGCCTAGAATCATCCAATAACTACAATAGAAACAGCAAGTGGATATGTACAAAGAATGCTCACACACAGAGCAAGTTAGTACAATTCAAATCTATATACTTTAGAATTTAAATATCAAGGATGAAATACAATTCGAAGCTCTAAATTAGAATTCACCAAGTTCCCTTTTCTCCAGCTGAGAAATCAGTATGTAGAACTCAGGGATTGATGATCAACACGTTCCAGAATGTCAGCACTTTCATATTGCAAGTAGTTGAACAAGTAGAAACTTTGAATGCAAGAGAGCTTAAGGCATATTTTTCAATTCTTAGTATGTTTTGATTTGCAAAACCATGTATTTATAGTCTTTCAAAAGTACTTTTGTGTTACCCAAGTTTACTTGAAGTATTTCCCAAGTTTTTATAAATTTTGGGGCACAAGCAACTGATATTTAAAATTTGAAACATTTAAAAAATTTGCCTGTTATTAGTGTTCAGACGACTGAACCTTCGCGGTCAGTCTTATGAAGTTCCTTAACCTTTGAAAATTTTGAACTAGATACAGGGTTAGATGGCTGAGGTTAGGGTTCAAACTTCTAAAGTTTCGGGTTCAGACGACTGAAGTCAGAGTTTAGTCTTCTGAGGTGCTTATGCTAGTTTCTGTGTTTCACCAATAATTCTTCAGACAACTGAACTTATTTCAGATGTCTAAAGTAATTCTTCAGACGACTAAACTTAAAGTTCCGTCTTCTGAAGTTGACACTTCAGTCTTCTGAATAGATATTTCATTCTTCTGAGCAGTATATTTTCTGATTTTTCATTTCCATTTCAAAAATATGTCTTGCTCTCTTTCTTTGATCTTTTGTAAAACATTTTCCAAGGTCTTAAAATAGGTCTCTAAATCCATAAAATTCCCCTAAAGAGCTTCAAATAATATTTCAATAGATATTTAACTTTGAAGTACTTACATTGTTCTTCCTAAAACCTTATACTCTAAGCTTGAAATCATCCACTTCATGGTTACTTTGAAATCCCTTGGACTTTAGCATGAGCTGGTTTTAGTCTCCCATGCTTTGATCATTCTAGTGCTGCTTTGAGCTTCTCTTAGATCACTTGTTAATTAATATAGCTTGATGGTTCATAATGATCCTTGTTTTCTTTGTCAAACCTGAAACACCATTACTCAACCATTCCAAGTTAGAATATTCTTTGTTTTTTATTACCAAAACTGATTGAAAATTCCAGTTAGGCCAACATTTCTAATATACCTTTTCCCACCATTTGCAAAAATAAGAATATCATCTACATAAAGGAAATGCGAAACCTAAGGGGCCCCAATCGGATGATTAAATTGTCCAATACGACCTGTCTCATAGTTTTCCTTAAGCAACCTTGTCAAAACCTCCTCTATTATGATGAATAAATAAGGAGAAAGTGAATCCCCTTGCCCCAAGCCTCTAGTTGATTGAAAAAAACCCTTTAAAATTTTGTTCATCATAATGGAAAAACACGGGGACTCCACACAATTTTTTATGAGATTGCAAAACCTCTTAGAGAAGCCAAAAGCCTTAAGAACCTCCAGAAGGAAATTCCAATTCACTTTGTCATAAGCCTTAGCCATATCCAGTTTTACCATCACATTGCCGCCAACCATTTTTTGTGCAAAGAATGAACCATTTCCTGTGCAAGCGTAATATTCTCAAAAATACTATGCTCGGGAATAAAAGCACATTTCTCATGTGAGGCCAACTTATCAACAAACTCAGTTAGCCTAAAAACAATAATCTTGGAAAAAATTTATAAGCCACAAAGCACAAACTAATAGGCTAGAATTTATCAAAGCAAGAAGGATTGTCCACCTTTAGAATTAAAATAATAAACGAGGAGGAAAATAACCTGGAAAAAGGAGTACCTAGAAAAAAATTCTTTGCCGCATCCAAGACACCTTTTTTAACAATGTCCCAGCAAGAAATATAAAATTCAGAGCCAAACCCATCTGGTCTCTGACTGTTTTCTTTGAAAATAAAGAATACTGCTCTTTTAACTTCTTCTTCTGTCGAATTGGCGCAGAGAAAATTATTATCAACATCTGAAATCTACCTTTGAATTAACTCGGAGAGATCACAAGGTTCAACCACTAAAGCCTCTAAGAGAAAATTCTGAAAAAAGCAGCGGCTTCATTATGTATTATTTCGCACCATCTAATATCCTCTTGTTGTTCAAAACCATACGGTCTATACGACCTTTATTCCACCTCTGATTAATAACTGAATTGAAAAATTTAGAGTTTTGATCCCCATCAATCAACCATGTTTTTTTTTTTTTTTCATAATTTGTCCTATGCAAGATGCTTCCCTATTCTCCCACAGCTGAATCTCTAACTTAGTAGTCAAGTAATCGACTTCGACCTCCTTAGAAAAACCTAATTGCAGCTAATTTTCTAGAGATTCCATGATTTCCTCGAGAGCTTGTAGGTTTTCTCCCACTCTCCCAAAGACATTTTTATTCCATGCTCGTAAAGAAACTTTAGTTCTCTTAAGGCGAATAGCAAGTTTCAAAAGACCCGAGGCCAAGTCATTCCTGATCTAGGCATTTTTAATGCACAACAAAAACAAATCATGCGAATTCCACATACTAAGGAACCAAAATGGGGTAGGACCATACAAAGAGAATGATGTATTCGTATACACCACCATAGGACTATGATCAGAGGACTTCCAACTTAGATATTTGAATTTAGCCAAACCATATAGGTTAGAAAAGAAATTATTAATAAGAACTTGATCAAGCTTAGCCCAACTCTGAGCCACCCCTTCATGGCCATTGCACCATGACCTGCGAGAGCATGTGTTTGATAAATCAAGCACTTCCATTTGAATAACATTAAAATCACCCAGGACCAACCAAGGGAAATCTGATTGGAACGCCTCCATTTGCTGCCATAATTCCTTTCTTTCAACATAAGAACATTTGGCATAAACAAAACTCACCAAAATCCTTTGGCCGTTCCTGAAGAACCACCTAGAGATCATCTGAGTCGTGATTGAAATCACCTCAAAGGCATTCATATCCTTCCAAAAAAAAAAGCCACAATTTACCGCCTTGATTTTCATTAGATATAAAAATGGTGATAATTCAAAAAATTACCTAGCATTGCCATCCATTCTTCAGCTGCGAAAGGTTCTGAAATAGCAAACAAACCAATATTAAACTTATTAATCAGCTTCTTTAACCTGCCATTAGACATGCCCAACCCTCTAATATTCCAAAAACAAGTTGTATCATCATAAATTTAATTTATACGGTCGGATGTGAACCCTCTAAGATTTCCTCACATATTTTTCCATTCCGATTTTAGGGTTTTCAGAAGTCCATCCCTGCCCTGTATCAGAGTCATACATTGTTTGTTTACCCTTTAGCACTGAAATTTCACCTTCCTCCCTCTTGGATGAATAACCCAGAGCCAAATCCATCTAATGCAAACCATGGTTCCCACCTTCAGTCAACTTAATACTGTCCTATGATCCATTTTCTCATATGACATAGGTTTACCATATGAAACTCAAGCATCATCATCATACCCAACTTCCTCACACTCCTCTTCATCACTTTATGTTGAAGCTTTATTCATATTATTTTCTAAGCCTCTCTGTGGTACATCAAATTTTTGACTTTCATAATCCCTTTTTTCTTGAGTCGTAGGAATTTCCGGTAATACAGGGCACCTATCCTTGGACGTCTTCATCATCAACACATTACTGGGTCCTGCTTCCTGCTCCACCCTCTCTGCCCCTTTATCCACATCGGTACTGGTTTCCATTACACCGTCATTTGTCTTTGGTTTCCATATCTTTTTTTCTTTCTATTTTCCCTCATCCCTTCGCTTCTCTCCTACCCTGCAAACTATCGAGGTATGTCCTTAACAGCAACATTTAGAGTAGAAAAAACCCATCTTTTCATATTTGGCCTACTACCAAGGACATTGTTTCAGAGATAAAACAAGAGGAAATCCCTTAACTGGCTCTATCGTTAGGTCAACTTCCACGCAAATACGTGCCCCCGAGGCTCTTATACAGTTAATTATTACATTATCAGTCTCAATATAACGACCAAAACAAGTCGCTATAATTTGAAGAAAAATCGGTCGGTAAATATGCTTTGGTAACCCCGATAAGAAAATCCATTGAGGAGCCAATGGAGATTCTTTTTGACATCAAAGTATTTCGTCCACTTAAATAGCCGAATTGAATTGCCTTCCATAGTTCTACCTTCCCTTGCCCACCCATGCACAAAATCACATTCATTTTTCATGTGTATAAGCACATGGTAATCATCCATAACACTAATCCTTGGAATTTCCGTCAAGCCCCATGTTTTCACAATCAATAATCGAATTTTATCAATAGATGGCTGATTCCTAAAAAATTTCATCACTAATGCAAAACAAAACTCTTCCTCAGCCTTAACCATCTCCGCTTCTGAGAAAATAAATCCCAATTCACCATTGATATTAACTGGCAATCTCATAGGAATTTTAAACACAGATGTCTCCATTTTTTGATTCATGGCATGTGCATGCAACTGCACCCTGGAACCAACCTAGACGACATTCCCCACTGACGGCGAGGCCATTGGAGGGGGGACGACACCTTCCCAACAACTCTAGACTACCCATTTTCCATATTGAAAGCCTAAAAATAAAAAACAAAAGGAAAGAGTAGATAAACTTGAGGTGCGATGGCTATGGCAAACTCCTTCTAGCGTGCGGCGTCCTGCAAAACTTCATATCTTTAGCAAAAATGGATGTCGGGAGAGTCTTCGTATCTGAGCTTTGAGGTTTTCAAACAGTGTCCGCTTCAACCGAAGAGCTGACCGTATGAACCAAAAAGCTTGGAACTTTAAGTTCTGTTTCAATAGCGTCCCCTTCAACTTGCGACGGCAGGCAAGTGACAACGATATGCTCCCATAGCTAGAGGGAAGGTTGTGACTAGAGCCTGACTCTGCAGGGAGGTTTGTGGCGAAAACATTGCTAGTTTCTCTGTGTGTCTAGCTGCTGCATAGTCAGGAGATTGGAGATGACCGGAGTAGTGGGTGTTGGGGCGATGGTGACTCCGGCGGTGTTGAATGGGGTGGCTGGATATCGTTTCTGCAAGAGAGAAGATTGTCTGGAGCGGGAAGATAAGTTTGTGACAGCTTGCTAGATGGCGTTGGGAAGAGAAGTGGGTGTGGGCAAGCTGGAGGGATAGGTGAGACAGCTACGGTGATGGGTGGATAGGGGAGGGGGGACGAGGGTGCTGCAGTGGAGAGGGAAGGCGACGGCGGCAGCGGGTGGGATGGTGCTGGGCAATGTTGGGAAGGGAGGGTGGGTGTGGGTGAGCTAGAAAGGCAGGTGAGGCTGCTGCGGTGGTGAGTTGACAGGGGAGGGCGGAGGAGGACGCTACAGCGGCAACGTGTTTGCGACGCTAGGGTTAAAGCTTAAATTTTTTTTTTCCAATACCCACATAAATCACTCCAAACACTAGTATGACAACATCTACTACTAAATTTCGGTTTAGAAAAACCTACAAACCAAATAATCCTTAAATAATCTACTTACCCTGATTTTGGAATGGTTCCCAAACTCTTAAATCGAAAATCTGCTTCGACTAGGTTGTAGAGAATCTCCCTATGATCATCATGGTAGCTTTTAATCGTCGAATCAGGGAGAAATAGGGCCAGAAATCTAAAGAGAAGTGAGAGAAATCAAAACCTAGTGAGAGAGAGAGAGAGAGAGAGAGAGAGAGAGAGAATTAGCTAATTTTTCCATCAAAAATATGATTTTTGCGCTTATATATATGGCTGGCCACGTGACCTCATCAACGAGACACGTCGAATTGTCGACGAGGTGAAGATGGCAGTTCGTTGAGGAAAGTAAAGAACTCGTCGATGAATCAATGGGTCTAAATTACACCCTCTCGGTATCTCTTCGTCGGCGAGATACTGAGACTCATCGACGACCCATATAAGGAAGTTCGTCAACGAAACCAGGGCATTCGTCAATGAACCCTGCTTTACCTCCTTTGAATTTTCATTTCCCTCTTCTATTTAATTACTATTATTTTTCGGGTCTTTACTTTAACACCCCAGAAAGTGATAGGCTTGAGAATAAAATAATATTAAAAATTAAAAATAAAAAAATTAATTAATTAAAAATTAAAATTTTAATTTAATTAAATTTTAAAAAATAAATAAAATAATAATAATTAATTTTTATTTTATTTTTATTAATTAAATGAATTATTATTATTAATTAAATATTATATCATTATTATTATTATTATTATAACAATCATCCTGAAGCATCAGGACATCTTCTCTACGCAGGACCAGTGCCCCCCCTCTCTCCGAAATTCCCTTTCTCTCACTCCTTGTTTTCTTTCTCTCTCTCCTTAGTTCCGTGATGGATTCTCACCCGATCGAAAATTAGACGATACCGTTGGACTCCATTTTCCGTTGCCATCATTTTTACTGGAGCGAATTGACGGTAGGAGCAGCGTAGGCGTATCTCCTGGGGTAAACCAAATCTCCCCTTTTTCCTCATTTGCATGCAAATTATAAGTCCAATCGACGATCGAACACTACCACGAGAATCTAGGGATAATTCTCTACAAGTCTAGTGGAGCGGAATTCTTGTGGGGTCGTCGTAGGCATAACTCCAAATTTGGGATAAGGGGGTTATTAAGGGACTTATTCTTATTTAATTAATGTTGATTTATAAATGCTAGAATATTGAGCATCTAGGATTGAAGTAGGATTTTTCAAAATTTAGGGCCCCGGTGAGCGCCACGGGTGTAATTTTGGGACCCACAGGCATTGTTCAAAAAAATAAGTGAGGGTGTTAAATGTTAATTTAGGATATATGGAGCCTAGAGAAGGTTAGATGGGTATTATTTAGGAAAAATGAATTAATTAATCTAGGAAAAATCCAAATTGCAGGATTTGAGTTTTGGACACCAAGGGCGTAGGATTTGGGTTCTAACGAGACTCTCAGTAAGTCAGGTAAGGAGAATAAATTATAACAGTATTTTTAAAACTACTATTTAAATTAATATGTGAAAATGAGCATATGGTATTTTTTTTGGAAATTATTATGATACAAATATCAGATAAATTGTGTGGCATTTGAGTAATATTAAATTGTGATATTTTGGAGTGTGAAATTAATATATTATGAATATTAGATGAAAATTGTGTGGCATATGACGTATATTGAAAAATGTGAAATATAATGATGAATAATTTCTGAGAAAATATAGAAATGAGAATTATTCATGTCATTAGTGGAAAATAATGAAATATGGTATTTATATGTAAGTAGAAATGTTTTGCATGAAAAATGAGGTTTTGAGAATTACTGATATGCGTATTTTGAGAAATGTTGAAATACGTGAAATACGATATATACTATTATGAGATGATGAAATGTGCACAAACAATGAGGAGAACTTTTATATTGAGATGAATTGAGTTATATTGATATGAGATTAATGATGTATATTGATATGGAAATATTGAAACGTGAAAATGAGAACGTGAATTCTGAAATGTATATATTGGAATATGATTGATGAAATGCAAATACCGTATAATGATTACGAGTATGTGGTGGTGAACCCTGATGGATGGTTATGGAAACCCTAATGATGGGTTGTGATATTGAGCACGGTACCGTTGCAAGTAGTGTAGTGCAACCACATAAACTCTTAGAGTGTGTGGTGTGACAGTCGACTGAGCTGTTTGGTAGATTTGTTGTGCCCCCTGAGTCCGGATCAGGGCTATAGGCTGGCCAGGCATACTACAGACGCAATATATGTGATATGATATTTTGATCTAACCGAGTCGGCCAACCGCAAGATCCAGCCTTCGGGCCGCACAACCTTGACCATGGGGGGAAGCATGGCGTGTAAAGAAAGATCCTCAAGGTAGCCATGAGGTACAAACACGATGTTGGTACTAAGTACCAAGGATACGCTTGAGCTGGATAGTGAAATGGAAATGGAAAGTGAAAGAATGATAAAATTGGCTAAAATGATAAATGAAAGAAATAATGGAAATTTGAGAAATAGAGAATGGTAAAATTGAGAAATGGAACCGTGTGAGTTAATAATATAAATAATTGAGGTGAAGTGAAACTCTCCGCCTGAGGGCTTACTGAGTAAGGTGAGTGCCCTGATATGTGTCAGATGTGGCCATTCCTAACAGCATAACGTGTTAGGGTAGAGGGAAACTACCTGTATGGGCGGTTAATCTTCCCTATTCTTAGGAACTTCATGGGTAAATATGTGTTGGAAATGATTGAATTTGAGAAATGATTTTAAAGCTTATAAAAACTTGTGTTGTATATCTATATGATTATGAGAATATATTTATCAGTGTATTTTTCTCAGATGAAATATTGATTTGAAAAGTAAAGTGTATTACAATTGAACTCATATGGCCACACACTGTAAATAATTTATTCCTACTTACTAAGATGTGTTTCTCCCAAATTATCTAAATTTTTCAGGGAATAGGGATAGGCCAGGTAATAGAGTTCCGTGACCATAGGGAGCTGGGACCCTAACACACAGGGTGAGTTTTTGGACTTGAGGAGGCGTAATTTCCCTAAAGTTGAGTTGTTTTTTAGTATGGGATGGTAATGTATTTATATATGTATGTTGATACTTTGGGTACTGTATTCTGGTTGTTAAGTATATACTATCTTCCACTGTTAGGTTATAATAACAAAATGACTTTTTACCCAGTACCCAATGCTGGTCAGGTCGTATGAATGGTAGTAGGGTTGTTGACGTGGCTGATTTGTGAATGTTGTGGATGACGAGTGAATATATATTTATTATTATTTAAAAAATTGTACAAAAATTAGGGCGTCACAATTTGGTATCGGAGCCTAGGTTGCTAGGTTCTATAGACTTTAGTAGACAGCGAAATACAATACCAAAGTATAAGTGTTGATTTCAAGGAATATAGGAGATGGGTAGATTGAAATGTGAGTTAGTTATTGTTAGAGGATGAGGTGAGAATTTAGGATTTTATCTTACGGCCTAGAGACAGGAGTACCAGGGTTGTTTATGTGTTTTTTTTTAGGTGACGATTTTAGAAAAACCATGGATACTATCGCTGGGTCTTGTTTCTAAGTGGTAGGAGTGAATCTTAAATGGGGATTAAGAATGTGAAGATAAATGGTCATAGAAGAGTAATATATAATTATAGTAGTGTATTGGTTGAGTGATGGTAATTGTATGTTGAGATTAGTTGCTCTCTTTGCAGGATGGATTCGGGGAATAGTAACATGAATACGGGAGGTGATGGAGTATGACCTTCCCGTATGGCTGGTGGAGACCCCGACGCAATATTGTGTACCGTCACTTAGCAGGTGATGGCTGAGATAGCCCAGAGCTTGGGAGAGCAAAGCTGCACAATCGAGCAATTCACGTGTATGCGACCCCCGTCTTTTTCTGGAGGAGCGAACCCACCAGTAGCAAAGAACTGAGTTCAGGACATAGAGGACATATTAACAGTTCTCTCATGTACAGACGAGTAGAAGGTGTTGTTTTCCACATTTAAATTTACTGGGGAAGCAAAGCACTAGTGGGGGTCGGTGAGATTACTGAAGGAACAGAGGCCTGACCCTATAGCGATGACGTGGAGTCATTTTAGGGAGATTTTCTTCGAGCGGTATTTTCCTGCTACTGTCAGGAGTGTAAATACATTACAAATTCTATATCTGACATAGGAGTTTTTGACAGTGCAGCAGTATGCAGCAAAATTTGTTGAGCTATCCCGATTCGCCCCTATCTTGTGCCAGATGAGGAGAGGAAGGCAAGGAGGTTTGAGGAGGGCCTGAGGCCGAACTTGTATGAGCAGGTGGTAGGTTTCCGAGCTCAGACCTTCTCAGAGATAGTGGACAGGGCTGCAGTGATTAAGAGCGGCTTATAGAGAGGCGCAGCAACACAGAGCCAGAGGAAGAGGCCCGCGCCTTTTGATTTTCAGGCAAGGTCCAGTCGAGGGCTGTGGAGAAGATATGATAGCAGAGGAGGATGATGACAAGGAGGAGGAGATCGAGCAATATAGGGCAGACATATGCCCCCTCCTTGTCCCAGATGTTCGAGGAGGCAACCAGGAGAGTGCCAAGCGAAGGAGGTTGTCTGCTCAGTGCCACCAGCCTGGGTATATTGCAAGGAACTGTCAGGCACCGCCAGCGGTAGCGGCTGCTCCTCGATCATATAGAGGAGGCTATCAAGCACCTCGAGGTGGATAGTAGAGGAACACTGCTTTGGTACAAGTTTATGCATTAATACCGGGAGATGCTGAGGCAGCAGGAGATGTGG
The DNA here is from genome assembly GCF_029873635.1 of Malania oleifera. Classification (NCBI taxonomy): domain Eukaryota; kingdom Viridiplantae; phylum Streptophyta; class Magnoliopsida; order Santalales; family Ximeniaceae; genus Malania; species Malania oleifera. Next base: position 80,880,536 of record NC_080424.1, read on the forward strand.
TGATAGGTACTGTTTCAATATTGTCATTTAAAGCTACTGTCTCGTTTGATTCAGGGGCGACTCATTCTTTTATCGCCCGAGAATATGTTAAGTTGTGTGGGATTGAACCTTAACAGTTAGATATTAGTCAGTCTGTTGCTACGTCGACTGGGGCTGTAGGGATATGCAGAAAGGTACTCAGAGACTATCCAGTGGGTATTCAGGGGAGGTCTTTGTCAGCTAATCTGATGGTTTTAGATATTTATGGGTTTGAGGTAATCTTGGGAATGGACTGGATGGCTACCCACTATGCTAGCATTGATTTCCATTAGAGAGAGGTAGTATTCAGACCTCTAAAGGGACAAGAGTACTGATTTGTGGGATCATGTGTGAGCATCCCACCTTAGTTACTGTCTGCTATTTAGGCATGTAGATTGCTATCAAAAGGCTATCAAGGGTATTTAGCCTGTGTGAATGTAGTATCAGAACAAGAGCTAAGGGTGGAAGATATCTCAGTGGTGAGGGATTTTCCTTATGTATTCCACGACGATTTTCCAGGACTACCTCCTGATCGTGAGGTAGAGTTCGTTATTGATTTGGTTTCGGGGACAGTGCCGATTTCAAAGGTGCCGTATAGAATGACACCAATAGAGCTGAAAGAATTGAAAGAGCAGTAGCAGGAACTGTTAGATGAGCAGTTTATTCGGCCCAGTGTGTTGCCCTGGGGAGCACCGGTTTTGTTTGTGTGGAAAAAGGTTGGGTCAATGAGGTTGTGTATCAACTACAGGCAAATAAACAAAGTAACTGTCAAGAATAAATACCCGCTCCTGCGTATCGATGATTTTTTTGACAAGTTACAGGGGATAGAGATCTTTTCGAAGATAGACTTACGCTCAGGGTACCATCAAGTGAAAGTCAGGCCAGAAGATGTTCCGAAGATGGCATTTAGAATATGGTATGGTCACTATGAATTTCTGGTTATGCCATTTGGTTTAACGAATGCTTCTGCAATGTTTATGGATTTGATGAACAGAGTCTTTTACTAGTATTTGGATCAGTTGGTGGTAGCATTTATTGATGATATAATGGTGTATTTGAAGAACCCAGAGGAGCATGAGGAGCATCTGAGGATAGTGCTTCAAATGCTAAGAGAAAAGAAGTTTTACGCGAAGCTCAAGAAGTGCGAGTTTTTTTTGGAACATGTTACCTTCCTTGGACACATTATATCTAAAGGTGGTATTTCTGTTGATCTGAGTAAGATTGAGGCGGTAGTAGACTGGGTACGACCAAAGAATGTGCACGAGATCAAGAGTTTCCTAGGATTGGCTGTGTACTACCGTAAGTTTGTTGAGGGCTTCTCTAGACTGTCAAGCCCATTGACCAGATTGACCAGGAAGGGAGTGAAGTTTAAGTGGTCTGATGAATGTGAATAGAGCTTCCAGGAATTGAAGCAGTGACTCATCATTGCGCCTATGTTGACGATTCCTTCAGAAGAAGAGAGGTTTGTAATTTATAGTGATGTATCACATAAAGGGCTCAGATGTGTGTTGATGCAACGAGGGAGAATGATAGCCTATGTCTCACGACAATTGAAAGAATATGAGAAGAACTAACCTACCCATAATCTAGAATTGGCAGCTGTGGTTTACGCGCTGAAGATTTGGAGGCATTATCTATATGGGGGTAAGTGTGAGATATTTACTCACCATAAGAGCTTAAAATATTTCTTCATACAGAAGGAATTAAATATGAGGCAGAGGAGATGGCTAGATCTAATAAAGGATTACGACTGTAATATCAGCTACCACCCAAGAAAGGCTAATATGGTCACTGATGCTTTGAGCCGAAAATCAGTGGATTCATCTGTGTTTATAGCTGAGATTCAGCATCTGATCCAGATGGATCTAAAGAGGCTCGGCGTGGAGCTAGTAGAGGGCGATCACAAGGCTTCTACTGCTAACCTAGTCTTGCAGCCGACTCTGCAGGAGAGAATTAAAGTAGCTCATAAGAATGATACAGAACTAGTAGAGCTTATGGGGAAGGTACAGGATGATCAGGAAACAGAGTTCATCATCTCAGATGATGGAGCCTTGAGGTTCCGTACCAGGTTATGCGTTCCTGCCGACCCTGAGATCAAGAAGGTTATTCTGGAAGAAGCACATCAGTTCCTATATACTTTACATCCAAGTAGCACTAAAATGTATAAGGCTCTTCGAGAGTCCTTCTGGTGGAGCAATATGAAGAGGGAGATAGCCTGGTATGTGGATCAGTGTTTGACGTGCTAGCAAGTGAAAGCTGAGCATCAAAGACCGGCGAGATCTTTGCAGCCACTCCACATTCCTAAATGGAAGTGGGAGCATATAGCGATGGATTTCATCACAGGATTGCCGCCGGCGTTGCATGGACAAGAAGCTATCTGGCTAGTGGTGGATTGATTAAGAAAAGACTGCCCACTTTTTGCCGGTTAGAGTTAGCTACTCCATGGAAAGATTGGCTGGGTTATGTAGCCAAGAGATAGTTAGGCTCCATGGCATCCCAGTGTCCATAGTTTCAAATAGAGACCTACAATTCACTTCTCGTTTTTGGAAGAGTCTACAAGGGACCATGGGTTCTCAGTTGTCGTTCAGCACAGCTTTTCATCCTTAAACAGATGGGCAAACAGAGAGGACAATACAGATTCTGCAGGATATGCTATGAGCATGTGTGCTGAACTTTGGAGGTCATTAGATACAATATTTTCCACCGATCGAGTTTGCGTATAACAACAGCTATTAGGCCAGCATTGGGATGGCACCATATGAGGCATTGTATGAAAGGAGGTTTCGATCCCCATTATATTGGGATGAGATTGGGGAGAGACAGATATTGGGTCTAGAGCTGATACAACAGACTCAGGATAAAGTCAGACTCATCAGAGACAAGATCAGAACAGCACAGAGCCGACAGAAGAGTTATGTAGATACTTGCTGGCGAGAATTGGAGTTTGACTCAGGAGATCACGTATTCCTAAAGGTGGCACCGATGAAGGGAGTTATAAGGTTTGGGAGGAAGGGTAAGCTGAGCCTTAGGTATATTGGACCATTCGAGATTCTTGAGAGAGTGAGGTCCAATTTCCTATTGATTGGCATTACCACCGGTCCTGTCTAGGATCCATAATGTATTCCACGTTTCTATGCTGAGGTGATACTTTAGCTTATGAGGAAGTGCTAGTGCAGATTCTTGACTAGAAGGAATAGAAGCTACGCACGAAGAAGATTCCACTAGTAAAAGTTTTTTGGTGCAATCATGCCGTTGAGGAGGCCTCTTGGGAACTAGAGGATTAGATGCGCCAGAGATATCCATACTTGTTCAGTGGAGTTTAGAGTTGTGCCAGATATAATAAAAGGAATAATATTGTGTAGTTTTATTTGTATAATGTAATGTAGGATAGATAGAGTTTCTAGTTTTGAAACGTGAATGGCTTTGGGAGAATTTTGAATAGTTGTAGTCTCCCAAAACCCTCGTTGTAACCACGGTGTTCCTTCGCCATAAGTGAGGGTAATTAATAAATTGAGGTGTTTCTCTTTAAGAATGAAAAGTGATGAATAGTAAATTTCGAGGACGAAATTTTTTATAAAGAGGGGAGAATGTAACGCCCCAAAAAGTGATAGGCTTGGGAAAAAAATTAAATTAAATTAAATTAAAAATTAAAAATTAAAAAATTAATTAATTAAAAATTAAAAATTAAATTAAATTTTAAAAAATAAATAACAAAATAATAATTAATTTTTATTTTTATTTTTATTAATTAAATGAATTATTATTATTAATTAAATATTATATCATTATCATCATCATCATCATCATTATTATTATTATTATTATTATTATTATTATTATTATTATTATTATTATAACAATCATCCTTAAGCTTCAAAAGAAGCTTCAGGACATCTTCTCTGCGCAGGACCAATGCCCCCTTCTCTCTTAAATTCTCTTTCTCTCACTCCTCGTTCTCTCTCCCTCTCTCCTCAGTTCCATGAGGGATTCTCACCCGATCAAAAATTAAAAGATACCATTGGGCTCCATTTTCCACTACCGTCATTTCCACTGGAGCGGATTGATGGTAGGAGCAGCGTAGGCGTATCTCCTGAGGTAAGCCAAATCTCCTATTTTTTCACAACTTCTTGTAAATTATAAGCCCAATCAACGATCAAACACCACCACGAGAATCTAGGGATAATTCTTTATAAGTCTAGCGGAGCGAAATTCTCGTGGAGTCGTCGTAGGCATAACCCCAAATTTGGCATAAGGGGGTTATTAAGGGGCTTATTATTATTTAATTAGTATTGATTTAGAAATGCTAGAATATTGTGCATCTCGGGTTGAAGTAGGACTTTCGAAAATTTAAGGTCCGCGTGAGCGTCGTAGGTGTAATTTTGGGACTCACATGCTTAATTCAGAAAAATAAGTGAGGGTGTTAAATGTTAGTTTAAATGTTAATTTGGGGTATATGGAGCCTAGGGAAGGTTAGATGGGTATTATTTTAGGGAAATGAGTTAATTAATCTGGAAAAATGCAAATTGTAGGATTTGAGTTTCGGGCGCCAAGGGCGTAGGATTTGGGTTCTAATGAGACTCTCGGTAAGTTAGGTAAGGGGAATAAATTATAACAGTATTTTTAGAACTACTATTTGAATTAATATGTGAAAATGAGCATATGATGTTTTGTTTGGAAATTATTATGATATAAATATCAGATAAATTGTGTGGTATTTAAGTAATATTAAATTGTGATATTTTGGAGTGTGAAATTAATATATTATGTGTAGTGACTCGGCCCTTTAAACGGACCCAGGTTGCCAACCAACATACATAATAACCTGTACCTGATAGATATACATGAACAACCCGCCCTAAACAGGGACATATGGGTGTAAATCATACAAAACTGGGACACTTATCAACCCCTTAGGTGGTAGTATGTTTTAATTCCAATAGTCACAAGTTGTGGTTCCACTTATCATATATACAATATATAACAAAACATGATAGCCTATGCAATTCTAATATTTTCAAAAACTCATATATCCATATTTGGTATAAACCGACACACACCTTCTCGGTTTACCCTTTTTGCATAATTAGCACGGTATATAACTGGCACCTGTTTCTCAACATTTCCTAGTATAACAATTTGGAACTCCATTCCTATAATCCATATCAATAATATCAAATGTTCACAAGTTCATTTTCATCCACATGTCACGCTAATTTAAACAAAAATTTGCTATATAGTATATAATACAGTAAACACCATTTAAATAAAAATAAGGGATTCAGGCATCTCCTACATACATAATAATACAAATAAAGAAGTTTTGAAATATTCGGAGACCATACGCCAAAACCCTTATTTTTACCAAAATCGTAAAATCATGAAACCCGGCATTTCAACCAGGTGAAATTTAGTAAAATAGCAGTCAAATCAATCATATGAATGTAAACTATCTTTTTAGTGGTTTAGTTTTATGAAATAACTGTTGTAATCAATTTCCCCTTACCTTAAACCTGAAACCAAAATAAGAACGAACTGATTGAAAACAACGACTCGGGGTCCCCAAAACCTAAAAATCGAAGAACAATACTTCAATATAATTTCCTATACTACCGATCTACCGAACCGAAACCGAATTCAAACCCTTACCTCGATTTTAGGGAAAATCCCGAAATTCCACAAATGAAGATCTGTTCCATAAAAAACATAGAGATTCTTCTCCTGACCCACGTGGTAACGACGGATCATGGATTCTGGCAACGGATGGTGCAAAATCTTAGAGAGAGAATGAGAGAGAGAGAGAGAGAGAGAGAGAGAGAGAGAGAGAGAGAGAGAGAGTTTATAGAATAAAACCTAACTTAGCCTTTAAGTAATTTAAATAAATATCTCCTCTAAGATATTTATATATAAATATCTCAAAATATCTCCTTTCAAAATATCTTCTTATTTATTTATCTATTATTTTTTTTTATTTTTTTTATTTTTTTTTAGTCAAGTTACTACAATCTCCCCTCCTTATAAGAATTTCCTCCCCAAAATTCATCAACCGATACCAAGCATACTCTACCTTACGTCGGAGACCTACAGAAGAGTCAGCAGCCACCCATAAAGCAGCTCTGACCCGAATTTATTATCTACCCTCACTTATGACGGAGGTATACTGTGGTTATAATGCGATGCTTCGGAAGATTACACACACACACACAAAACTCTCCCGAAGACCATACCACCTATACTACTATACATAACTACGTACCATCAGAAAATAACTGCAGGTACTTCTGGCGTATCTCTAACTCTAACTCCCATGAAACTTCCTCCACTACATGGTTACACCATAATACATTCACTAGCGGTATTTCCCTAGTCCGTAACTGCTGAACTTTTCGATCTAATATCAGTACTGGTACCTCCTCGTATGATAAAGCATCACTGATCTCTAGAAGTTCGTAACTCAGCACGTGCAAAGGATTCGACATGTACTTCCTTAGCACCGAGACGTGAAACACATCATGGAATTTAGATAGTGTTAAAGGTAAATCCACTTGATAAGCAACTGAACCTATCCTTTCCAGGATTTCAAAAGGCCCGATATATCTTCCTCTTCTTTCTAAACCCCATCACCCTTTTCATCGGAGCGATCCTTAGAAACACCATATCTCCTACCTCAAATTCCAAATGCTGTCGACGAGTATCAGCATAACTCTTCTACCGACTCTAAGCTGCCTTAATTCTCTTCCTGATCAACTCGACCTTCGCAGAGGCCTGCTAAACCAGTTCTGGACCCAGTATCTGCCGCTCACCAACCTGATCCTAGAATAACAGAGATTGACACCGGTGACCATACAATGCCTCATAAGGTGCATCCAAATGCTAGCCTGATAATTGTTGTTATATGCAAACTTGACAAGCGGTAGATACCGTATCCAACTATCACCAAAGTCCAGTACACAAGCCCGCAACGTATCCTCTAACGTCTGAATAGTCCTCTCAAATTGTCCATCCGTCTGTGGGTGGAAAGACATACTGAACGTCAGTTGTGATCCCAAGGCATCCTGTAGACTCTTCCAGAATCGAGACATAAAATGCGGATCACAGTCCAAAATTATAGAAACAGGAACATCGTGGAGTCATACAATCTCCTGCACGTATAACTCTGCCAGCCTATTTAGAGAATGGCTGACTCTGATTGGAATGAAATGTGTAGTCTTTGTCAGCCGATCTACCACAACCCATATAGCATTCTACCCATGCTCCGCTACAGGTAATCCCGTCGGAAAATCCATCGAAATGTGCTCCCACTTCCACTCGGGGATGGCAAGTGGCTGAAGTGGTTCTGCTGGCCTCTGGTGCTCTGCTTTGACCCACTAACAAGTCAGGCACTGCTCTACAAAATAGGTGATCTCTATTTTCATATTGGACCACCAAAAGGACTCCCTCAAATTTCGGTACATCTTCGTACTACTAGGATGTACGGTGTAGAGCGAATAGTGTGCCTCTACCAGAATGACTCGTTTAATTACGAATTTATTTGGTACACAAACCCTATGGCGAAATCTCAATATCCCATCACCAGAGATACTAAAATCCGACTTCAACCCACTATGAACTCCTTCCATAAGCTCAACTAATTCCGGATCCTCCTTCTGTGCCGCACGGATCCTTTCCTATAAGGTCAGCTGCACCACCAAGCTGGCAAGAACAGCCTGATGATTCCCTTCCACCACCTCCAAGCACAACCTTTCCAGGTCCATACAGATCTGATGTTGAACCCTCACTGCTGAGACCGACGCATCAACAGACTTCCGACTCAGAGCATTAGCTACCACGTTAGCCTTTCCTAGGTGATAGCTAATAGTGCAGTCATAGTCTTTAATCAAATTAAGCCACCTGCGTTGTCTCATGTTCAGTTCTTTCTGGGTGAAGAAGTACTTCAGACTTTTATGATCAGTAAAAATATCGCACCTTTCACCATACAAGTAATGCCTCCATATTTTTAATGCAAACACCACCGCTGCTAATTCCATATCATGTGTCGGGTAGTTATTCTCATACTCTTTAAGTTGACGAGAAGCGTAAGCAATTACTCTACCCCTGCTACATTAGAACACAGCCAGGACCCTTTTTAGAGGCGTCACTGTAGATAACAAATTCACCATCCCCAGATGGAATGGTCAGGACTAGAGCAGTAGCCAGTCGCCGTTTCAGCTCCTGGAAACTCAGCTCGCACTTGTTAGTCCAATCGTACCTCATGTTCTTTCTCGTGAGTCTCGTAAAAGGACCTGCTAAACTAGAGAACCCTTCTACAAAACGTCGGTAGTAACCTGCAAAACCCAGAAAACTTCTGACCTCCAGAACATTCTTCGGTCTTGCCAAGTCCACTACAGCCCCAATCTTACATCGGTCCACTGATACACCTTCTTTGGACACAACGTGCCCTAGAAATGCAATCTTTTCCAACCAGAACTCGCACTTCTTTAGTTTAGCATAAAACCTCTTATCCCTGAGCATTTGCAATACCAACCTCAAATGAACTTCATGCTCTGCAACGCTCCTAGAATACACTAGGATGTCATCAATAAATACCATGACGAACTGGTCTAAATATTCGTGAAAGACCCTATTCATCAGATCCATAAATTTTGCAGATGCATGAGTCAAACCAAAAGGCATAACCATAAAATCGAAATGGTCATACCGGGTTCAAATTGTTGTCTTCGGGATGTCCTCTGCTTTCACCTTCAGTTGGTGATACCCAGATCGTAGATCAATTTTAGAGAAGATCTGCGTGCCCTGAAGCTGGTCAAACAGATCATCAATCCTGGGTAGTAGATATTTATTCTTTACCGTTACCTTGTTAAGTTCTTCAAAAATAACACCGGTGCTCCCCAAGGAGAAACACTAGGTCGAATGTACCCATTGTTTTGTAGCTCCTACAGTTGTTCTTTAACCTCTCTTAATTCAGCTGGTACCATGCGATATGGAGCTTTTGAAATTGGCGCTGTATCTGTAGCTAACTCTATAGAGAATTCCACTTCACAATCCGGAGTAATCCTGACAAGTCCTCTGGAAACACGTCAGGGAACTCGCGCACTATTGCAATCATCTCCATCTTACATTCTTCAGTCGGCGTGTCTTTCACAAATGCTAGATACCCTTGGCAACCCTCCAGAAGTAACCTCCTAGCTTGCAAAGCTGAATATTAGATGAAAACTGTGTGACATATGACGTATATTAAAAAATGTGAAATATAATAATGAGTAATTTATGAGAAAATATTGAAATGAGAATTATTGATGTGATTAGTGGAAAATAATGAAATATGGTATTTATATGTGAGTAAAAATGTTTTACATGAAAAATGATATTTTGCAAATTACTGATATGGGTATTTTGAGAAATGTTGAAATACGTTACACACGATATATGCTATTATGAGATGATGAAATGTGCATAGAAAATGATAAGAACATTTATATATGATATTAATGATGTATATTGATATGGAAATATTGAAACGTGAAAATGAGAACATGAATTCTGAAACGTATATATTGGAATATGATTGATGAAATGTCAATACCTCATAATGATTGCGGCTATGTGGTAGTGAGCCCTGATGGATGGTTATGGAAACCCTAATGATGGGTTATGATATTGAGCACGGTACCGTTGCAAGTAGTGTAGTGCAACCACATAAACTCTTAGAGTGTGTGGTGTGACAGTCGACTGAGCTGTTTGGTAGATTTGTTGTGCCCCCTGAGTCCAGATCAGGGCTATAGGCCAGCCAATCATACTACAGACCCGATATATGTAATATGATATTTTGATCTAACCGGGTCGGCCAACCGTGGTTAGATCCAACCTTCGAACTGCACAACCTTGACCTTGGGGTGAAGCATATGGCATGTAAAGAAAGATCCTCAGGGTAGCCATGAGTTACAGATACGATGTTGGTACTAGGTACCAAGGATACTTATGAGCTGGATAGTGCAATGGAAATGGAAAGTAGAAGAATGATAAAATTGGCTAAAATGAGAAATGAAAGAAATAATGGAAATTGAGAAATAGAGAATGGTAAAATTGAGAAATGGAACCGTGTGAGTTAATAATATAAACAATTGAGGTGAAGTGAAACTCTCTGCCTGAGGGCTTATTGAGTAAGGTGAGTGCCCTGATATGTATCAGATGCGGCCATTCCTAGTAGCATAACGTGTTAGGGCAAAGGGAAGCTACCTATATGGGCGGGTAATCTTCCCTATTCTCAGGAACTTCGCGGGTAAATATGTGTTGGAAATGATTGAATTTGAGAAATGATTTTAAATCTTTTAAAAGCTTGTGTTGTATATCTATATGATTATGAGAGTATATTTATTAGTTTATTTTTCTTGGATGAAACGTTGATTTGAAAAGTAAAGTGTATTACAACTGAACTTATATAGCCACACACTGTAAATAATTTATTCCTACATACTAAGATGTGTCTCACCCAAATTATCTAATTTTTTCAGGGAACAAGGATAGGCCAGGTAATAGAGCTCCGTGACCATAGGGAGTTGGGACCCTGACACACAGGGTGAGTTTTTTTACTAGGGGAGGTGTAACTCCCCTAGAGTTGAGTTGTTTTTTAGCATGGGATGGTAATGTATTTATATATGTATGTTGATACTTTGATTATTGTATTCTGGTTGTTAAGTATATACTATCTTCCGCTCTAAGGTTATAATACTAAAATGACTTTTTACCCAGTACCCAATGCAGGTCGGGTCGTATGAATGGTAGTAGGGTTGTTGATGTGGCCGATTTGTGAATGTTGTGGATGACGAGTGAATATATATTTATTATTGTTTAAAAACAAATTGTACAATAATTGGGGCATCACATTTAGATTCTCCCCTCCTTATAAAATTTCGTCCTCAATATTTGCTATCTGTGTTATACAATGTCCTCTGAGGAAAATTGGCTACTTATTTTTTTACTTACCCTCACTTATGGGGGAGGAATACCGTGGTTATATTCAGGATTTTGGGAGATTACAAATATATATATACCCAAAACCAAAATACTAACTATCCTATATTCTACTATACAACTTATACATCAACTATTTTGTTCAATATCAAAATAAAACTTACTCTATCTGAACTGCTGCTATTTCTTCCCTGACTATTACTAATCCCCACTAAACAAATGTAGGTATTTCTATCGTATCTCCTCTTCTAGCTCCCATGAGGCCTCTTCCACTGCATGATTTCTCCACAGAATCTTTACTAATGGAATGTTCTTAGTATGCAATTCCTGCTATTTTCTATCTAAGATCTGCACTGGCGTCTCCTCATATGCTAGTGTATCTCTGAGCTCTAACTCCTTGTTTCTAATCACATGGGAGGGATCTGGGACGTATTTCCTTAACATGGAAACATGAAATACGTCATCTATTCTAGATAAAGGTAGTGGTAAAGCTAGCCTATAAGCCACTCGACCCACTCTCTCAATTATTTTGAACGGACCAATAAATCTAGGGCTCAACTTACCCTTCCTCCCAAATCACATAAGTCCTCTCAATGATGCTACTTTCAAAAATATCTGATCTTCCACGTCAAACTCTAACTTCCAATAGCGAGTATCTGCGTAGCTTTTCTGCCGACTATAAGCTACGCTAATCCTATCTTTAATTAGTCGAACTTTGTCATATGCCTACTGCACTAATTCTAGTCCTAAACTCGTCTCTCACCCATTTCATCCTAGTATAGCGGAGAACAACACCTCCTTCCATACAATGCCTCGTAAGGTGTCACCTCGATGTTGTCATGATAGCTATTATTATAGGCAAACTTAACCAGCAGCATATACTGGGTCCAATTATCCCCAAAATCAAGCACAAAAGCTCGCAGCATATCCTCAAGTATCTGAATCATCGTCTCTTTCTGCCCATCTTTTTAAGGATGACAAGTTGTGCTGAATGATAATTGAGACGCCAAAGCCTCCTATGAGCTCCTCCAAAATCGTGATGTAAAACATGGGTCACGATCTGAGACTATAGATATTGGCACTCCATAGGGTTGAACTATCTCCGGAGAGTAGATCTTTGCCAGTCTATTCATGAAGTTGCTAACTTTAATAGGTAGGAAGTGGGCCATCTTTGTCAACCGGTCTGTAATCACCTAAATGACATTTTGTCCATGTAGCGCCGGCGGTAACCCTGAAACAAAGTTCATAGATATGTGGTCCCACTTCCACTCAAGAATGTGGAGTGGTTGTAACTGTCTTGCTGGCCTCTGGCGCCTAGCCTTTATCTGCTGATACGTCAAACACTGATCCACAAATCCCATTATCTCTCTCTTCTTGTCGCTCCACCAGAAGGATTCCCGGAGATCCCGATGCATCTTAGTACTGCCAAGATGAACTGTGTATAGGGATCTGTGAGCCTCCTCTAAAATAGCCCTCCTAATCTCGACATCCGCATGAACGCATAGTTATCGAAAATACTGAACTCTTCTCCCTGTCTGTTCTGCACTTTCTCAATCAACTCTGCCAATTTTGTGTCATACTTCTGAGCAGCCTTAATTTTCTCCTGCAAGGTAGGCTATACCAGCAGGTTGGCAATGAATTCCTAGTGATCACCCTCTATCTACACTATGCCTAGTCTCTCCAAATCCATCTAAATGGGGTGCTGAATCCCTATTGCTGACATCGCGACTCCTGCTGCTTTCCTGCTCAGTGCATCAACCATCATGTTTGCTTTCCCTAAATGGTAGCTAATAGTACAATTATAATCCTTGATGAGCTCTAGCCATCTTCTCTGCCTCATTTTCAAATCTTTATGGGTGAAGAAATACTTTAAACTTTTATGATCAGTGAAGATCTCGCATTTCCCACCATAAAGATAGTGCCTCCATATTTTCAAAGCGTACACCATTGCAGCTAACTCTAAATCGTGCACAGGGTAGTTCTTTTCATACTCCTTAAGCTGCCGTGATGCATAAGCAATAAGTCTTCCATGCTGCATTAGCACACATCCGAGTCCCTTCGAAGATGCATCACTATATATAAGAAATCCATCCTCCCATGATAGAATAGACAGTACTGGTGCAGTGACCAACCATCGGTTTAACTCCTAGAAGCTCCGTTCATAATCATCGGTCCATTCAAACCTGCCATTTTTCCTCGTAAGTTGTGTCAATGGACCAGATAATCTAGAGAAACCATATACAAAGCATCGGTAATAACCTGCCAGACCCATAAAACTTATGACCTCTTAGACATTTCCTAGTCTCACCCAATTCGCTATTTCCTCTATTTTACTAGGATCAACTGATATTCCTTCCTCAGAGATCACATGCCTAAGGAAATTAACCTGTCTCAACCAGAATTCACATTTCTTGAATTTAGCGTATAACTGCCTCTCTCTTAACACCTGCATCACCAGACTCAGATGATTATCGTGTTCCTCAAAACTCTTCGAGTAGACTAGTATATCATCAATGAACACACAAAATATGGTCTAAATACTGATGGAACACTCAATTCATTAAATGCATGAACACTGCTGGTGCGTTTATAAATTCGAACGGCATTACCAGGAACTCGTAGTGCCCATACCTGGTTCAAAATGTTGTCTTTGATACGTCATCTACCTTGAATTTCACCTTGTGATAGCCTGATTAAAGGTCAGTTCTGGGGTAGACCTGGGTGCCCTGGAGTTCATTAAATAGATCATCAATTCTGGGAAGAGAATATTTATTCTTGACTATCAGTTTATTTATTTCTCTATAATCTATGCACATCCTCATAGTCTCATCTTTCTTTCTCACAAATAGAATTGGTGCTCCCCAAGGCGACACACTAGGCCTGATAAATCATTTATCAATCAACTCTTACAGCTGGTCTTTCAATTCTTTCAGTTTAGCTGGAGCCATTCTGTACAGTGCTTTAGATACTGGTGCCGACCCTAGTAAAAGATCCACAGTAAATTCAATCTCTCGGTCGGGTGGTAAACCAAGTAATTTCTCTGGAAACACATCTAAAAATTCTCTGTCCACTGGAATATTAGACTATTTCAGTTCTTCTCTCGGCAACTCTTTAATTTAAGCAATATACCCCCGACAACCATCATGAAGTAGTCTCCTCGCCTGAATTGCTAACACCAATTGTGGCAAGGCGTACACACATGAACCCATATATCAGAATTCTTGCTCACCTGGGGGTTTGAAAATTACTTATTTTCGATGACAATCTATGTTGGTGTGATTAGATGCTAGCCAATTCATACCTAATGTCACATCAAACCCTTGCAAATCTAATACCATAAGATCGGCTAGTAGGACTTTCTCCTGAATACCCACTGGAAAATTTTTAAGTACCATCCTACATCTCATTACTGATCCAGTTGACATGGCTATAGACAATTCGACATCTAATAAATGTGCCTCTACCCCAGATAACTTAGCATATCCCGACAACACAAAAGAATGGGTGGCACCTATGTAAAAAAAACAACAACTTTATATGGTAAAACAGTAATAATACCTGTCACGACATCCCCAGCAACCTCAGCATCTCCCAACGTCAATGCATAGACTCTCGCCAGTGCTGTATTCCTCGGCTGGCCTCCATGAGACGCCTGATAACCACCCCGGAATGGTCTACAAACTGGTGCCTGGGCCGAAGGTCCCTAACATGACCAAGATCTATGACCAGGTCTCCCACAACGATAGTAGACGTTCTCTCTCATCCGACATTCACCAGGATGCCTCCGGCCATATCTAGGAAAAATGGGGTCAGCTTGCTCTCCCTGAAACCCTCGATGTCCCATTATCTATCTCTGGTCTTCTCTATACCGATCTCCTCTCCATGGGCCCTAACTGGAACTCGCCTAAAAACCTTGAGGCGTAGGTCTCTTCCTCTGGCTCGATATTCCCACATCTTTCTGCTCACTCTTCTCTACTACTGTGGCTTTGTTAACAAGTTCAGTAAAATCCTGTATTTTTAGAACCGCCTCTTGCTTGTATATGTCTTACCTCAAGCCCCTCTCAACATCCTGACCTTCTTAACTTCATCTGGCACTATATATGGAGCGAATCGTGACAGCTCAATACATTTTTTCACATACTGCTGAACTGTTAACAGTCCCTGGGTCAAACTTAGAAACTCCTATACTTTAGCCTCTCTGACTGTGGTAGGAAAATATCTGTCAAAGAATATCTCTCTGAATCTACTCCAAGTCATAGGCACTGGTATAGCTCTTTGCTCCTCCAGTAATCTAGTAGTCGTCCACCATCTCTCGGCCTCCCTTGCCAACTTATACATGGCATAAAGAACTCTCTGATCATCGGTGCAGTGGAGCACCACCAGTATTTTCTCTATCTCCTGCATCCAGTTCTCAGCAACTGCAGGATCAAATGCTCCTGAAAACGCTGGAGGATACATTTTTGTAAACTTCTCTATTGTGCACCCCTGCGCTATAGATGGACCTCCCTACTTCCTAGAACTTCGTGCAATCTCAGTCATGACCTGCTGAGCTACACTGCATAATACTGCATCTGAGTCCCCGCCTCCTGCACCAGAAGGCCCTGCTCCATCGTCACCACTAGCGTGTGCGCTACTTCCTCCAGGGTCCATCTTGTAATATCACCAATTTATTCTTAGAATTTGAGCCTCATACTACTATTCTAAATAAAATATCCCCCATACCTCCTATCACTAATTTAAAGTTTAGTCATACCATATAGAAAAAGAAATCGATGATAGTTTACTATGGTTTTCCTAAAATCGTCACCCTAGGAAAAACACAGAAACCATCGTGAAGTTCCTGCTTCCAGACTGCAAAATAGAACCCTAAATTCTCATCCTAGTTTCCCAACATTAACTCACTGATATTCTGCTCTATCATTCTCAAAATTTCATTCCTATATTCTGGTATTGTTTTTCGCTGTACTCTAGAGTCTACAGAATTTAACAACTTAGGCTCTAATACCAAAATATAACGACCTCAAAAGTCATACTATTTTTTTTCATAAATATACTGCCAAATAAAATACTCTGATACCCCTGATAATGTTTGCTATAACATCTCAGTCCCCAGGTAAACACTGAGGAAATTCCTGTTCGCCGAATAACAAACCTATGCAGCAAAAAACAAAAATTCATACAGTCATATATATACAATACCAGAATCCATAATTATCCTAAGATATACATACATTATTACACAACATCCCAGTAACTTCTGCCCAAAATTCCTAAATACTATTCAAAAATACAATTCCCCCTGATAACACTTACCCTGCAGACAATGTAGTGTAACCTCTCTACTTGCGAGTCTGATCTGCTCGTTTAGTTAGATCATTTGAAAAATGTTAATTTATTGGGATGAGACAACTCCCAGTAAAAAGAAATATGCTATTTCTAGAGTGTGGATACTGAGTTTACATAAATAATTTACTAATAAATAATTGAACTGAGATATCATGTAAATACTGTGCAACTCACACCTACATGGCTTAAAATACAACTATATTATCTCAGTTTTCTCGTTTATTCATATTGCTAAGAATATAATATATATTTATTGTTATTCTGTAAATCTATATATATATATAACTAAGTAATATCCTTGAAAATCTGTATGTCATGATTTAACCCCTCATGACAGGGTTATGCGGCCCGTAGGCTAGACTTAACTCTTGTTGGCCTACCAGGATAAGTCACCTGAATACTGTACCTGTAATGACCCAAAAAATAACGATATTTAAATATTTAAGAGAGAGGGAAATGGAAACAAAAACAGAAGGAGGTAGTAGGCTTCGTCAACGACATTGTATTTTGGAAGGAAAAACTCGAAAGTAGCACACAGGGACTCGTCGACAAACACAAGGAGTTTATCAACGAGTGTAGAAGGGAATTCGTCGATGAGGCTATGCCTCGTCGACGAGAAAATACTAAGAGAGGTTTTGGGCCAGCCTGAATTTTGTCAACGACGGAGCAAGGTTCGTCGACGAAATTACTGAAAGATTCATCGATGAGATGATGTGTCTCGTCGACGAAAGTCGTAGTATAAATAGTGTTTAACTTGGATTTTTTATGAAAATATCGCCAGAAACTCTCCCCTTTCTCTCTCTACGTCCCTCTCTCCTTCTCTCTTCATTTTCGGGCCTGTTTCTCGCCGGATCGAAGATCTGAGGCTACCACAACGCTCCTGGCGAAGTTCTTTACAAGTCTGCTAGAGCTTATCATTGGTGGAGTTGGTTTGGATTTCGTCCCAATTTCAGGGTAAGACATTTTATTCAGTATTTGTCTTTCCCTCTATTATAAGAAACGTTACAGGTAAGAAAATACTGATATTTTGTTCTACGAGATTGTGTTTTCAGGATGTTAAGTTAGGAACCCTGCGGGTATAGAACCAGAATTCTATAGGGGCTTTTCAAAGTTAAGGTAAGGAAAATATGCTATGCTAGGAGTTTTCATAATACTATCAGAGGTTTCATAGATACATATTTATGCCAGTTTATTATACAGTATTTACTGAATATAAGTTTAAATGCTTGTGTGGCTTGAGTAAATTTTCATGAGATGAAGAAATTTATATAGTTTTTATAATGCATCATACTATACTAAATACATAGATATAGACAGTATATACAATTTATATAGTTTTTCCCAGTATATGGAGTTATACAGAATATACAGATATAGATATATATTCACAGAGATTATACAGAGAAATTTACATGCATATACAACTTTTAAACAAATAGTTTCATGAAACAGGCATATATATATATATATATATATACATACATGTATACAGTTTTACTCAAATCAGTATATATAGTACAGTTTTATACAGAACAGTATATACAGTGTTATAGTATGCCATATTTCCTATTACCATAATATACAGAGTATACAGATAGGGTATATAGATAGAGTATATAGGCAGATATACAGAGGGAGCATCAAAATGCTACAGATATAGTATATAGAGATTACAGCATTTACAGTACAGAAAGATAGCGTTATGGTAATTTGGGAAACATGATGAAAACAGTAAAAGAGTATATATGTATATGTATATATATATATATATATATATATATATATATAGTATTAGATCCCTGAGGAAAGAATACAGACAGATACAGATAAAGAATACGGAGCACGATACCGTTGCTATATACAAATAGAGTGCAAACACATATCTCAGATAGTGTCTGGGTACCGTCAGCCGTGCTCGGAGAGGTTGCAGCTCCTCAGTTCACTTGGTGGAGGGGGCCGGTTTGACGAGGTAGTAGCCAGTCCCGAGCTTAGGAGTGGATGCAGTTTGGCCGGGCTGAGGTAGTGTAGAGTATATTGACTTATCTGGAGGGCCGACCAGATGAAGTCCCGCCTACGGGCCGCACAACCCTGTCATGAGGGGTCAAATCATGACATATAGAGTTTCAGGGATAAAACACAGTTATGTATATGTATACAGTTTTACAGTATAGTATGATATTATCAGTATAAAAAGTAGAAAATACAGACGATATAGTATATTTTAAATTAAGAAAGAAAGATATGCTTGAAAGATGTGCTTTACAGATTATTTATTGCATTACAGTTCAGTTGCTATTTGAAAGTATTCTTAACTTAGTTGCCACACACTAATAATAGCATATTTCCACTTACTGAGCATCGACTAACCCCATTACCTTACCATTTTTCAGGTGAGACTGTTAGGCAAGCAGATTAGGCTCGCGGATAGAGATTATTTAAACTACCTTGGTTTTAGGGTGAGTTTTTGACAAAGTTTGTATTTTTGGGGAAGATGAGGATAGAGGGGTTTATTTTGTATGGATATGGTCTGTTTATACTGGAATCTGGTATTGTATAGTATATATGTAAATGGTTGTATGATTTGTGTTTCTGCTGCTTAGGTATGGATATATATATAATAATAGTAAGAATTTTGAGGATGTTACACTACCAATCCTTAGTCTAGCCTTTAGTGCAATCCCTCTAAAATTAGGAATAGCTTCCCAAGAGGGGGGGTGGGTTGGCTTTTGAAAACTTTCTCTTTAGTTCTTTTAAAGTACTTAACTTCTTTTAATATTTAACCAATTCTTTGACTTGTTTTTTCTTTTTTCAATCAAATAAGAACTTGATTTCTTTTGAACAATCAATCAATAACACATTTAAACACAATTAAACATTCAATCTTCAACCACACTTTGAAAGTAAAAACAATCAAATAGTTAATCACAATTTCCAAACCAACACAACCAAAATTTATTTAACAAATATAAGTTCACTGCAGCACTATTAGATTGGTGAAATCATTCAAGATTTAAGACTCTTGGAATATAAAACAAATCTTTATACCATCCAATCACAATCAATATAATATATGTAACTTTCAGCTTTTGATGTTTTCAGCCCTGTGGTGAATATGAGTTTTGAACAAAGCCCTGTATATATGAAATTTCTTCTTCAATATGATGTTCAATATAAAATCCAATTACTCTTTCCAAACTTCAGAATTCAAATAAACTCTTAAGTTAATTTATCTTTGGGATGTTTAGCCAAGTAACATACTTCCGTATGGTTTCCACAAAGAATGGTTCAACCAACGTACTCCCTTTTAGTTTCTGCAACCCAAATCAATATCAAAATTTAAGGTTTACTTGATTTCCAAATATACGTAATTTATATGATTTTCAAATTTAAACCATCCATGCAATTTAAATATGTACTGAAAATAAAGAATAAGGAAAAAGAGAGTGAGACGGAGATTTTTACGAGGTTCAGCTCATACCTAGCTACGTCCTCGCCTTTGGCAAACCACCAAAGGATTCACTAAACATGTTCCTTTAATGGGCGGAAAAAACCTTTACAACACTCCTTGGGTAAGGCTAGAGCCCGCCTTCTCCAAACGATATCCCCTCGTCCGGTCACTCCTTAACTAGGCTAGAGTCTGCCTCTCTAAGCAATATCCTCTTGCTTAGCCAACGATCCAAACAACCCTTGGAATCGCCAATCTACAAGATAAAAATCAAATAGATGTGTACAAAGAACTTGCTCCTCAAAGAGCTGGTTAGTACAACAATTACAGCACAACTAATATACTTCAAAGTAAACAACAATATGGAAATTAACTTGAAGTTTATTGAAGTATATCACTGATTAATTCTTTCAATGATTGAAAGACTTATAATTTGTAGCACAATTCTAGTGGAATAAGATCAACAAAATCTCAGTTGAATTTGTGCAAGTTGAGAGCAAGAGAGAGCTTTGAGAATTTGAGAGCAATTTGAGAGAAACTTTGAATTTTTTCAGAATTTGAATTCTTGGTGTGTTGATTCAATGATATTTGAGGCTTATTTATAGACTTTAAAAATTGTATAACTTGATCCCCAAGTGTGTTGAAGTATCCCCCAAGTTTCCACAAATTTTGAGCCCCAAGCAACCTCATTTAAAAATTTGACCGTTATGAGAAAATTCAAAAGAGTCGTGTGGCAGTACACTGTCCATTTGTGGCAGTCATCTGTTAGGTTAAAACAAAGGGGAATAAAGGTAGCATTCGTCTATCCAAACCCACACAGATGCCTCAAAGTGCACTGGCAGCCAACTGTCCAGTTCTTGACAGTCGTCTGTCAAGGTGTCACCTACGAGTACCCTTCAGTAGTTTGATCATAACGTTTTCTGTGTAACTCCGAATTTGACATTCTTGGTGTCAAATGAAATCTAAGAGAAAATACTAAAACTTTCATGTTGAACACATTTTAAAATAAGTATTTTTGGATGTATAAAAATGTACATCAATGCAAATGTAGAAAAATTGACAGCATTTGAGAAATCCTCTTTTTGGTGCTTTTCATTCCAAAACTGATTCTAACCTTTTTGAAACAATTTTTGACCTTATAAAAATAATTTCCAAGTATGTTAAAAGGTATCTAGGTCCAATAAACTAACCTAAGAGCTTCATGCATCCATATTGAAATTCTTTGAAGTACTTACATGAAATTTCCTAGACTTTTTCAATTCTTGAATTCCTTAAGGCTTTTATACTTGTTTCATCTTTCTTTGGGCTTTCCATATTGATCACTTGGGCTTTCAATCTTTGAAGTTGTTTCTTTAATATCAATGCTCTCATGATCTTCAGGCTTTAAACTTTAAATCCAGGCTTCAAGCTTGATATAATCATCATTATCTGAGGTACAAGCTCTCATGAACTCTTTAACATTGTATTCTTCATTTAGTCCTAAAAATACATCACTTAACATAGCATGTTAAGATCCACTTTTTTGTTAGCATCAAAATAGGATATTAAGCCTTATAAGGCCAACAATCTCCCCCTTTTTGATGATGACAAACAAGAAACAAAAATCGGGGTGAGCCTTAAAAGACTCCCCCTTTCAATAAGCATCATCTTAACAATATTTGCAAGATCAATACTAATTTCAAAATCTCTTTTACAATCATGATTCCTTGAGGCCTTTATACTTGTTTCATATTTCTTTGAGTTTTCCATGTTGATCACTTGGGCTTTCATTCTTTGAAGCTGTTTCTTTAATATCAATGCTCTCATGATCTTCAAGCTTTAAACTTTAAATCCAAGCTTCAAGCTAGATATAATCATCCTTATCTGAGGTACAAGCTCTCATGAACTCTTTAACCTTGCATTCTTCATTTAGTCTTGAAAATACATCACTTAACATAGCATGTTAAGATCCACTTGTTTGTTGCATCAAAATAGGATATTAAGCCTTATAAGGCCAACAATCTCTCCCTTTTTGATGATGACAAACAAGAAGCAAAAATCGGAATGAGCCTTAAAAAGACTCCCCCTTTCAATAAGCATCATCTTAACAATATTTGTAAGATCAATATTAATTTCAACAATCATGCTTATCACTATCAAATACTTCTCCTTTTGATATATATTATGTTCATGCTCAGTTTTTCCAATTTGCAATACTATGCTCAATTTTTACTTTAAAACTTCTCCCCCTTTTGACATCCATCAAAAAGGAAAAAAAAAATGATTAAGTTCAAGTAAAATGATGTTGAGCATATCATCAAACATATGTATCAAACATATGAACACACTCAATTTATTATTTTTTAATATAGCATGTGTAGTGTGTTATAACATTTAAGTATGTGAGTTGTAACTTCATTACTAACAGCTTTTTTTCTTTAAACAATATTCAAGATTTCAATTGTTGATTTTATGATACCAATTTAAAATTGAATTCATGATATCTATTTAAAATTCATGATACCATTTGAGAATTGATACCAATTGAAAAATTAATTCATGATACCAATTGAAAATTCTTTGAATTGATTAATAGGAAAACAATCATAACATAAGCAATATGACATAACACTCCCCTTGAATTCAATACATTCAGTTTTGTTATCAATTTTTCTTTCATCATCCCGTGTTTCAAAACATTGATTCACATCATGTATCAAATATCAATATCATGCCAATATCATCAATGTCATACTATGCTCATACATGTTATGCTTAAAAGAAAATTTTAACTTTTAGATTGTGATACCAAGTGAGCTTTGTAAAATTGTGATACCAATTAAAATTTTTAAAATGTGATACCAAAAATATTTGTGGATACCAAAGACTTTATAGATACCAAAGTCATTATCACATTATACGCAGCTCATGGATACCAATATAACCATTATATCTCTTATAGCTCATGGATATCAATATAACTATTATATCTCTCAAAGCTCATGGATATCAACATAAAAAGCAATAAGTCTATCCATGTAATTCATCAATAGCATGCATGATCAAGAATTAATCTTATATTAAAATTCACGTTGTTGCTCAATAATCTCATGCTCAAATTTTCAACATAGTGAACCATAAATTTTCAATATAAGTCAAGTATATCATGTAGCATAGGCATGTAAGCATGTAACATATAGCATATCATATAGGCATGCAAGCATGTAGCATATAGCATTTCATTCTCAAATATCTTTTTAAAAAAACTTATGCAGTCGCCTGTCAACAGGGGGTAGTCGTCAGTCATTAAATAACCAGGTTTTTTAAAAATAAACAGAAGGGTGACAGACGTCTGTCCATATGGTGACAGTCATCTGTCCATGAACAAATCAGTTTTTCAATATACACAGAAGGTTGACATTCATCTGGTAAAACACTCACAGACGGCTCACTGATCACTTGCAATCGTCTGTCCATTACTTGACAGTCGTCTGTCAGTTTTCTAACTTATGTTAAAAACACTTCAAAAACATGCCAGTCGTCTATCACTAGACAGACAGTCGTCTGTCAGCTGGTTGTTTGACATTTTTTATTTCTCTCTCTTTTGTTTAATTAACCTTGAAATTTTAGTTTGTTTTAACTTTTGAAAAACATGTTCAAAGACTTAAAACTAAGGTCTCTAAGTCTCTTTGCCTAGTGAGCTTAAAAAAAAATCATACTTGAATCAACCTGAAGTACTTATGTAATAAGCTCAATTTGATATTTTCTTAATATTTTCTTAAGTTAAGCTTTGTAAAAAAAATCATCCTATGATTTTTGCCAACAATGTCATTTTGAATTTGATATAATAAGCTCTTAACTCATTTGTTAAGTTTTTCTATTTCAACTAGTTTGTTGATCATGAATTAAGTTACTTTCTCAATTTTTAAAGGGGAATGACTTAATCCATGAAGTTTTTCATTTATAAACTAGTCTTTCACCTTGGTACCCATACTTTCTTGGGTCCGGTTGGTTTAATAAAGGTTGTTTCTTTAACTCTCCATATTTGTTTAGTTTTCACACCTTTCCTCTTAAATGGACATTCAAACTTTATATGCCCCTTTTTTCTTACATTGATAGCATATGGTGTTAGTGTAAGCATTAAAGGATGTGTAGGCATTATCTTTGGAGGCTTTTGAGAAATAACCCATGTAAAGATTCATTTTCTTTTTATTTTCAATTCCATTAAATCCAATGCCTTCTTTGTGTAGAGACATACTTTGGGAGCCTACCATTTTGTCAAAGTTTGTTTTTCCTTTTGTAAAGTTATAAATGATTCTTTCTTTATCTTTAATCTGATTTTGAGATCATTTAACTCTATCTTTTTATTGTTGTCAACCTTCTTTTGAGATTTCTCTAACTTTAGAGATAATTTTCTTATTTTATCCTCTAATTTAGAAATATATATATATCTTTCTTATATTCTATGGAGGATAGGGATCGAAGGTCTTCTATCATCTTTTCATTCTTACTTTCTAATTCTTTAATTTTTAAATCTTTTTCTTTTTCAGTAAGGTGTTTTGAGTCTAATTCTTTTATTGCAGCATCATACTTATTTTCTATTTTCATGAGTTTTGAATCTTTTTCATTTTCAGCAATCTTAATTGATTCTAACTCTTTTATTATTCCTTCATTCATATTTTTCAATGAAGTATTTTGTTTGGTTACTTTAATTAGCATCTTATGTACTTTGAATAAGTCATTTTGAAGTTCTTCATAAGATGACATGCTCTCATCATCGGATTCATCACTACAAGAATTATTTAAAGATTTAGATGAGGAGCTTTCCTCATTGTCCCAAGCCATAAAGCACGTATAAGCAACCTCTTGGTCACTTGATTCATTCTCTGAACTACTTGTACTCATCATGTCCCAAGTAGTGGCTTTCATGGCCTTTTTCTTTTTCTTCTTAGACTCTTTCTTAAGTAGAGGACATTCTGATTTTAAATGTCCAGCTTTGTTGCAATTATAGCATGTAGGAGTTTTACTTTTAGATTTCTTTTTGTTGATTTCCTCTTCTTCTTCATCAAATTCGGAGTCTTAATTTCTTCTTTTAAATTTGTTTCTCCTTCTTAGTATCCTTGCTAGCTTTTCAGATATGAAAGCTTCTTCATCTTCATCCATTTCACTACTTGAGTTTTCTTTTAAGGCTTTAAAGGCTATTGATTCTTGGGCTTTGGTTTTTCCATTCTTTTCATTCATTGTCATTTCATATGTGAGTAAGGACCCTATAAGCTCATCTAAGGAAGTGGTTTTCAGATTTCTTCCTTCAGTTATAGCAGTGGCTTTTGGTTCCCATTTAGGTGGCAGCCCTCTAAGAATTTTCCTTATCATCTCATAAGTAGTGTAGGTTTTTCCTAGTGCATTTAGGGAATTTATTATGTGAGTGAACCTAGTAAACATATTAGTTATGGATTCATCTGGGTTCATCTTAAAAGCTTCATATTCACTTGTAAGCATATCGATTCTATTATCCCTAACATTTATTGTTCATTCATATGTTACTCCTAGCTTATCACATATCTCCTTAGCTGATTTGCAAGTCATTACTCTATTAAATTCTTTAGCATCCAAGGCACAATATAAAACATTTATAGCACTTTAATTTGTTTGGAGCATTTTATAATCTTGATCGGTCATATCTTTCTTCTCTTTTGGGATTTTTTTTCATCTACTATCTTAGTGTGAATTTGATCTCCATCTAAAACAACTTCCCATACTTTCCAATTCATCATTTGGAGATATATTTGCATTCTCTTTTTCCAAAACGTATAGTTTAAACCACAAAAGATGGGTGGCCTTATTGAAGATTGTCCTTCTCCAAAGGGAGCTACGCCTATTTTTGCCATATAGATCTTTTCATAACTACTTGTTAGAATTTGTTATAACCTCGCTATAATACCAATTGAAATTAGGAATAGCTTCCTAAGAGGGGGGGTGAATTGGCTTTTGAAAATTTTCTCTTTAGTTCTTTTAAAGTCCTTAACTTCTTTTAATATTTAACTAATTCTTTGACTTGTTTATTTATTTTGTCAATCAAACAAGAACTTGATTTCTTTTGAACAATCAATCAACAACACATTTAAACACAATTAAACATTCAATCTTCAACCACACTTTGAAAGTAAAAACAATCAAACAATTTATCACAATTTCCAAACCAATACAACCACAATTTATTTACCAAATATAAGTTCACTGCAACACTATTAGATTGGTGAAATCATTCAAGATTTAAGACTCTTGGAATATGAAACAAATTTTTATATCATCCAATCACAATCAATATAATATATGTAACTTTCAGCTTTTGATGTTTTCAGCCCTGTGGTAAATGTGAGTTTTGAACAAAGCCCTGTATATATGAAATTTCTTCTTCAATATGGTGTTCAATATAAAATCCAATTACTCTTTCCAAACTTCAGAATTCAAATAAACTCTTAAGTTAATTTATCTTTGGGATGTTTAGCCAAGTAACGTACTCCCGTATGGTTTCCGTAAAGAATGGCTCAACCAACGTACTCTCTTTCGATTTCCGCAACCCAAATCAAAATCAAACTTTAAGGTTTACTTGATTTCCAAATATACGTAGTTTATATGATTTTTCAAATTTATACCATCCATGCAATTTAAATATGTACTGAAAATAAAGAATAGGGAAAGAGAGAGTGAGACAGAGATTTTTATGAGGTTTGGCTTATACCCAGCTACGTCCTCGCCTTTGGCAAACCACCAAAGGATTCACTAAACCTATTCCTTTAATAGGTGGAACAAACCTTTACAACACTCCTTGGGTAAGGCTAGAGCCTGGCTTCTCCAAACAATATCTCCTCATCCGGTCACTCCTTAATTAGGCTAGAGCCCGCCTCTCTAAGCAATATCCTTTTGCTTAGCCAACGATCCAAACAATCATTGGAATCATCAATCTACAAGATACAAATCAAATAGATGCATACAAAGAACTTGCTCCTCAAAGAGCTGGTTAGTACAACAATTACAGCACAACTCATATACTTCAAAGTAAACAACAATATGGAAATTAACTTTAAGCTCAATGAAGTATATCACCGATTAATTCTTTCAATGATTGAAAGATTTATAATTTGTAGCAAAATTCTGGTGGAAGAAGATCAACAAAATCTCAGTTGAATTCGTGCAAGTTGAGAGCAAGAGAGAGCTTTGAGAATTTGAGAGCAATTTGAGAGAGACTTTGAATTTTTTTAGAATTTGAATTCTTGGTGTATTGATTCAATGATATTTGAGACTTATTTATAGACTTTAAAAAGTGTATAACTTGATCCCCAAGTGTGTTGAAGTATCCCCCAAGTTTCCACAAATTTTGAGCCCGAAGCAACCTCATTTAAAAATTTGACCGTTATGAGAAAATTCAAAAGAGCAGCGTGGCAGTAGACTATCCATTTGTGGCAATCGTATGTCCAGCTAAAATAAAGGGGCAGAAAGGTGGCAGTCATCTATTCAAAACCACATAGATGCCTCAAAGTGCACTGGCAGTCGATTGTCTAGTTCTTGACAGTCGTCTGTCAAGCTGTCGGCTACGAGTACCCTTTAGTATGTTTATCATAACATTTTTTGTGTAACTTCAAATTTGATGTTCTTGGTGTCAAATGAAATCTAAGAGAAAATCCTACAACATTTATGTTGAACACATTAAAATAAGGATTTTAGGATGGATAAAAATGTACATCAATGTAGATGTAGAAAAATTGACAGCATTTGAGAAATCCTTTTTTTGGTGCTTTTCATTCCAAAACTGATTCTAACCTTTTTGAAACAATTTTTGACCTTATAAAAATAATTTCCAAGTATGTTCAAAGGTATCTAGGTCCAATAAATTAACCTAAGAGCTTCATGCATCCGTATTGAAATTATTTGAAGTGCTTACATGAAATTTCCTAGACTTTTTCAATTCTTGAATTCCTTAAGGTTTTTATACTTGTTTCATCTTTCTTTGAGCTTTCCATGTTGATCACTTGAGCTTTCATTCTTTGAAACCATTTCTTTAATATCAATGCTCTCATGATCTTCAGACTTTAAACTTTAAATCCAAGCTTCAAGCTTGATATAATCATCCTTATCTGAGGTACAAGCTCTCATGAACTCTTTAACCTTGCATTCTTCATTTAGTCCTGAAAATACATCACTTAACATAACATGTTAAGATCCATTTATTTGTTAGCATCAAAATAGGATATTAAGCCTTATAAGGCCAACACCCTCAAAATGCATGATATTGGTATCTACCTCGTCAAACCAGCCTCCTCAACCCAAGAATTTGGGGAGGCTGCAATCCCTCCATGGTAGATGGAATCCACCCACTATCTGAGATATGTGGTTGCACTTTGATCTGAAATAGCAATGGTACCATGCTTTGCTAACTGAATCTGTCTAAAATAATTAATTTTACTGAAATACTTCATTAGGGCTCTGCTACTGTATAATACTAATATATATAATTCTCTTACTGTTTCATCATGATTCCAAAATAACCACAACACTATAAATCTAATCTGTAATATCTGACTGAAATAACTATAATATATGACTGAATAATCTGTTATATCTGAGTGTTATAGTTTTGGAAATCATGGAATTCTGTAAATACTATAAAATATCTATCTGTAATATATATCTATATGTAAGATATCTGTCTGTAATATATCTGTCTATAAAATATACATCTATCTGTATAATATATGTCTGTATATACACTGTAATTCATAATTATGTAAAATCTAGTAAAACATATTTCTGTGCATAAATACTGTATATCGTGGTATTCTAAAAAACTATATAAACTCTATACTAAACAAATATCTACTCATGCCACACAATTAATAAAACTCATTTTCTGATGTCTATAAAACTATATAATTAATACCCTGTGTCTTAATAAACAAATACTATAATTTATTGATAAAAATTCTGAATTTACTAGCATAGTATATCTCCCTTACCTTGGCTAACTAAACTCATCTATTGGTTCTAACTCATGCCTACAGCGTTCATAATTCCATATTCCTGAAATTACACACACACACACACACACACACACACACACACACATATATATATATATATATATATTCCTGTCAAATAACTAAATACCCAAAATAATTTTCATACTCATATTTCTTAATTATAAACCATTTATTATCTTACCTGGTTTCCTGGGAACACCCTCTAGGTTCCCTAACCTGCTTGCAGTAAAAGCCCCAACACCCTGAATTCACAATACCCACATAAATCATCCCAAACACTAGTATGACAACATCTACTACTAAATATGGGTTCAGAATAACCTACAAACCAAATAATCCTTAAATAATCTACTTACCCTAATTTTTGAATGGTTCCCAAACTTCCTAAATCGAAATTTTGCTTTGGTTTGGTTATAGAGAATCTCCCCAACATCATCGTAGTAGCTTCTGATCGTCGAACCGGGGAGAAACGGGGCCGAAAATCTAGAGAGAGGTGAGAGAAACCGAAACCTAGTGAGAGATAGAGAGAATTGGCTAATTTTTCAATCAAAAATATGATTTTTGTGCTTATATAGATGGTTGGCCACGTGACCTCGTCGATGAGAAACATCAACTCGTCGATGAGATGAAGAAGGCAGTTCATCAACGAAAGCAAAGAACTCGTCGACAAATCAATGGGTCTGAAATACGCCCTCTCAGTATCTCTTCATCCACGAGATACTGAGACTCGTCGACGACCCGTATAAGAAAGTTTGTCGACAAAGTTAGGGCATTCGTCGACGAACCCTACTTTACCTCCTCTGAATTTTCCTTTCCCTCTTCTATTTAATTACTATTATTTTCCAAGTCTTTACAGAAGACATGTACCTATTTCTGTAAAATATTTATGCAAGCTCTTAGTTTGGTCAAAAATTGTGTAAGCATGTGTCTATACAATTACAATAATGCATGACAATAATTGGATAATAAAATTGTTTTGTCTATATTTTAAAATTTTTTATATTTATAGAAATAAACAACATATATAAATAAGCAATCAATTTAATGAAAGAGTCTAATGAGTATGTTAAAGTCTGAATAAGTATTACTTAAATAATATGTAATTCATACTTTTTTGATGACTAAAAATGAGTTTAAATAATTTTTACAATTACGATCTAAATGAGTTAGTCAATAATAAAAATTTTGATGAATGTATTATGCAAATTAGCCATCCTAAATATATGAACTTTGAGAACATTAATGCTCTCAAGAAGATATGTATTTAGGAGATAGTGGACACGAAGAACTAGGGATTATGAAAAATATGAATCATCTCACACAATTATTATTAGATTTTTCTTCTTTTTTTAATAATGACATCAACATTTAGGTTTGTATTCTATCAATAAGTTCTTATTGTAAACTATGAGCATGCACATGACATATTCACATTATAATCAATAAATAAATTATATTAAAACTTTAATGATTGTTATTTTTTTAAGGTAATGGAAAGTTATGAATACCTTTCACAAAATTAAAATTAAAATTAAAATTATTTTATCAAATTGCTTACCCATAGGTGAATTGTCTTGGCTCTTCTTTTTGTAAACCAAAGTATGAAATTGCTTTTTGAGCATTAGGTTGTACTTAATGATTTTACTTTGAATATTTTAAGGTAATTTTTAGTTTTTTTATTTTTTGAAAATTAGATTATTTACTTGTAATTTTTAAGAAAGCATGAATAAATACTAAAGCATATAGTAGGTACAACCAGTGTTTGCTAAAGATTAGAAGTCGTCACTAATTTTTATGACTTTGATTACTCTTTTACATCCCTACCCTTACACCTCTCACGAGCAAGAATAATGAGTTCATTCACAACCCAATCATGGGGGGTAATATATGCCATCAGCTAGCTATCCATCCTAGATAATATTTCAGTACTATCAGTTATAGCAGATGATTTTTATTATAATTGAAATTCAGTATGATTTAACATGATCATGATTATGTATGTTTTATCTAGTATTATATCACCAATTTTTATTCAGACACGTGTTATGTATTGTTTATCTATTATAATATGAATATACTCATACCACCACACAAATGATATTAGTTTATTTCCCTTACTAAGAGGTGTTTCACCCTAACTTACAAAACATTTCAAGCAATCCAGATAGACAGGCAGACTGAGCTCCGCATCAGTAGAGGTAGTTCATACTACCCTAGTAGGAGGGTAAGTTACTGAGCTAAGGTCAGATGGTTTTTGGATTATAATCCTAGTTTTTCCTTTTGGTCTTTTGGAGGATTGTGTATTTAAATTTACATAAATGTTATGGATTTTAGTAAAACTCTAGTACTATTTGTTGTGAATGTAATCTATGTTTTTTGGCTGCTTAGGTGTCTGTTGTGTATAACAAGTGCATTCCCAGCATCCACGGGTTCGAGTTAATTTTGCTATATTGGTATCAGGGTTGTTATTAAGAATGATATTTATGTATGTGAGGAAAAAAAAATATGGTAAAATAGGCAGGTCGTTACAATGTAGTGTTAGAGCATAGGTTGCTAGGTTCTGTAAACTCTAGAATGCAACGGAAACAATACCATAGTACAGGACAAAGGAATTTGAGATTTTTTTTTTTTTTTGAAGTATAGATGTAAGACTTCCGTGATGATTTATGTGTCTTTCCTGGGGTGACGATTTCAGGAAAGACATAGCAAACTATTGTTGGGTTGGGTGTTTAGGTCGCAGGATTGAACCTTGAATTAAGAAAAGAGATGATAAATCAATTAAGGATATGATATACTAGTTAGATGAAATGTGTTGGACATGTTATGGTAATAGGGTCCTAAAGCCAACTTTATTGTCTTTTAGGATGGACCCTGGAGGTGGTAGCGCGTATACAAGTGGTAGTGAGGGTGTTGGGCCCTCGGGTGCAGCTGGTGGTGACTCAGATGCAGTATTACGCAACGTGGCTCAGCAAGTCATAGATGAAATTACTAGAAGCTCTAGGGAGAAGGGAGGTTCGTCTATAGGCCACGAAGGTACGATTAAGAAGTTCACAAAGATAAATCCTTTGGATTTCTTAGGAGGAATTGATCATGTAGTCGCTGAGAACTGGATGTAGGAGAGTTAAAAGGTGTTGGCAGTGCTGTAGTGTATTGAGGAGCAGAGGGTTCTATTTGCCACGTATAAACTGATAGAAGAGGCCGAGAGATGGTGGATGACAGTGAAACTCCTGGAGCAACAGATGTCAGTGCCTATAGAGATGACATTAGACCGATTCAAAGAAATATGTTTTGATAGATACTTGTCGACCTCGTCCAGAGAAGCCAAGGTAGAGGAGTTCCTAAATCTGAAGCAAGGACAACAGACTGTGCAGCAGTACGCGGCGAGGTTCATTGAATTATCTCACTTCGCCTAGTACATTATCTTGGACAAGATGAAGAAAGCAAGATAGCTTGAAAGAGGCTTGAGGAGAGAATTATATAAGCAGGTGGAAATACTGAAACTGCAAGACTTTGCCAAGCTGGTAGATAAAGCAGTTGTGGCAGAAGCCGGAAAGCGGATGGATGTTGAGAAACAAAAATAGAAAAAGAGATCCACACCTTCAAGTTTCCAGCAAGGATCCAGTCAAGGTTAGTGGAAGAAGGGTGGCTACTATAAGGATCAAAATCAGGAGTCGGGGAGCCGTGGGATTCATGGTACGCAGTCATACCCATCCTATTATATTTGCGGAAAGAAACACCTTGTCATGTCGGGCGAGGTGACTGCTACCGATGCGGGGAGCCAGGGCATATGATGAGAGACTATTAGGCTCAGACTAGAGCTGCTCCTGCTCCCAGACCTGCTCGGGGAGGTTATTAGGCACCCCGTGGAGGTCAGTAGAGGAATATGGCTCCGGCAAGAGTTTACGCCCATACGTCAGGTGATGCTGAGACAGCCGGTGATGTGGTGACAGGTATGATTAACATGATTTCATTAAAAGTTATTGTATTATTAAATTTAGGAGCCACACACTCGTTGGTGTCTATGAGTTGTATTAGATTATGTGGGGCAGAAACATAGTTGTTAGACACCGAATTGTTAGTAACTACACCGACAGGGTTAGTAGTGAGGTGTAGTAGAGTGCTCCGAAGCTGTCCAATTGATATTTAGGGGAAAGTTTTGCCAGCTGACTTGATAGTGTTGGACATGCATGGGTTCGATGTAATATTTGGTATGGACTGGCTGGAAGCTAACTACGCCAGTATAGACTATCGTTTGAAAGAAGTAATATTCAGACCTCCGGGAGTACCAGAATTGAGGTTCATGGGGGCGTGAGTGCAATCCCCGCCTCAGTTAGTATCCGTCATACAGGCGAGGAGACTACTCCAAAACGGTTGTCAGAGGTTCATGGCCTTTGTAAAGGAAATATCAGAAAATGAATTAAAGCTTGCTAATACGCCAGTAGTGAAGGAGTTTTCAGATGTCTTTCCATATGAGCTACCCGGTTTGCCTCCTGATCGTGAGGTAGATTTCTCTATTGATCTATTTATGGGGATGGCACCGATTTCTAAATATCCTTACAGAATGGCTCCAGTAGAGTTGGGAGAGCTAAAGGATCAGTTGCAAGACTTACTGGATAAGGGATTTATTCGGCCTAGTGTATCACTGTGGGGTGCTCCAGTATTATTTGTAAAGAATAAATACGGATCCATGAGGATGTGTATAGATTATAGGGAAATTAATAAGGTGACAATCAAGAACAAATATTCTCTACCCCGTATAGACGATTTATTTAATTAGTTTTAGGGTACACGGGTCTATGCCAAGATTGACCTCAAATCAGGCTAACACTAGGTGAAAGTTAAAGCATAAGATGTCTCGAAGACAGCCTTCAGGACCAAGTATGGGCATTATAGATTCCTAGTTATACCTTTTGAGTTGACAAATGCTCCTGCTATATTCATGGATTTGATAAATAGAATTTTTCACCAGTATTTAGATCAGTTCGTTGTAGTTTTCATTAAAGATATATTGGGTTACTTAAGGAGCATTGAGGAGCATGAGACGCATCTACGACTAGTACTTCTGATGCTCAAGGAAAATAAATTGTATGCCAAGTTTAGCAAATGTGAATTTTGGCTAGAGAAAGTTGCATTTTTGGGGCATGTTATATTAGGGAATGGAATTTCAATAGATCCCAGCAAGATTGAGGTAGTGGTAAATTGGGAAAGGTCGAGGGATGTTTAGGAAATTAGGAGTTTCTTAGGACTGGAGGGCTATTATCGTTGGTTTGTAGAGTGTTTCTCTGCATTATCAGCGCCTCTAATGCGATTCACTAGGAAGAATATCAGGTTTGAATGGGATGGCAGTTGTGAGCAGAGCTTCCAAAAATTAAAGTAGCGGCTCGTCACTACATCAGTACTAACGATTCCATCGAGGGGTGATGGCTATGTAATTTACAGTGACGCGTCTTTGAAAGGGCTCGGTTGTCTATTGATGCAACATGGTAGGGTTGTAGCATAGGCTCCCAATAGTTGAAAGAGTATGAAAAGAACTACCCTACTCCTGATCTGGAATTGGCTGCAGTGGTACACGTGTTAAAAATTTGGAGGCATTACCTGTATGGTGAGAGATATGAGATATTCTTCGATCAAAAAAGCTTGAAGTACTTTTTCACTCAAAAGAAGCTGAACATGAGACAGAGGAGGTGGTTAGATCTTATTAAAGATTATAACTGTGACGACCCGAAGAATAATGGTATTTAAATAATAAAGAGGGAGGGAAATGGAAATAGAAACAAAAGGAGGCAGCGGACTTCGTCGATTAACACTTCGCGTTCGTCGACGACATTGCACTTTATGAGTAATGACCAAGAAAATTTATTAGGTCCTCGTCGATGAAAATAGGGGATTCGTCGATGAGGGTACAAGAGACCCTCATCGACGAAGACAAGTTTCGTCGACGAGAAGATACCGAGAGAGGATTTTTAAGGAAGTCTGAAATTCGTCGACGAAGGTGCAAGTTCGTCAATGAATTTTCTACAGGACTCGTCGAAGAGGTGACATGTCTCGTCGACGAATCCAGCCCTATAAATAACCTAAAACCCATATTTAAACGTAGAAATTAAAAAAAAATCACTCCCTCTCTCTCTCTCCCTTCGATTTCTCTCTCCTCTCTCTTAGATTTTGGCTCTGTCATTCACCGGATCGACGATCTGAGGCCACCACGACGCTCCTGGGGAAGTTCTCTCCAAATCTGCCGGAGCGGATCATTGGTGGAAGCTAGTAGAAATTCATCCCTAAGTTGAGGTAAGGCTTTTTATGTCAAATTTGGTCTTACTGTAGTTATAGGAAATGATATTCACGTGAAAATACCGAAATTTAGTTCTACGAGTTATTGTTTTTAGAAAGTTGAATGAGAAACCCTACAAGTGCGGGACCAAAAATTTTAGGGGGTTTCTTTCAGTGTCAGGTAAGGGAATAGACTAAAGCAGTTATTTTTCATGCAAATTATTATTATTTATCAGTAAATTAATTTTCAGGAAAGCATGTATTATATCTGTATATTACGAAGGAAATGCACATTTGGGAAAATACTGCTATTATATTGAAATGTATATGTATGTATGAGATGCCAGAAATTATGATTTTAGAATACAATGTATTGTTTTATACAGCAAATGGCATGAATATTATTTTACGTGAGAAGTATTATGATATGACAATGTTATGAATTAAGTATGTTTTTCAGAGATTATGAAAGAATGCAGTATATTATGATTTTAAAGTACATGATAATGATTTATTATTAAAAATGATATGTATGAGATATTCGGCACAAGGCTATGATTGATAACCGGTGCGAGGCCGTGTTTTATGTATGATTTCGGCGTGAGGCCGTATTTATGAAATGTTTGGCACGAGGTCGTATTTATGAAATGTTCGGCACGAGGCCGTATTTATAAAATGTTTGGCACAAGGCCATATTTATGAAATTATAGAAAATGCTATCAATCCATTTATGTTAAACGCTATATTATCATGTATTATATGTTATCAGAACCTGGATGTTAGTTTAGTTCAGTTTAGGAGCACGATACCGTAACTTATAGATCAGATATCTATTATCAGATTGGTGCTAACCCCCCTCCCCCCACGAGGGGGTGGGAGATGAATAGTTGATATGGCTTTTAGTGTAGAGTGTAGACGTCCACCTGAAAGTCCGGACAAGGGTGTGGCAGGCCCATCGTACTTACAAACATTTTTGACTCGGCACTAGTCGACAGAAATTTTTGACTCGGCAGTGGTTGGCCATCCATTGTCAGGTCCCGCCTTCGGGCTACACAACCCAGTTATAGAGAGTAATACATGACATCAGCTAGCTATCCATCATTGGTAATATTTCAGTACTATCAGCTATAGTAGATGATTTTATTATAATTGAAATTCAGTATGATTTAACATGATCAAGATTATGTATGTTTTATCCAGTATTGTATCACTAGTTTTTATCCAGACATGTGTTATGTATTGTTTATCTATTATAGTATGAATATACTCATACCGCCACACAACTGATATTATTTTATTTCCCTTACTGAGAGGTGTCTCGCCCTAGCTTACAAAACATTTCAAGCAATCCAAATAAACAGGCAGACCGAGCTCCGCATCAGTAGAGGTAGTTCATACTACCCTAGTAGGAGGGTAAGTTACTCAGCTAGGGTCAGATGGTTTTTGGATTATGATCCTACTTTTTCCTTTTGGTATTTTGGAGGATTTTGTATTTAAATTTATAGAAATGTTATGGATTTTAGTGAAACTCTGATACTATTTGTTGTGAATGTAATCTATGTTTTTTCACTGCTTAGGTGTCCGTTGTGTATAATAGGTGCATTCCCGGCATCCATGGGTTTGGGTTAATTTTGCTATATTGGTATCAGGGTTATTATTAAGAATGATATTTATGTATGTGAGGAAAAAAAACTATGGTAAAATAGCCAGGTCCTTACATGAATACTGTAACTCCTTTTTGGTCAAGGATTTAAAGCTTGTCCTTGCTAGTGATGAAGGCCAAAATGATATATATTGTGAACGAAGAAAAAGAAAATCTCTGGCTTGATCCAAAGGTTATGCAGAAAAGTATAACCAAGAATCATTTATTTAGATCTTCAAATTTGGTTAGTGCTTAGGACTTAGCTAAAGAATTACAACATAAAAGAGAAAGACTCCTAATCCACTTTCCCAACAACTTGGCGATGGTAGATAGATCTAATAGCCATTGAAATCTTCACCCAAAAACTATTGCGGCATACATCATTGATATAATTCTAGACCGCCAATTGCTTTGCTATCTTTTCCTTTTCCACTCATAGTATTAGGCAATGAGCACAAAAAAATTTTGAATCCTAGCATGAATGGCATTAACCATAGCTTCCACCCTCACCAAACCTTGAATATCTTTGCTGTAATGACCCATAGAATAATGGTATTTAAATAATAAAAAGAAAAGGGAAATGGAAACAGGAACAGAAGGAGGCAACCGACTTTGTCGACGAACACAGGGGATTCGTCGACGAGGGTATAAGAGGAGCTCGTCGACGAGGACAGAATTCGTCAATGAGAAAATACCGAGCAAGGGTTTGAGGGATTCTGAATTTTGTCGATGAGGAGAGATTTCGTCGATGAGTCTTTTTTATGACCTCGTCGATGAGATGACGTGGCTCGTTGACGAGGGCCACAGTATAAATAGGCCTAAAGTTCATTTTTGGGTGAAAACCTGAGCAAATATTCCTCCTTCTCTCTCCTCTACGCCCCTCCTACCTTCTCTCTACGATCTCGAGCTAGATTCTCACCGGTTCGACAATTTGAAGCCACCACGATGCTCCTAGGAAAGTT
Organism: Malania oleifera; assembly: GCF_029873635.1. Classification (NCBI taxonomy): domain Eukaryota; kingdom Viridiplantae; phylum Streptophyta; class Magnoliopsida; order Santalales; family Ximeniaceae; genus Malania; species Malania oleifera. Next base: position 80,918,201 of record NC_080424.1, read on the forward strand.
CTCTTCAAGTCTGTCGGAGCGGGTTGTTGGTGGGGCTGAGTTGGAAACCATCCCAAATCCAAGATAAGGCTTTCTATTCAGTATTTGGTTATTTGATAGTTGTAGAAAGCATAGTACATGTAGAAATACTGAACTTCAGTTCTGGGGAATGTTGTTTTCAGAGTGTTGAGTAGGGAACCCTGCGGATGCGAGACAGATTTTCTTAGGGGCTTTTCAGGAATCAGGTAAGGGGATAAACTAAGCTAGTATTTTATGAAAAGTACGTATATTATTATAGCTTTTTATTTTGGGGAAATAAATATATTTATATGATTTTATTTTTGGGAAAATACTGTTGAAAATGATGGTATGTTAAATATACGAAAAACCTGTTTAGTGTGGCATGAGTAGAAATTGTTATGAAATACTATTTTCTGAGAATGTGTTAATGATACGGATTTTTATAATGAAAAACAGGCGTATGGGTCGAGATTTTTATATATGTTTGCCGGCGTATGAGCCGAGCTATGTGTATGATTTGCCGGTGTATAGGCCGAACCATGGAAATGATTTGCTAGCGTACTTGCTGTGTTATGGATATAATTTGCTGGCGTACGGGCCAAGCTATAGAAATGATTTGCCAGCATACGGGCTAAGCTATGGATATGATTTGCCGGCGTACGAACCGAGCTATGGTAAAATGTGAAATACCGGCGTACAGGCCGATGATTTTCATGATATACGTATATATGCAAAATGATATGATTGATTTGATAATTAATTATATGAAATATCCATGTATCACAATTTCATTATATGTTATATGATATCAGAACCTGGTTGGTTTGCTCTAGGTTAGCACTTGCACGGTACCGTTGCTGTGTCCATGGTCATCATAATCATGATATTTGTGTTAACGCTGCTGTACGGAGTGGTGTGAGCTTGGATGGTCGATGTGGTTTTTAAGAAGTGTGTGAGCGCCCCTGGTGTATGGACTAGGGCTGGCAGACCCATCAGATTTACAGACTGTACTTTTGACTTGGCAGTGGTCGACCAACCATTGTTAGGTCCCGCTTTCAGGCCACATAACCCAGTCATGTGGGGGTAATACATAACAATAGCCAGCTAACCTACCAGGATTGTTTTCGTATTATTATTATATGAGGTGATATATGTTTATGAAAATGTGGTATGTTCTGCCATGTTTTGATGATATATATGTTTTCCCATATTTGACATAACAGTTTACTGAATATGTTCTTTACGGAATATGTATAACGCGGAATACTCATGTTGCCACACACTAGTATTAGTTTATTTCTCTTACTGAGAGGTGTCTCACCCTGAATTTTATAAACATTTCAGGATCCCCTGATAGGGGTAAAGCCCTGCTGATCTAGGACGGTTGGTCTGCCCTTCCAAAAGGGTAAGTGTTTTGATAGGGTCGGATGTATTTTGTGGGATGGCCCTAGATATCTTTTGGGTTGTGTATTGTGTACATATATATACAGTGATTGTAGTAACTCTAGTATTGTGATGTATGGTATAATGAGGTGTTTACGATTTATGTTTTCTGCTGCATAGGCTTCCATGATGTGTTTCTGATGTATCCCTGGTACCCACGGGTCCAAGCTGATTATGATCTTCTGTATATATGACATTGGTTTTATTGTATTACGAGAAAAAAAAATGTGGAAATTAAGCAGGTCGTCACAGTTTGGTATCAGAACCTAGGTTGCTAGGTTCTGTAAACTTTAAAATGTAGCAGAATCAGTACCAGAGTAAAGGAAATGATTTGAGGTTTTATTCTATAGTCTGGATGCAGGAATTCCGTGGTAGTTTCTGTGTTTTTCCTGGGGTAACTATTTCAGGAAAACCATAGTAAGCTATTGTCGGGTTATGTTCCTAGAATGTAGGACTGGGGATTAAGAATAAGTTGAGAATATTAAGATAAGTGGTGAGGTTAGGTGGGTAAGTTATAAGGATAGAATTTCTAAGTACGTTTATTTTTTTTAGGATGGATCTAGGAGGAAATAGTGCTTATGCGAGTGGCAGTGATGGAGCAGGGCCATCAGTTGCAGCTGGAACTGACTCTGACGCAGTATTACATAGCTTGGCTCAACAGGTTATGGCTAAGATAGCTAGGAGCTTGAGGGAGCAGGGTGATCCATCTGCTGGCCATGGGTGCACCATAGATAAATTTAAGAAGATGAATTCTCCGACATTCTCAGGTGGAGTCGATCCTACAGCTGCTAAGAACTGGATGCAGGAGACTGAGAAAATTTTGGCTGTGTTGCAGTGTACTAAGGAACAGAGGGTCCTCTTTGCCACATATAAACTGATGAGAGAGGCTGAGAGGTGGTGGACTATGGTGAGACTGCTAGAGCAGTATAGGGTGACTCCGATAGCCATGACATAGGACCGATTTAAAGAATTATTCTTCGATAGATATTTTTCAGCTACTGTTAAGGAGGCTAAAGTAAAAGAGTTCTTGAGTCTGAAGCGGAGACAGTTATTCATCCAACAGTATGCGGTGCATTTCATCGAGCTCTCTTGTTTCGCCCCATATATTGTTCCTGATGAGGTGAAGAAGGCGAGGCAGTTTGACAAAGGCTTGAGGTGGAGTATATTTAAGCAGGTGGTGGTGCTACGGATCCGGGACTTTGCTGAGTTAGTTGACAAGGCGGCCTTGGCAGAGATTGGTGAGTGTCTCGATGTAAAGGAGCAGGGACAGAGGAAGAGATCTGCTTCTACGGGCTATCAGCAGGCTCCTAGACAAAATCAGTGGAGGAGAGGTAATTATGACAGATAGTGGAGGCAGGAGACGGGACGACACGAGGTGCAGGCAGGGTAGGGTCCTCCAATCTGTCATACTTGTGGTAGGAGGCACTTGGGAGAGTTTCGAGCTAGTGGTGTGGTCTGCTATTGTTGTGGTAGACTGGGGCACATGGTACAAGACTGTCCTACCCCACCAAATGTAGTTCCAACTCTCAGACCATACCGAGGAGGTTACCAGGCGCCACATGGGGGCCAATAGAGAAATACGGCTCCAGTTAGGGTGTTTACTCTGACGCCAGGTGAGGTTGAGATGGCAGGTGACGTGGTGATAAGTATGGTTATTATGTTTTCTTTTAAAGTTATTGCATTGTTTGATTCAGGAGCTACACACTCATTCGTGTCTTCGAGGTGTGTTAAACTATGTGGGCCAGAAACACAGTTGTTAAATACTAAACTGTTAGTTTCTACACCAACTGGATCTGTAGTAAGATGTAGTAAAACACTCCAGGGTTATCCAGTTGATATCCAAGGGAAAACTTTGTCTACTAATTTGATAGTGCTGGATATGCACGGGTTTGATGTTATATTTGGCATGGATTGGCTAGAAGCTAATTTTGCTAGCATAGATTGCCGAGCACGGGAAGTAATATTTAGAGCTCCAGAGAAAGCAAAATTCAGGTTCATAGGGTCGCAGGTGCAATCCCTGCCTCAACTAGTTTCAGCTATCTAAGCCAATAGACTACTGTTGAGTGGTTGTCGGGGATTTGTGGCGGTGGTGAAGGAGATGTCGGAGAATGAATTGAAACTTTCTAGCACGCCTGTAGTAAAGGAGTTTGCAGATGTTTTTCCAGATGAGTTACCAGGCTTGCCACCCGATCGTGAGGTAGATTTCCCTATTGATCTACTTCCAGGTACAACGCCAATTTCTAAAGTACCATACCGGATGGCACTGGCAGAATTGGCAGAATTGAAGAATCAGTTGCAAGATCTACTTAATAAAGGCTTCATACGACCCAGTGTATCTCCGTGGGGAGCTTCAGTTCTATTTGTGAAGAAGAAGGATGGGTCCATGAGGATGTGTTTAGATTATAGGGAGATTAAAAAAGTGACAATCAAGAACAAGTATCCTCTACCCTATATCGACAATTTTTTTGACCAACTCCAGGGTACACAGGTGTATTTCGAAGATCGACCTCAGATCTGGCTATCATCAAGTGAAAGTGAAAGCAAAAGACGTCTCGAAGACGGCCTTCAGGACCAGGTACGAGCATTACGAGTTTCTTGTTATGCCATTTGGTCTAACGAATGCTCCTTCTATATTTATGGATTTGATGAATTGGATTTTTCATCCATATTTAGACCAGTTTGTTGTTGTTTTTATTGATGATGTACTGATCTATTCAAGGAGCTATGAGGAGCATGAGACACACTTGAGGTAGGTTCTACAGACGCTACGGGAAAAGAAGTTGTATGCCAAGTTCAATAAATATGACTTCTGGCTTGAGAAAGTTGTGTTTCTGGGGCACGTTATCTCAGGAGATGGAATTTCTCTAGATCCCAATAAGATTGAGGCGGTAGTGAATTGGGCTAGACCAAGAAATGTCCAGGAGATCGGGATTTTCTTAGGGTTAGTCAAATATTATCGTCGTTTTGTTGAGGGATTCTCAGCTTTATCAGAGCCTCTGACACGACTGACTAGGAAGAAGGTTAGATTTGAATGGGACGATAGTTGTGAGCAGAGTTTTTAGGAATTGTAGAGTCTAGTCACAACGCCACTAACCATCCCGTCTGGGGGTGAGGGTTATACTATCTACAATGATGCGTCCTTAAATGGACTTGGCTGTGTATTGATGTAGTGGCATATGCATCCATGCAGTTGAAAGAATATGAAAAGAACTACCCTACACATGATCTTGAATTGGCTGCAGTAGTACATGCCTTGAAAATTTGGAGGCATTATCTGTACGGCAAGCGGTGTGAGATCTTCTCCAACCATAAAAGTTTGAAGTACTTTTTCACTCAAAAGAAACTAAATATGAGGCAGAGAAGGTGGTTGGAGCTAATTAAGGATTTTGAATGTACCATCAGTTATCACCTAGGGAAAACAAATGTGGAGATGACGGGGCTTTGTGGTTCCGTTCCTGATTATGCATGCCTGCTGATACTGAGATTAGAAAGACTATTTTAGAGGAGGCTCACAGATCTTTGTATACGGTTCATCCCGGTAGAACGAAGATGTACAAGAATCTGCGAGAGTCGTACTTATGGAGTGGTATGAAGAGAGAGATCGTCGAGTATGTAGCCCAATGTTTGACATGCCAGCAGATAAAAACTGAGCACCAGAGGTCAGCAAGGCAGTTGCAGCCGCTATTTATCTCAGAGTGGAAATGGGATCATATATATATGGACTTCGTGTCAAGATTGCCGACGGCGTTACATGGCCAGAATGTCATCTGGGTGATTGTTGACTGTTTGACTAAGACCGCTCACTTTTTACCTATCAAGATAAGCTACTCCCTTAACTAGTTGGCAAAGATCTACATTTAGGAGATATTTCATTCTCATGGGGTGCCAGTATTGATTGTATCAGATCGAGACCCGCGATTTACGTCACGTTTTTGGAAGAGCTTACAAGAAGCACTAGGGTTTCAGTTATCGTTTAGCATGACATTCCACCCTCAGTTAGACGGGCAGACTGAGAGGACAATATAGACATTAGAGGATATGCTTCGAGCGTGCGTATTGGGTTTTGGGGGTAATGGGACTCAGTTCATGCCACTAGTAGAGTTTGCGTATAATAACAGTTATCATACCAGTATTGGCATAGCACCATTTGAGGCTTTATACGGTAGGAGATGTTGTTCTCCTTTATTTTGGGATGAAATGGGTGAGCGGCGAGTAGTGGGGCCAGAGCTTGTTTAGCAAGCACGTGATAAGGTTTGGCTTATTAGAGATAGGATCAGTGCAGTTCAGAGCCAACAGAAAAGTTATGCCAATAATCGCCGCAGGAATCTGGAATTTGATGTGGGTAATCATGTGTTTTTGAAGATAGCTCCGTTGAAAGGGGTTATGCGATTTAGGAAGAAGGGTAAACTTAGTCCTAGGTTTGTTGGTCCATTTGAGATTTTAGATAAAGTGGGATCGGTAGCCTACAGGCTAGTTTTGCCACCTGTGTTATCCAGGATCCACGACGTATTCCATGTTACTATGTTGAGAAAATACGTCCCAGATCCTTCTCATATCATCAGTTATGGTGAATTAGAACTTAATGATTCACTGGTGTATGAGGAGGTGCCAGTTCAGATTCTGGATAGGAAAGTGCAGGAGTTACGTAACAAGGAGATTCCTCAGGTAAAAGTTCTATGTAGGAATCATACAGTTGAAGAGGTTTCTTGGGAGTCCGAGGAGCAGATGAAGTAGAAGTACCCATAACTATTTCAAGAAACTTAAGTAGTTAGGTAATATTTCTTTTGCAGGTACATGTAATGGTTTAATTAGTGTAGCATTTTAGTTTTGGGAGAATTTTTTTTCTTTTGTATATGTAATCTCCCAGGACTCAAAATGTAACCACGGTATTCCTCCGCCATAAGTGAGGGTAAGTAATAAAATAAGTAGACCTTTTTCTTGTTAAGGGATGATGAGTTACGTGAATAGTAAATTTCGAGGACGAAATTTTATAAAGAGGGGAGAATGTAACGACCCATAGAATAATGGTATTTAAATAATAAAAAGAAAAGGGAAATGGAAACTAGAACAGAAGGAGGCACCCAACTTCATTGACGAATGGGTTTGGATGGGATAACCCCAAGAAATTCTCCAGGCCTCGTCGACGAACACAGTGGATTCGTCGACGAGGGTATAAGATAAGCTCGTCGATGAGGACAAAATTTGTCGATGAGAAAATACCGAGCAAGGGTTTAAGGGATTATGAATTTCATCGACGAGGAGAGATTTCATCGACGAGACTTCTTCATGACCTCGTCGATGAGATGACGTGGCTCGTTGACGAAGGCCACAGTATAAATAGGCCTAAAATTCATTTTTGGCCGAAAACCTGTGCAAATATTCCTCCTTCTCTCTCCTCTATGCCCCTCCTACCTTCTCTCTACGATCTCGAGTCAGATTCTCGCCGGTTCGATGATCTGAAGCCACCACAATAGTCCTGGGAAAGTTCTCTACAAGTCTTCCGGAGCAGATCGTCAGTGGGGCTGAGTTGGAAACCATCCCAAATCCAACGTAAGGTTTTCTACTCAATATTTGGTTATTTTACAGTTGTAGAAAGTGTAGTACGTGTAAAAATACTGAACTTTAGTTCTGGGGAATGTTGTTTCCTAGGCGTTGAGTAGGGAACCCTACGGGTGCAAGACAGATTTTCTTAGGGGCTTTACAGGACTCAAGTAAGAGGATAAACTAAACTAGTATTTTATGAAAAGTATGTATATTATTATAGCATTTGATTTCGGGGAAATAAATGTATTTATATGATTTAATATTTAGGAAAATACTATTAAAAATGATGGTATGTTAAATATACAAAAAACCTATTTAGTGTGGCATGAGTAGAAATTGTTATGAAATATTGTTTTTTGGGAATGTGTTAATGATATGGATTTTTATAATGAAAAATTGGCATACGGGCCGAGATTTTTATATATGTTTGCCGGCGTATGGGCCGAGTTATGTGTATGATTTGCCGGCGTACAGGCCAAGCTATGGAAATGATTTTCCAACGTATGGGCTGTTCTATGGATATGATTTTCTGGCGTACGGGCCAAGCTATGGAAATGATTTGCTAGTGTACGAGCTGAGCAATGGATAAAATTTACCGGCGTACGGGCCAAGCTATGGTAAAATGTGAAATACCGATGTATGGGCCGATGATTTTCATGATATACGTATATATGCAAAATGATATGATTGATTTGATAATTAATTATATGAAATATCCATGTATCATAGTTTCATTATATGTTATATGATATCAGAACCTGGTTGGTTTGGTCTAGGCTAGCATTTGCACAGTAATGTTACTATGTGTCCATGGTCATCATGATCATGATATTTCTGTTAACGCCGCTGTACGGAATGGTGTGAGATTGGATGGTCGATATGGTTTTTAAGAAGTGTGTGAGAGCCCCTAGTGTACGGACTCGGTCTAGCAAACCCATTAGATTTACAGACTGTACTTTTGACTTGGCAGTGGTCAGCCAACCATTGTCAGGTCCCACCTTTAGGCCACACAACCCAGTCATGTGGGGTTAATACATGACAATAGCCAGCTAACCTACCAGGATTGTTTTCGTATTATTATTATATGAGATGATATATGTTTATGAAAATGCAGTATGTTCTGCCATATTTTGATGATATATATGTTTTCCCAGATTTGACATAAAAGTTTACTGAATATGTTTTGTATGGTATATATATAACATGGAATACTCATGTTGTCACACACTAGTATTAGTTTATTTCCCTTACTAAGAGGTGTCTCACCCCGAATTTTATAAACATTTCAAGAACCCCTGATAGGAGAGCGGGTAAAGCCCCGTTGATCTAGTACGGTTGATCTGCCCTTCTAGAAGGGTAAGTGTTTTGATAGGGTAGGATGTATTTTGTGGGATGGCCCTAGATATATTTTGGGTTGTGTATTGTGTACATATTATACAGTGATTGTAGTAACTATAGTATTGTGATGTATGGTATAATGAGGTGTTTACGATTTATGTTTCCTGCTGCATAGACTTCCATGATGTGTTTCTGACGTATCCCCAGTACCCACGGGTCTAGGTGGATTATGATCTGCTGGATATATAACATTGGTTTTATTGTATTACGAGGGAAAAAAATTGGAAATTAAGCAGGTCATCACATTTGCATTTTTTATTGTTGACCTGATGATATTGGTCTCCAAGGTATTCAAGACTACATCTCAGAGATGTATCTTCACTAAGATATCTCTCTTCTCTTTCTAAGATCTTAAATGAAGTTTGGTAGACATTGCTTCAACTATTGGAGCCATGGTGAGGATGAATTATGTTTTCACTTTATCAGACAGAATCAAAACCCCATCGAAGAGCAATGATGATAATCCCTAAACTACCTGATCCAAAATCTCCTTCATAAAATCAATCGATGGCAAAGGGGTGATCCCTTCCCTGCGGAAAGGAGAAGCAAAAAATGCTTTCGTAAATTCTATAGCCTACATATGTAGGTGATCGTGAATGAAAGTAGAAGGGAGACTGAAGCGAGAGGTAAAGCTTGATAATGGAAGTAGAAGAGAGACTAAATCTCTATATATATAATAAAAAAAAATGAGACTTAAATAAAACAAGATGAAACTGAAAATAACAAGAAATTAACCTTCATATCATAAAGAATATGTTGTGCTATCAAACTAGTAGTGGTCATGTACATGGTCGTGTTACAAAGATTGCCTTAAGAAATCACCTAATTGTTCTAACAGCTAAGTAAAGATTGCCCAAGTGAGCCACAAATATCACCTTTGTAAGATACTGATGTGATTAACATACCTCAAACACATGATCTGTTGCCTCGTGATGGATGGCATACGGAAAAGACCGAGAATATTCTAACTATGGGTTGTCTAAGAAAGGAGGGATATAAAAAAATTGTGATTGGGCAAAACTAGGGCTGTGATTTACTACAAATCATTTATAAGTATTATAAGTAACTAAATGGAGTTATTGTGAGGGACATTGTTTGTGTCATCATTGTACACCTCCTAGGACATGTAATGGTAGTCTGGCTATAACAATCACCTATACACGTGACAAATAAAGGCAAATCACTTATCTCAATGTCATTAGAAGAACTACAATGATAGGTCACCTAAGCGACAATATGTCATGTCAAGTGTCGTTTGGATATATTACAGTCGCCCATGCAAGGCAAACAATTCATTGGCATCGAAGGAATCACTTAAGGAAGATTGCTCATCCATCCAGAGGTCATCCATTCACTTGGTGAAACGATTAATTGCCAACCTACCTAGTCATCAGGCCAAGGTCACCTAGTTATCGATGATAAGGCAAGCAATCATCAGGCACTAGAGTTAACTATAATAATTAGATCATATATTAGTGTTTGGAAATGGTCTTATTTTATTACTAGACCTTTAAATGTTTTAAATTTATAACTCATAAGCATAACTACAGTTTGGGCATAATTTGTGATAAATTGTAACTCAAAGTTTTGGCTTGGGCAGGGTATAAATATATGGTTAGTTTCAATTATAATGGACTTTCAACACATCCAAGTCAATACACACAATGTGACAAACAACTATCAGTTCGGCTTGCGTGCCATTTTATCCCTCGATTTCTATCTTTTACTGCCTTTCCTTCCCTAACTTTATCCCCTTCTCGTTTCCTCTCTTTATCTCTTCTAATCTAATTCCAACCACCACCCTCATTATCTTTCCCTTTTCTATGATTTCTACATCTTTTATAACTCTGTCATTATCCCTATTCTTACACCACTGATGGGGGCTAGCATAATGAGTCTATTTGCAACCAATCAATCATCATCCCGTCTCAAGAAGATCATCATTTCTAAGGTGTTTGATTTTTTATCAAACACAAACAAATATTGTTCCTACTCCATTCACTCGACTATTCATTATGCTTTCTTAAGCACGACTAATGGCAGGATTCCACTTTTTAAGATGTTGGTAAGAATTTTTTTTTCCGAGTAATATGTCAACGTACCATAGCAATAAAAATGATAACAAAATGAGGTAACATTCATTGTTGCTTTATTGGTACACAAATACCTACCACATTGTCTCAATGAATTTTTTACAAATAAAAAAGGATAGTTTAGTTTTGAAACTAAATTTCCAAGCCACATGCATTTTAATACTTCCCAACTCAAGTCAATCCTATCATCAACCATGTTTAAAAACTTAGATAACTTCTATTTGATCAAAGATTAAAAAGGTTTAGGAAATGGTGTGGATTTGGATGGATTGATGGTGAATGAGTCATGTAGAGACCTGGAGAATTATAGCAATTAAATAATAAAGGAAAAGAGAGAAAAAGAATTTTTCCAAGGGGGCTCAGCAAGGTCTCGTCGACGAGTACAGAATATTCGTCGACGAGTGGCCTTCTTGGGAACGTCAACGAGGACACGTGTCTTGTCCACGAAGAGAAACCGAGAGTAGGTTTAAGGACATGTGGGCTCGTCAATGAACCCATAGTCCTCGTCGACAAGGTGCGTGGCTTGTCGATGAGGCCACACTCTATAAATATGTCAAACTCGAGATTCAAGGGGGAATTTTTGCATGTGACCTCTCTTTCTCTTTAGAATCCAACTCTCTCTCTAACTTCTCTTTAGATTTTCAAGTTCAATTTTCGCTGGTTTGACGATCGGAAGCTATCACGTTACTCTTAGGAAGATTTTCTACAATACTGCCGAATCAGAATTTTGATTTGGAACATTTGGGCACCATCCCAAAATCTAGGTAAGTCAGTTATTTTAAGTTTTTTAAGTTATTAGGTATTTCTATACTAAAGGGAATGTGTTGGAAGGTATTATACTAGTATTTGTTGATTTGTTGAGGAAATGTAAAGTTTAGGGTGTTGAGCTGGGAACACAAGAGTAGGTTTGGTTAGATTTGTGAGCTTTTCAGTAAGCCAGGTAAGGGGACAAATTAAGTCAACATTTTTCATAAAATTTTTTATTAGTATACAACATTTATTTTCAGAAATTATGTATGTTATGGTATAGTGTTTGAGAATACCATTGTTGAACAGGAAAATATATTTAATACATTTTATTAGAAAATATGATTTCAGATCAAATTTTATGTTTAGGGTATTACTCACATTTGTGTGGCATGAGTATAAATTTCCATGAAAATTATGTTATATCAAAATAATATGATTTTTCCAAAATAAGCATACTATGATAGTTTTCAGCAAAACCATAAAAACAGTATATGAACAATGGTTGAAAATATTATGTTAAACAGTGCAGAAATTTTATGTTCAATATGTTATGATATGGCCGGCGTAGATGCCGTGATTTATATGTTATGATATGGCTAGCGCAGATGTCGTGATTTATATGTTATGATTTACAAGTTGGCGCAGATGTCGTAATTATACACGTTATGTCAGATATTACTTTGAAGTATGAAACAACTATGTATCAGTAATATGAAATGTACTATATGTTATCAGAACCCGGATGACTTAGTCTAGATTTCAGAACACGTTACCGTAGCTATATGATAAGATTACATTCAAGTATAAGTTTATGTTAGTGCTACTACACATCTCAGATAGAGTGTCGGAGATGACAGGCGATGTGGCTTCAGTGTAGTGCAGGTGTCCCCCTGGCAGTCCGGACCAGGTGGGGCAAGCTCATCGTACTTACAGACATATGTTGACTTAACATAGTCGGCCAGTCATTGCTAGGTCCCGCCTACGGGTTGCACAACCCTATCATGTGGAGGGTAAGACATGACATCAGCTAGCTATCCATCTTGGGTATTATTTTAGTATTGTATAGTTATATAAGATGTTTTCATGATTACAGAATTTAGTACGTTATTTATTATGATATGATGAATCATGTTTTACTCAGAATTTATACACCCATTTTTATCAGATATATACATATTATGTACAGTTCATGTTTAAGCACAAGAATACTCATTTTGCCACAGACTAATTTTAGTTTATCTCCCTTACTAAGAGGTGTCTCGCCCCAGCATTACAAACATTTCAGGAAATCCAGATAGAAGGGCGAATAGAGCTCCGCAACAGTAGAGGTTGACCGGACTACCCTGTCAAAAGGGCAAGTAGTAGAGCTAGGGTCAGATTGGTTTTTGGGTTATGACCCTAGGGTGCTTTTTGGTCCTTTTGTGGATGTTTGTATATATATGATAGATTTAGTAGAGTTTTGGTATTGTGCCCGTTGTTGTATGGCATGTATTTAAATTATGTTTTCCGCTGGTTAGGTATTAGAGGTGTATGATAGGTATATCCCCGGTACCCATGGGTCTAGGTTGATCATGACTATATTAGTTAGCAGGATATTAGAGTTATTATGAATGTTGTTATATGTAGAGAAAAATAAATAAATAAATAAATATGAATATATGAAAATAAAAAATAAAAAAATAGGCAGGTCGTTACAATTGTTCGGCACAAAAAGCATAACAAAAAGCTGCTCGGTACAAATGCCTCGCAAAGTGCTACTCGGCACCAAATGCCTCTAAAGGAGCTGCTCAGCACAAAATACCCCTTGAAGATCTGTTTGACACAAAGTGCCTCTCGAAGAGCTGCTCGACATAAAACGCCTCTCAAAGAGCTGCTCGGCATGAAATGCCTCTCGAGGAGCTGCTCAGCACGAAATGCCTCTCGAAGAGCTACTCAGTACGAAATACCCCTCGAAGATCTACTCGGCAAAAAGTGCCTCTAGAAAAACTGCTCCTCATAAATTGTCTCTCAAAGAGTTGCTTAGCACGAAATGTCTCCTAAAGAGCTGCTCGGAATAGACATCAGCTCGATCAGCTGTGTATGTGGCAACATTGGCTCGGATCAGCCGATATCAGATGCCCTCGGCTCAGCAAGCTGCATACCCAGCATCCTCGGCTTAGATCATCCGACACTGTAGAGTTCGGCTTGGCAAAGCCGTGCACACATCAACCTCGACTCGGATCAGCCGATGACGTACGCCCCTCAGCTTGGCAAGTCACATACCCAGCATCCTCGGCTCAAATCAGCCGACACTCCAAAGTTCGGCTCGACGGAGCCGTGCACACCTCAACCTTGGCTCGGATTAGCTGACACCCCAGAGCAAATTAGAGCTAATCACAATTAGTAATAATAACTGTGACAATTTTGTAATATTTATCCATTATTTTATAGTATATTCTTCAGTTATTATTATTATTATTATTATTATTATTATTATTATTAGAAGTTAAACAAATATTAAAACACCACAGCAAATGTTTGTAATGAAAAGCAAACAACAGTCATCATGATGAAACTCCCACGGCAGCAAATTTTGTGACTGCATGTTGTGTTCAGTACTCCAGAGTTTATTTAAAACTATATGTGTACATGGTCCTACATGACATCTAGCTTACCACGGCGTATATTTGGGGACGGCATCGTCAAAGATTACAACCCATGTGGGGCACAAAATTAATATTGTAGGTTTTTCTGAAATTCTTGGGGTGCACGAGACTGCAGTTTCATTAATTATGGGTGGGATTCAACCCTACCATACAATTTCACTGTCATTATGGTCTACATACAAATACTACACGCAGTTTCAGCATATGTCAGTCAGTCATTCATTCCTCGTCAATATCCCTCGTATCCCGCTAATATTAATTTCGATTTCAACGCACAATCTCTGCTCTCGTGCGTCCCATCCCATGATTATGATGGCCAGCTCCGGCCCCTCGTGACCCATGTGGTTGTTGAATATGAAATACGAAAAACGCTGCTCTGTTTATTCTTCACAAGCATTGCGGTTCACATGTTCCCCTGTTTGACGACTGCTGCGCTGAGTTTTTGCAAATAATTGCGATTTTTTATTCGATCCACGCGATCATCCTATATTGATTCTCACTATTGAGGCACTTGCTGCGACGACTAACATGTAATTTAAGAGTATTTTTCGTGAGTAATCAAATATCAAATTTTTTATATTACGTTTATTTTTATCATCGAACCCTGCATCCTAGCCTAACAAATATTAATTAAGATTGTTAAAATTAGAGAAAAATAATCGACGCATAGCTTTGGTGAAGATATCGGCAAGCTGATTGTGGGTAAGAATATGCTTAGTGAAAAAGAGGTCAGTTCGTAACTTTTCACGAACAATATGACAATCGATTTCTATATGTCTTGTACGTTCGTAGAAAACAGATTTCTGGACAATATGAAGAGCCGCTTGGTTGCCACGATATAAGAGCATAAGTTGGGAATATGGTACGCCAAGATCATTTAAAAGAGGTTTTAGCCATGTAAGTTCATGGGTAGTGGAAGCAAGTGCTCGATACTCAGCTTCAGCGGAGGAGCGAGAGACTGTAGTTTGTTTATTACTGTGCCAGGAAATTGGACTGGTGCCCAATTGAATGAAAAACTCAATGGTGGAGCGACGAGTGAGTGAACAACTAGCCCAATCCGAATCAGAATAAGCTGAGACTTGAAGAGTGTTAGCAATAGGAAAAAATAAGTCTTGTCTTGGAGATGCCTTAATGTATCGAAAAACACGTACAGCAACATCATAATGCGGTTGTCTGGGCTGGTGCATAAATTGACTGAGAATATTGACTGGAAAGACAATGTCGGGACGAGTTATGGTGAGTTATATCAAACGTCCAACGAGGCGCCAAAACAAGCTTAGATCGGAGAGAAGATCACCATCAGTATTATTGAGCTTCATATTTTGTTCCATAAGAAAGTGGGCAGGACGAGCACCTAGATGACCATTATCAGTGAAGATGTTAAGAGCATATTTGCGTTGGTTAAGAAAGATGATAGTGGGAGAGCGAGCTACTTCGAGGCCAAGGAACTATTTCAATTTTCCAAGATCCTTGAGTTTAAATTTCTGAGCGAACATGACTTTGAAAGTTCTAATATCGGAGAGATCATTGATTGCCATGAGAATGTTATCAACATAAACAAGGATGAGAGTAAAAGACTAACCTCGAGAGCGGGTGAAAAGAGAGTGATCGGCGTAAGATTGGGGTGAAACCCGCAACAAGTAAAGCAGAAGATTATTTAGAGAACCAATTGTGAGAAGCTTGCTTGAGGCCATAAAGGGATTTTTGAAGACAAAAAACACGAGCCTCCCCATGTTTGCAATAACCCGATGGAGGGATCATATAAACCTCCTCATCGAGGTCACCATGAAGAAAAATGTAACGACCTGCTTATCTAATCATAGAATAATACATATTAAATAATAAGGTCGACCCGAACCTGTGGGTAATGGGAACACATCTGACATTCACAGCAGAAACCTAAGCAGCATTAAACATAAATCACATATTCATAACCATAAAATATAAAATAGCAGAGCCAAGTACAATCCACAGTGATACTGTATTCATATACAACCTCAAAATATCAAAAATACATCTAGGATCCCACAATAAAATCAAAAATCTTTTGATCCTAGTACAAAACTCACCCTCCTAACGGGGTAGTACCAGTGACTCAACAGCGGCCTCGATCCGCCGATCTTTCTGGGTTTCCTAAAAATTATTTAATGTTCGGGGGTGAGACACTTGTCAGTAAGGGAAAATAAACTAAATACAGCTGTGTGGTAACATGAATATTTAAGGATGTTATAGATATATAGTACATTTTTCATACCAAAAAACATTAATCATTTAATAACTGCATAAACGTATACCTTCATACTTTAATAACTCATACTAATCATAAATTTCTGGTATAGCTAATAATACTGAAAACATACCCAAGATGAATAGCTAACTGATGTCATGTATTACCCCCCATAACAGGTTGTGCAGCCCGAAGGCGAAACCTGACAATGGCTGGCCAACTACTGTCGAGTCAAAAATGTCTATAAGTGCGATGGGCCCGCCACACCTTGGTCTGGACTTCCAGGTGGATGTCTACACTCCACACTAAACGCGACATCGACTATCCATCTCTCACCCCCTCGTGGGGCGGTTAGCACAAATCTGAACATAGATATCTGATCTATATAACTACGGTATCGTACTCCTCAACTGAACCAAACTAACATTCGGGTTTTGATAACATATAATACATGATAATATACAGTTTAACGTAAATAAATTGATAGCATTTTCTTGTAATAACGTAAATACATACGGTCTTGCGCTATTTACTTTCATATCTGTGGCCTTGCACCAAAATCATACATATATACGGCCTTGCGCCGGCTATCAATCACGACCTCGCGCCAGACATCTCATAAATATCATTCTGAATAAATAATTCATTTATCATGTATTATGAAACCATATTGTA
The DNA here is from genome assembly GCF_029873635.1 of Malania oleifera. Classification (NCBI taxonomy): domain Eukaryota; kingdom Viridiplantae; phylum Streptophyta; class Magnoliopsida; order Santalales; family Ximeniaceae; genus Malania; species Malania oleifera. The sequence continues at coordinate 80,934,976 of NC_080424.1, forward strand.
CCGTATTATTATATAATTTCTAAAACATGCTTTGTACCTAAAAGAACCATAACATAATATTTTTCATGTAAAATAATATTCATGTCGCACAATGCTGAATACACCCTACATTCCATTCTAAAATCATGATTTCTAGCATTTCATACTAATATACATACATTTCAACATAATAGCAGTATTTTCCCAAATATACATTTTTTTAATAATATACAAAAATGATACATACTTTCCTAAACATAATTCTTCTAATTAATAATATTTTTTATGAAAAATGACTGCTTTAGTTTATTCCCTTACCTAATACTGAAAAGAAATCCCCTAAAATGTACTCGCCCTGCACCCGCACGGTTTCCCATTCAATGCCCTGAAAACGAAAACTTGCAGAACTAAACTTTAGTATTTTTTTCGTAAATAACATTTCCTACAACTACGAAAAAACCAAATTTGGCATAAAAAACCTTACCTCAACTCAAGGATGAATTTCAACTCAGTCCCACCAACGTTCCGCTCCGGAAGATTTGGAAAGAACTTCCTCAAGAGCATTATGGTGGCCTGAGATCATCGATTCGGCAAACAACGGAGTCGAAATCGAAGAGAGAGGAAAAAGAAACCGTAGGGAGGAGAGAGAGAGGGTTTGAGCGTCGAAATTCTGCTGAAAAAATGAAGTTTGACCGTTTTATACACGAGCCTTCGTCAATGAGCCACGTCACCTCATCGACGAGGTCAAGAAGGTTACATGTCGACGAACTCTCCCCCTCATCAACAAAATTCAGAATTGCCCAAATATTCTTTCGGTATCTTCTCATCGACGAGGCACACCTTCATCAATGAAGCCTGTTGTGCCCCCTCACAATTCATCATCCCTTAAAGGCAAAATGGTCTACTTATTTTATTACTTACCGTCACTTATGGTGGAGGAATACCGTGGTTACATTCCAAGTCCTGGGAGATTACATACACCAAAAGAAAACTTCCCTCAAAACTAAAATACCACTTACTAACTAAAGTATTGCATGTACCTGCAAAAGAAATACTACATATTTACTTATATTTTCTAATTACATCTGAACTTCTTGGAACAATTGTGGGTACTTTTGTCTGATCTATTCCTCGAGCTCCCAAGAAGCCTCTTCTATTGCATGATTCCTCCATAATAATTTTACCATAGGAATCTTCGTGTTTCATAATTTTTGTTCTCTTCTATCCAATATTTGCACTAGTACCTCCTCATAGGCTAGCGAGTCATTGAACTCTAATTCACTCTAACTGATAATATGAGAAGGGTTCGGGACGTATTTCCTCAGTATGGAAACATGGAATACGTCATGCATCCTGGATAACGCAGGTGGTAAAACTAACCTGTAGGCAACCGGTCCCACTTTGTCTAAAATATCAAATGGACCAATAAACCTAAGGCTAAGTTTACCCTTCTTTCCAAACCTCATAACGCCTTTCAACGGAGCTATCTTCAGAAATACATGATCACCAATGTCAAACTCTAATTTCCTGTGGTGATTATCAATATAACTTTTCTGTCGGCTCTAAGCTGCATTGATTCTATCCCTGATAAGCCGAACTTTATCATACGCCTGCTGCACAAGCTCTAGTCCCACAACTCGCCACTCACCCATCTCGTTCCAATACAAAGGAGATCGGCATCTCTTACCATATAAAGCCTCAAATGGTGCCATGCCAATGATGGCCTGATAATTGTTATTATATGCGAACTCTACCAGCAGTATGAACTGAGTCCAACCACCCCCAAAATCTAATACGCACACTCAGAGCATATCTTCTAGTGTCTGTATCGTCCTCTCAGTTTGTCCGTCTGACTGAGGATGGAATGTCATGCTAAACGATAGCTGAGACCCTAAAGCTTCCTCCAAGCTTTCCAGAAACGTGACGTTAAACGCGGGTCTCGATCTGACACTATAGACACAGACACTCCATGAGAACGAACTATCTCCTGAATGTAAATCTCTGTCAAACGGTTGAGGGAGTAGCTGATCTTGATAGGGAGGAAATGGGCGGTATTGGTCAATTGATCTACTATCATCCAAATCGCATTTTGGCCATGTGATGTTGACAGCAGCCCTGAGACAAAATCCATAGATATATGATCCCACTTCCACTATGGGATAAATAACGGCTGCAACTGACTCGCCGGCCTCTGGTGCTCATCTTTTACCTGTTGGCAACACTGGGCTACATACTCAGCGATTTCCTTCTTCATGCCACTCCACCAATAAAACTCTCGTAGATCTCTAGACATTTTCGTACTATCGGTGTAACGAGCCGAAGAATAATGATATTTAAATAATAAAGAGGAAGGGAAATGGAAATAGAAATAGAAGGAGGCAGCAGACTTCGTCGACGACGTTGCACTTTGGATGTCATAACCCAAGGAATTTTCTCATGGCCTCATCGACGAACACAAGGGATTCGTCGACAAGGGTACAAGAGGGTCTTTTCGACGAGGGCATGTTTCGTCGATGAGAAGATACCGAGAGAATGTTTTGGGCGATTCTGAATTTCATCGACGAAGGGGAGAGTTCGTTGATGAATTGCTTCTTAAACTCGTCGACAAGATGACGTGGCTCTCCAATGAAGGCCACAGTATACATAGTGTAAACCTCAGATTTTTACGTAGAAAATTCAGCAAAATCCTCTCTCCTCTATGGTCCTTCCCTCTTCTCTCTTCGATTCCAGCCTCGTTAGTCGCTGGATCGACAATCTGAGGTCACCACGACGCTCCTGGCGAAGTTCTCTCCAAGTTTACTGGGGCGGATCGTCGGTGGGATCGAGTTGAATTTCTTCCCAGAATCAGGATAAGGTCTTTTATTCAGTTTTTGGCCTTCTGGTAGTTGTAGGAAATGATGGAGACAAAGAAATAATGATATTCTGTTTTAGAGAATGTTGTTTCCAGGGTGTTTAGTAGGAAGCCCCGCGGGTGTTGGACCAGTATACCATAGCGGCTTTCCAATAGTCAAGTAAGGGAAATATACTATGCTAGGAAACCCTTTTACGATTTCAGTACAAACTATATGTTTTATCAAATTATTATTCAGATTATATATATTTACAGTTTCCAGAACTTGATAATATTAATATTTATTTGTGTGGCTTGAGTTGATAACAGAACAGTACTATATTTATAGAATTTTTGAATACCATGTTTATAGTTATTAACAGAAATACCATGATATTTGCATGTTTATAGAATGATGAATTTTTCAATATACAATATACTCAGAAATATGCATTTTCAGTAATTTCAAAATAACACGTTTATCAGTACCATAAAGCCCCAATATATAGATATTCAGATAGTAGTTCAGTTATACAAAAATCAGATTTTCAGTCAGTGTATTTAGAATTTCGGATAAAGTCTATGGGGTTATGGTTATTTTAGAAACCACAGTAAAAATAGTATATTACAAATATCAATTACCTATATAGTATCAGACTCTGATAGACTAGACAGAAGAGCATGATACCGTAGCTACAGACATTCAGTTCAGAGTGCAACCACTTTACTCAGATAGTAAGTGGTATGAGGTCGATCGTGCCCATGTCGGGATAGGCTCTCCATCAGATATGGATTGAGGGGGCTGATCAGACTGTCGGAATTCAGTTGACTTACCTTGGTAGGCCAGCCAGGATAGGTCCTACCTTCGAGCCGCATAACCCTGTCATGAGGGGTTAAATCATGACATACAGTCATCCAGGGAAAGTTTCTCAAATATTATAAGTATAAGTAGATTTTCAGAAATAGTAGTAGTATTATGAAAAGTAATTTATATAGTTTTAATGTATGATATTTATACCAGCGTTTACAATTTTAGTTATCCATGATATTATTTCTAAATCAGATTATTAATGCAGAAATATAACTTAGTAGCCACACACTAGTAATAGCATGTTTCTTTTTACTGAGTGTTGGCTCATCCTAGTGTTGAATTTCTTTTCAGGTGAACCAGCTTGGCGAGCGGAGCAGGCTCACAGGTAGGGGGACCGTTGTACTACCCTTTTTGAGAGTGAGTATTTTTCGGTGGCATGTTTTTTTTAATCCCTTGGTATCAGTAAGGGTAGTTTCGAGAGAACAGTGATGATTGTATATCGTGGGTTGATTTGTCACTCTAGTATTGTATTATGTGTGGATTTATTTTATATGATTGGCCTTCCGTTGTTTAGGTTAATGATTGAATTTAAAACTTGAAAAAAAAAATTTTATTTTATTTGCAGGTCGTTTTAGCTGGGATGAACTGTATACAAAGATCTGTGAGCCTCCTCTAAAATGGTCTTTATAATGTCAGCATTAGCAGGAACACACAATTTGGAACGGAAACATAAAGCTCCGTCATCTGTCAAACAGAAATCTTCCCCCTGACCATTCTACACTCTAACCATCACCTCTACTAATTCTGGATCTTCCTTCTGAGCGACTTTAATTCTCTCCTGCAGAGTAGGTTGCACTATTAAACTAGTGATATATACTGAAGGATCACTCTCTACCAACTCTATGCCGAGTCTCTCCAAATCCATCATGATCGGATACTGGATCTCCATAACTGCCAACGCTAATTCCCTAAATTTCCTGCTCAATGCATCAGCTACCACGTTTGCTTTCCCTGGGTGATAGCTGATAGTGCAATCAAAATCTTTAATTAACTCTAACATCCTTCTCTGTTTCATATTCAATTCCCTCTGAGTGAAGAAATACTTTAAACTCTTGGGGTCGGAGAAAATCTCACACCGCTCGCCATATAGATAATGCATCCAAATCTTTAATGCGTGTACTACTGCAGCCAATTCAAAATCATGGGTAGGGTAGTTCTTTTCATATTCTTTCAACTGTCTGGAAGCATATGTCACCACCATGCCATGTTGCATCAATATACATCCAAGTCATTTCAAGGAGGCATCACTGTAAATGACATAACCCTCACCCCCTAACGGAATGATCAATACTGGTGCTGTGACTAGCCTCTACTTCAATTCCTAAAAACTCTGCTCACAGTTGTCGTCCCACTCAAATCTAACATTCTTCCTCGTTAGTTGTGTCAAAGGTTCTGATAATGCTGAGAATCCCTCAACGAAACGACAGTAATACCCAACTAGCCTCAAGAAACTCTTAATTTCCTAGACATTCCTCAATCTAGCCCAATTCACAACCACCTCAATCTTACTAGGATCCACATGAATTCCATCTCCTGAGATAACATGCCCCAAAAACACAACTTTTTTTAACCAGAAATCACATTTGCTGAACTTTGCATACAACTTCTTTTCCCTGAGCATCTACAAAACTTACCTCAAATGTATCTCGTGCTCCTCATAGCTCCTCGAATAGATCAGTACACAATCAATAAAAACAACAACAAACTGATCTAAATATGGATGAAAAATCTTATTCATCAAATCCATAAATATTATAGGAGCATTCGTCAAACCAAATGGCATAATAAGGAACTCGTAATGTCCATACCTAGTCCTGAAAGCCGTCTTTGATACATCTTCTACTCTCACTTTTACTTGATGGTAGCCTGATCTGAGGTCGATCTTAGAATATACCTGTGTACCTTGGAGCTGATTAAACAAGTCATCAATACGGGGTAAAGGATACTTGTTCTTGATTGTCACTCTATTAATCTCTCTATAATTTATGCACATCCTCAGAGACCCATCCTTCTTCATCACAAATAGTACTGGAGCTCTCCACGAAGATACACTAGGTCGTATGAAACCCTTATCAAGTAAATCATGCAATTGATCTTTTAATTCTGCCAACTCTGCTGGTGTCATTTGATACGGTGCTTTAGAGATCAGCTTTGTACTTGGAACTAGATCGATAGGAAAATCCACCTCTCGATTAGGTGGCAGACTTGATAATTCATCTAGAAATACATCTGTAAAATATTTCACTACTGGCGTATTAATAAGTTTCATTTCATTTTCTGACATTTCGTTCACAAAAGCCATGAACCCCTGACAGCCATTCAAGGGTAGTCTCCTCGCCAAAATTGCTGAAACCATCTGAGGTAGAGGTTGTACTCATGACCCTGAAAATTTGAATTCTAGTCTCCCTAGGGGTCTGAATATCACTTCTCTCGCACGGAAATCTATAATGGCAGAATTAGCTACTAGCCAATCCATGCCAAAAATAATATCAAACTCATGCATGTCCAGCACCACCAAATCAGCAAATAAAATTCTCCCTTGAACATCAACTGGACAGCCACAAAGTATCCTACTACACCTCACTGCTAACCCGGTTGGTGTAGCCACTAATAATTCAACATCTAGGGATTGTGTTTCAGCCCCACACAATTTAACACACCCCACAGATACAAACGAGTGTGCGGCTCTTGAGTCAAATAGTGCACTAACTTGAAACGAAAGCATATTAACCATATCTGTAACCACATCGCCGGCCTCCTCAGCATCACCCGGCGTCAAATCAAAAACCCTAGCTGGGGCCATATTCCTCTACTGACATCCACGTGGTGCCTGGTAGCCTCCTTGAGAAGGTCTAGGATCAGAAGCAACACCAATCTAAGCCTGACAGTCCCCCATCAAATGCCTTGACTCCCCACACCGGTAGTAGACACCTCGCTCGGCACGACACTCCCCCAAGTGTCTCTTCCTGCAAGTCGGGCAAGCTGGAGATGGCTGCAGACCCTGAAAATCGTGATTCCCTATCTCTTGCCTTCGATCTCTATAGTAGCCACTTCTCTTCCATGAAACACGTCCGACTCCCTGTTGGGAACCAGAAGGTGTGAATCTTTTCTTCTGTCTCTGCTCTTCAACCTCCAACCGCTCCCCAACCTCTGTTGTAGTGGCCCTATCCACCACCTCCGCAAAATCCTATAACTTCAGTATCGACACCTGCTTATATATTTCTCTCCTCGGACCTCTTTCAAATTTTCATACCTTTTTCGCCTCATCTGGAGTAATGTACGAGACGAAGCGAGATAGTTCTATAAACCTCGCAGCGTACTACTATACGGTCTGCTATCCCTGCTTCAGATTCAGGAACTCCTCTATCTTAGCTTCCCTGGACGACGCTGGAAAATACCTATCAAAGAATGTATCCTTAAACCGCTCCCACGACATCTCCATAGGTACTGTCCACTGCTACTCTAGGAGTTTCACTATCAACCACCATCTCTCGACCTCTCCAGTCAATCTGTAGGTAGCAAACAACACCCTCTACTCCTCTAAACACTGCAGCACTGCAAATATTTTCTCTATCTCCTACATCTAGTTTTCAGCGACTACAGGATCAGTTCCTTCTGAGAAAGTTGGAGGATTCATCTTAATGAATTTCTCTATCGAGCTGTCGTGGCCTGCATATGAACCACTCAGCTCCCTGGAATTCCTGGCAATTTCAGTCATGACTTGCTGTGCCACGCTGCACAAAACTACATCTGAATCACCACCCGTAGTGCCTGACGGTCCAGCACCCTCATTTCCACTGGCATGGACACTACTGCCACTAGGGTCCATCCTGAAAAAAAAATAACTTAACTTAGAACCCTATCACCATAACATATCGTCCAACTAATATAATATATTCTTAATTAATTTATCACTCCTGATCTTAATTTAAGGTTCAATCTTGCAACCTAGATACCTAACCCAACGATAGTTTAACATGACTTTCCTGAAATCGTCACCCTAGGAAAATCACACAAACCATCACGGAAGTCCTGCATCTAGACTACAAAACCAGACCTCAAATTCTCTTATCCTATACTCGAGTCTTATTACTACTACATTCTAGAGTCTATAGAACCTAGCAACCTAAGCTCTGATACCAAATTGTAACGACCTGCTTATCTAATCATATAATAATACATATTAAATAATGAGGTCGAACCGAACCCGTGGGTAACGGGGACACATATGTCATTCACAGCGGAAACCTAGGCAGCAGTAAACATAAATCACATATTCATAACAATAAAATATAAAATACTACAGCCAACTACAATCCACAGTGACACTATATTCATATACAACCTCAAAATATTAAAAATATATCTAGGATCCCACAACAAAATCAAAAATCTCCTAATCCTAGTACAAAATTTACCCTCCTAGCGGGGTAGTACCACTGACTCAACCGCGGCCTCGATCCGTCAGTCTTTCTGGGTTTCCTGAAAATTATTTAATGTTCGAGGGTGAGACGCTTCTCAGTAACGAAAAAATAAACTAAATACAGCCGTGTGACAACATGAATATTTAATGATGTTATAGATATATAATACATTTTTCATACCAGAAAACATTAATCATTTAATAACTGCATAAACGTATACCTTCATGCCTTAATAACTCATACTAATCATAATTGTTTGGTATAACTAATAATACTGAAAACATATCCAGGATGAATAGCTAGTTGATGTCATGTATTACCCCCCATGACGGATTGTGCAAACCGAAGGCGAGACCCGACAATGGCTGGCCGGCCACTACCGAGTCAAAAATGTCTGTAAGTACGATGGGCCCACCACACCCTAGTTTGGACTGCCAAGTGGACATCTATGCTCTACACTGAAAGTCATATTGACTATCCATCTCCCACCCCCTCGTGGGGCGGTTAGCACAAATCTGAACATAGATATCTGATCTATATAGCTACGGTGCCATGCTCCTGAACTAAACTAAACTAACATTTGGGTTCTGATAACATATAATATATGATAATATACAATTTAACGTAAATAGATTGATAGCATTTTCTTGTAATAACGTAAATACATATGGCCTTGCGCCGTTTACTTTCATATCTGTGGCCTTGCGCTAAAATCATACATATATACGGCTTTGCGCCGGCTTTCAATCATGACCTCACACCGGACATCTCATAAATATCATTCTGAATAAATAATTCATTTATCATGTATTATGAAACCAGATTGTACCGTATTATTATATAATTTCTAAAACATGCTTTGTACGTAAAAGAACCATAACATAATATTTTTCATGTAAAATAATATTCTTGCCGCACAATGCTGAATACACCATACATTCCATTCTAAAATCATGATTTCTAGCATTTCATAGTAATATACATACATTTCAACATAATAGCAGTATTTTCCCAAATATACATTTTTTCAATAATATACGAAAATGATACATACTTTCCTGAACATAACTCTTCTAATTAATAATAATTTTTATGAAAAATGACTGCTTTAGTTTATTCTCTTACCTGATACTGAAAAGAAATCCCCTAAAATGTACTCGTCCTACACCCGCAAGGTTTCCCATTCAATGCCCTGAAAACGATAAGTTCCAAAACTAAACTTTAATATTTTTTCCGTAATAACATTTCCTACAACTACGGAAAGACCAAATTTGGCATAAAAAACCTTACCTCAACTCAGGGATGAATTTCAACTCAGTCCCACCAACATTCCACTCCGATAGATTTGGAGAGAACTTCCTCAAAAGCATTGTGGTGGCCTCAGATCGTCAATCCAGCGAACAAGGGAGCCAAAGTCGAAAAGAGAGGAGAGAAAAATTGTAGGGAGGAGAGAAAGAGGGTTTGAGCGTCGAAATTCTACTGAAAAAATGAAGTTTGCTCATTTTATACACTGGCCTTTGTCGATGAGCCACGTCACCTTGTCGACGTGGTCAAGAAGGTTACTCATCGACAAACTCTCCCCCTCATCGACGAAATTCAGAGTCACCCAAACATTCTCTCGATATCTTCTCGTCGATGAGGCATACCTTCGTTGACGAGCCCATAGTGCAACGTCGTCGACGAACACTCAGTGTTCGTTGACAAAGCCTTTTGTGCCCCCTTTTCTTTTTCTGTTCTCCATTTTTCCACTCTCTTAATTATTATTTAAATATCATTATTCTTTGGGTCATTAAAAAAAGCGTTGTTGACGACCAATTGAAGGAGATGCCAATTACGAGCAGTAGCCACTGCAAGAACACACATGACAGTAACGAGTTTAGCAACAGGAGCAAAAGTATCATGATAATCCAAACCTTCTACCTAAGTGTAGCCCTTGGCCACCAAGCGAGCTTTGTGTCGCTCTATGGATCCATTAGCCCAAAGTTTTGTTTTAAACACCCATTTACAGCCAATTGGTTGTTTTCCAGGTGGAAGGTGTTGAAGAACCCATGTATTATTGGTTTCTAAGGCTCGAATTTTAGAAGTCATGGCATCACACCAATGGGAGTGTAGCACAGCCTGAGAATATGAGGTGGGTTTGGGATGTTAGGATATAACATAAAGAAAAGCCAAATGTTGATTAGAGAAACTATGATAAGATAAAAAAGAAAAGAGACAATGAACCGTACCTAAGGAACATCTTGAAACCTGTGAAGTCGTGGAGAACTGTGATAAAGTAGGGCAGATATAATCAGCCAAGTAAGAGGGATGTGTGACAGCTCGTTTGGGCTGTGAATAGGTGGATGGAGGGGGTGGTGGGGAAGGGGGTGAGGGCAAGGGAGGCGGTGAGGAGACCAAGTGAGAAGGAGGGAGAGATGAGGGGCTAGGGTTCGGTGTGGTTCGTGGAGTAGGTAAAGTGTAGGAAGGATGTATATCAAGAATGCGAAGAGGAAGGACTGGAGTAGATGTAAGAGTTGGAGATATGAGATGATAGGGAAAAACATTCTCTTCAAAAGTGACATCACGGGAGATAAGAATATTTTTGTTTTCAAGATCGTAGACACAATAAGCCTTATGATGAGCAGGATAACCTAAGAAAACACATCGAAGAGCATGGGGAGAGAATTTATCACAGTGTTGGTGAGCAGTTTGGGCATAGCACAAGCACCCAAACAATCGCAAGTGTGTATATGATGGTGGTTTCTGAAAAAATAAGTTCATAAGGGGACTTATGATTGAAGGTGGGTGAAGGGGTGCGGTTAATTAAATAAGTGGTTGTGAGAATATATTCACCTCAAAAAGAGATGGGAAGATTAGCTTGAAAACGTAAGCACTGAGCAACATTAAGAAGATAGCGATGTTTATGCTCGGCAACACCATTCTGTTGAGGTGTATCCACACATGTGCGCTCATGAAAAATACCTTGATCATGGAAAAAGGTTTGGAGTGAAGTGGATAGAAATTCTCTACCATTATCGGTGTGCACGTTCTTAACAGTGCAATTGAATTGATTTTTAACCATGGTGCAAAAATTCGTAAGGCAAGAGAAAGTATCAGATTTCATGCGCATAAGATAGACCTATGTAGCACACGAGTAGTCATCCACGATTGTTAAGGGCAATAAAAGATCCAAGAGTTGACTGTATTGTTCGCTGATGAGACCAGGGATAGCAATCTTAGAAGAGGTTGAAGAACCTGTGACATTATTTTCAGCCATTGAAGAACCAGATGCTTCCATAACGGCAGATAGTTCAGATAAATAAAAAAACGTTGAATCGGGTCAACTCAGATCTTTGCAATGACCAAAAATATAAACCTTCAATTTGATAATCTTCGAGTTTAATCAGAGAAGTCGAAGGTGCCGTCGGAGTGTTGAGACCACTAAGGCGAGCTGAAACTGAGATAAGGAATACCGCCGACGATTGAGAAAACTGAATACATGCCGGAGAAGACGACCGGAAGCTTGAAGGATACCCAGAGATGATCAACTGAAAAATGCCGAAGAAGATGGGCACCGGAGAAGAAAACAGGACTGAGACGACGAATTGGAACTGATTATACTTGTAGCCTGCTGATTGAGAGCTCTTAACTAAGGATCAACCAGCAATAGGGCTTTCTGAGGGTATTTCTCTTCCAAATACATTTAGGATTGCATATGAGTCTCCAAGCAACTACTTGTATGGGAATTGGGACGAACCATGAGACCTAGCATCGACAGGACTACAGCACCAGCGGTGGGGGCTACATAGGATTGTTGAGTTCTGGTGCAGGTCCATGACAAGGGTGGCCTGCCCTATGTAGAGTGTGCTTTAGTGACCAAACTCCACCCTGCATGCTCACCATGCCATTAAATAATTTTAACCACTAGCGGCATGAAGAAGCCCCATAGGTTCAGGCCGGGAACCATGGCAGAGAAGAACAGAGCGGGACGGAGGCGACGCCAAAAAAGACGAGAGACGGCCAGACAAGAGACTGTTGCATGCATTTGGTGAGATGAGGATGAAGATGACGCTGAGGGACGAAGACGACGCAGAGTGACAATGCTAATAGATGTCACCGAAAAATCAAGAAGGCCACTGAGGATCGCAGCAGCAGGGTCCACGAGACGGCTAAGAATTGAGATGACGCCGGAGATTGATGAACAGAGGTGGGCAGCGATTGGGTTCAGACGAGCCGAACGGAAGTTGAAGACCAGCCAAGCGGAAACTGGAGTTGAGCGTACGCTGGAGCTGCAATTGAGACTAGTCAAGTGGAAGAAGGCCAACGGTGGCGGCAAAGGAGAAAAGAAAAGAAAAAATAGGTTAAGATCTAGGGCTCTAATACCATGTTAAAATTGGAGAAAAATAATTTTCTCTTTTGATTCACTCATAATACAAGTATTACAAGGGTATATATACATGAGAGTATTGAAAAAGTGGAAAGTATGTATTGCTCTAAATGGAAAGTGTATATTTCTCTAATAAAGATGAAATCTAATATGAGTTTATATTGCATTTTATTAAATTCAATTCGTACAAACTCAATTTCAAGGATTGAGGCCAAAGTTTCTAAACAAAATGTGTGTTTGTTTATAATTAATGGTTGGTAATTCACAGACTAGCTCATTTATCTGGTGTAAATTTATAAATTTTTTTTCTTTTTGCAATTGAGAGAATCAAGGGGAAATCTATTATACAGTGCAAAGTGGCCCATGTGCTTATTTTATATCTCTTTTCATCTCCTATTGAAGTCAAAATGTAAAATAACATACGAAAGTTCAAAGTTTTAACCTAATCTTAAATGATTCATTATTTTTATTTTTATTTTTTTATGATTCGGGGGAACTCCTATTTGGACGAGTCGTTCGAACCCAACCAACACTAAACCGAAAGATGAATACATCGTCATCGGTTCATTAATGCATTCCTACAAATTTATCGAAGAAATTACAAGAGATCCATTACTATTGAGAGAAGTTTTAACAATTGAAATATGATTTACTTAAACTCGTAACTTATTTGTTTATCAATTGATCCTAGCAACTTGTGAGCCTAAAAGAAAATTTGACTCAAGCTAAAACTCATTCACAAACAATGGGTTGAGTTTCACACTGACATAATTTATTTGAATCGAATTTGAATAGTAAAATTTAGCTGAATTCAACTTATGGCTAAACTAATCTTAATATGGAATACTAAAGTAGCACACTTGCACTCATTACAAAAAGAAAAACAAAAAGCAAACGAAATTGGATAATAAATAAAGCTCATTAATTATTCTATGCACATTCCAAGTTGTCGACAACGTTTAGGGCAGCGGAAGCAACCACGGGGGAGGGCTGACGAGAGACATCCGACAGTCGCCGGCTTAAACGCCTCCTGTCAATTCCCTCAGTCTGCGCCTGCGCCTCAGATTTTTAGCACTGCGTTGATTAAACTTGTACACGCCACCACCCCGCACGGGTTCATATCCGCATGCCCCTTTCAGCATCGACAGCAACAGAAGCAAATAAATAAAAATTCTCAAATTGGAATGTGACCATCCGTAATTAACCAAAGAGAGTTTTTATATAGTACATGCATGTGATACAAAATTTTTCTGAGGTCAAATATGCAGTGTCTTAATAATTCCATGGCCCTAGCTAGCAGGAAATCATCCGGGATTTGCCAACATTCTTTCTCCCATTATATGTGTATACTAATGCTGACAAGTGGAACCATTCCCACCCTTACCGTCCATTGCGTGTATTCAACCCTGCAAGTTTAAACAGAGCAGAACACTTGGTAAAATTTATAATGGAGCAATCTCTTTTTATTTATGGATGCTTTTCAGGTGTTGGAAAATTTAGAGAAATTATACATGAACATTTTCATCTACTGTCTGTATACTTACTAAAATTGGAACCCTTATTAAAGAGTGTAGAACTAATTTATCACATGTCTAACATTAAGGAAAAAGTACACTGATGAAAGAGGAGGCCCCTACATAATTTCTCCATAATTTATAGGATTGGAGATCTTTTTCTTAATTTTTTATTTTTTTTAAGTATATAAGCACGAGATGAAAACCTTTAATCAACATATATTATTCATATCCTTACTCGTGAGATAACTTGTGGTGGATTATCAATTCTATTTTATTTTTTAGTAGTCCGTTTTTCTTCACTAGGGGCTTTTTTTTTTTTTTTTTTTTTGAAACAGAAAGAGAATGTCTCTACTAAGCTTATCCGCTTCCTGTTTTGGCTAATTCAATGGTTCCATATATACCAGACAGATGACCTTCACTCCGGACAGGAAATGATCTATTGTGTAGAGAGAACTTTCACCTTTGGAAAGGATACAACATATTGAAATAAAGAAATAAGACAAACTCGTTTGAAAGAATATGTGAGTTTGTCTCAGTAGTTAAAAATTTGGGTATAAATGAAATTTTTTTTATGAGTCCTAATACTCGAGAAAGAGCTGTGTGAGAGTGAGCTCCTATCATTATACACATTCACCTATGCTAAACTAAGAATATCTGAATCCTAGCCACTCATTTGGAGGACAAAGGGGGTAATTAGTAAGCCTAAAGATCCGGATGCAAATAACATGATAAAATTAATGTGAATGGTGTGTTGTAAATTAACTTATCTATGTGACAACCAGGTCCATGTGAGTTTTTTTCCTCTTCCCAATTAAAGCTCTTTCCAATTGGAGCTAGACGCATATCCACCTAGTCTTTGATTTTCATTTTGTTCAGATGGGTTGTGTAATGGGGGTTTGGTGTGTTTCCATGTTTCTGAAGGGAGATGGTTTGAATTGGCTAATGAGAAAACAGGAGGAGCTTGGTCCAAGATCATGCCAGACTTGTTTATGGCTCGTTTGGATTTGGAACTCAAAATATAATATTATAAAAATGTATATAATATATTATATACTAAAATGCCTTTCATGCGGGCATGATCACAAATGAAAAGTTCAAACATCCAGGGCACACAAACTGGGAAAGCTGATTATGAGCCAACTTTCAAAGGGTTGAAACTTAGAAACCGACGTTTCCCAGTTGTGAATTCAATGCCACATGCTTGAGAAAGATGACAGAGTCAAAATAAAACGATCTGGACGAGCAAATTTCATGCATTGTTCCTCTTATTTATACCCAAAAACTGAAGAGAACCAATGAAGCAATTTCACTTGGCATTAACAATGAAGCATTTCAACTGTAATATTGTGCTCTTCATCATTCTACTTGTCCTTACTGTGTCATTTTGGACGAGCGTGGAGGGCTGGAGACACCTTCCTCGGCATCAATTTTTTCCCGCAGCTTCTGCAAAAGGCACTAGTCTTAGGATATCCAGAGCATACTCCGGTCCAAGTAGAAGCGGGAAAGGACACTAGTGAAGAATTCCCATTGCCCAAATCTCTTCCCTTCACCATTATTACTTGACAGAGATTACTTGAAAAGAGATTATATTGTGATCCTTACAAGCAAATTTAACGGCTACCATCCTTTTGCATATTCTTATAATTAATGATTTGATTGTTGAGGGGCATTGTAATTGATATTGTTTAACTTTTGCTTGAACATTTTAATGTATGCATGTGTGGTGCAATGTAAGTGGAGCAGGTTTAAAGTTGAATAACACTGTTGTTTTTTAGCTGGATTTTCGATATTGGATTTAAGCAAGAAACCTTCAAAGGGGTTCTATTCCACAAGTGCTTTGTATTATAGATATTAAGACATAGACAGATCTAAGACCTTTGGTTAGTGAATGCTCATATACAGTGCATAAATTCGTCTAGAATCTTGGCTCAAAGACTATTTCATAGAATTCCAATATCTTCTTCCGCTCCTCAAAAGCCATAGGGTTGATGCTCCCATGTCCATATATAGCTAGCATGAGTAGTTAAATGAAGTGAATGATTTTGAAATTCGAGTTATATATTTCATGGAGTAACAATCGTACGTATTGTTAGGGTGTGGCTCGTATTAGAGTCGGCAGCCGCACCACCCAGCAGCAATAGTTGACGCTGGAAACCGACAGCCACCAAACAACTGCTTACCATGTTGAATTTGCAGCCACCGTGTTTGACTTTCCTCCTCCCATATGTGTATATATATGTGTGTAATTGTGTGTGGCAAGTGAGAGAGTTGCGTGGCTATGTGTGTGTGTGTGTGTGTGTGTGTGTGTGTGTGTGTGTGTGTGTGTGTGTGTGTGTGTGTGTGATGAGAGCTGTGTTTTTATAAAGAGGTGTGTAATCTAGTGAGGTGTGGTGTGTTGTGCAAGGAACAGAGTGTTGTGTGAGGCAGAGTGAATCTTTGTTGAGAGAGAGAGAGTGGAGTTGAGGGCAGTAGCCTCCTCCTCCTCCTTGTAATTCTCCCGGTTATAGTAGATTGTGAGTGCTTCCGTGGACGTAGGTCATAGTGGACCGAACTACATAAATCTGGTCTTGTACTGTGTTTGCGTAATTTTGCTTGTGCGATTGTTACTCGTAGATCACTTCCCTACAAATGGTATCAGAATAAGGTTGGAGCAAAATCGCCAGATCGGAGTGAAATTTCCAGATTGGAGCCTCTGCCCAGTAACTCAAAACTCATTTTTGAGACCACCACAACGTTCCTCTCATTAAGACAAAGCCAACGGTGGTAACCGGAGTTCGAACGGAGTTTAGACGAAGCTGCACGCGCTCCCACACGCCAACGATGGAAAGACCGTGTCTCCACGCATTCTTACACGCCCTCACACGCCGGTAGGAGATCACAGGGTGGGATCACACGCTCCCATGCGCCGGCGCACGTACGGCAAGCGTCCGAAGGTTGAAGACACTGACGTCAGCAGACACGTCAGCAGGTCCACAGCCATGTAGCACCATGTCAGCACTGAGTCGGCTACATGGTCAACAGCCATGTCAACGGGCGACACACACCACCTCAGCAACCAGGAAAGTGCCACGTCATCTGCCATGTCAGCAGGTGGGCCCCATAAGACATGTCAACGGTCGGGCCCCATAGGAGCTGGCCCCAATGCCACATCAACATATGGGCCCCACAGAAGGTGGGCCCCGGGCCATGTTAGCAAACAACGTCAGTGATCGTTGACGGCGTCAGGAATATTCTATTAAAGGAGGGAATATTCCATTAATTTTGACGGGGAGTTGACTGTGTTTGACAGGTTTGACCTGAAGTTTGACCGGGCTTTTCGAGACCATTTTAGGTCATTTTTTCGAACGATTTGAACCATTTCTAAGGTTTTTGGCTGTTCTAGAGCCATTGGCAGTGTTCTTTTTGTGAGATTCAGAGTAGAATGGTAGCCACTAACACTTCAAAATTTGAGGTGGAGAAATTTGATGGGCAAAACAACTTCAGTTTGTGCAGAGCATGGTGAAGGATATTTTGGTTCAACAAGGCTTGATCAAGCTGTTGATTAAGAAGAAGCCAAATTATATCAAAGATGATGATTGGGCCAAATTAGGGATGAAGACGGTCTGCACAATCCGATTGTATCTGGAAAATGAAGTCAAATATTCAGTGTTAGATGAAACTTCATCGATGGAACTCTGGACGAAATTAGAGCAAAGATATATCTCAAAGTCCCTTACCAATAAGTTGTTTTTGAAGAAGAAACTTTATCAACTCCGAATGAACGTGGGAAGTAGTTATTTTGATCACATAAATGATTACAACAAGATTTTGACCCAGTTGTTGAGCCTTGGCATAAAAATTGATGAAGTGGATAAGGCGCTTCTACTTTTGTCGTCTCTACTAGCTTTATTTGATGGTCTGGTAACTGCATTACTCGTGGGGAAGGATACCTTGAAGTTGGATAATGTGATGGCATTACTTCAAGATTCTGAGACGTTAAGAAAGTCGATTATGATGTCTCATGAGCAAGCTTTGGTGGCTAATAGTGAAAGACAAGGAAGAAGCAAAGATTGAAAGCTTAAAGGTAAACAATGGCGTTCAAAATCAAGAGGACGAGATGCGAGCGAGGTCCTATGCTACTGGTGTGATAAAAAGGGGCACTTCAAAAGGGATTGTGAAGATCGAAAATAATACAAAGAAGAAAAGAAGAAATGAGATGGCTTCAATGTATCGAAGCATGCCACATGGCGTGGTAATGATGAGGTCCTTGTAGCGGCGAACAACTTACATTGACAAAATCGAAGAAATGTGCAATGTCGGTACTGTAAAAAGTATGGTCATATGAAGAGAGAGTGCCAAAAATTGATGAGAAAGAACATGAATGCTCACGGCAGTCCAAACGATGATGGATGGGTTTTTGGACTCTGGGAGTTCAGTTCATGTTTGTTTTAAGAAAGAATTTTTCCATTCTTTCAAAGAAGTTCATGGTACGGTATCACTCAGTGATGGGTCTTCATGCGATGTCAGAGGGAATGGATCTATGAAGCTGAAGATGCCCATTGGAGCAGTCCATATTTTGGATGACGTAAACTTCATTCCAAGGATGCGAAGAAATTTGATCTCCCTTAGTCGATTGGATTCTAAGGGTTGTCAAATCTCTATCGCAGGTGGAGCTATCGAGGTGACCCGACGTGACTCAATAATATTTACTGGGAAGGAGTCTCGTGGGCTGTATCAATTGATGGGCACCACAGTGGTTGGTGGTTTGACCTCGGATGATGATAGCGGCACATAGTCAGAAACAAACAGATGAGTTCGGTTTGCCGATGAAGAAGGCGGTACTCTTTGCATGATTCAGACATTTGAACCAAGTTATGAAGATTTGCCTTAATCATGCTCATATCAAGGTGGAGTTGTGGACTTGGGAGTTGATACTCGCCAAGGTGAAGATTGTTAGGTGTGGCTCGTATTAGAGTCGGCAGCCGCACCACCTAGCAGCAATAGTTGACGTTGGAAACTGACGGCTACCAGATAGATTCCTACCATGTTGAATTTGTAGCCACTGTGTTTGACTTTCCCCCTCCCATATGTGTATATATATATGTGGCAAGTGAGAGAGTTGCATGGCTGTGTGTGTGTGCAGCAAAGAGTTGTGTGTGTGTGCAGCAGAGAGTTGTGTGTGTCTGTGTGCTGAGAGTTGTGTTGTTGTAGAGAGGTGTGTAGTGTAATGAGGTGTGGTGTGTTGTATGAGGAATAGAGTGTTGTTTGAGGTAGAGTGAATCTTTGTCAAGAGAGAGAGAGAGAGAGAGAGAGAGAGAGAGTGAGTGGAGTTGAGGGCAGTAGCCTCCCCCTCCTCCTTGTAATTCTCCCAGTTATAGTAGATTGTGAGTGCTTCCTTGGACGTAGGTCACAGTGGACCGAACCACATAAATCTGGTCTTGTACTGTGTTTGCGTAATTTTGCTTATGTGGTTGTTGCTCGTAGATCACTTCCCAACATATATTAAGTTCATAATGGTACCGTGCAATTCAAAAACCCTTTATGGTTGAAGAATGAATGTGTTCTTGAGCCATCGTAGAAACTAGGTAGGGTTGACAATGGAGCAAAGAACTTGTTGAAGTATTGGGCAAATAGTCTAATCACAATGAAATTTCTCTTCTATTAATATTATATGACAACTAAATTCCAATAACCATAGTACCCATACTAATTCATACCTAGTAATATAACATTAGCACATATCAATAATGTTCAATGACTAAAATAACTATTAATACTCTTACTCAAGTTTGAGAATGAATATCACACGCTTCTAGCTTGTTACAAATAAATTTAATATAATAACACCCCCAAGGCTTTAGTGAATAAATTAGCAAACTTCAATCAAGCTTTGCATGAGTGGTTGTAACAAGCTTCTATGTGACGACCCGGAAAATTTCAATTAAAAACCTTTGATACCATCTGAATATTTCGTAATATAATAAACACTAATACAAATAGCAGAAGACCTTAAATGCATATTACCAGAGTAACTAAAATATCTCAATATAACAATAAATTCATCCTAGTATCTCAATGAAGTTCCCAACTCATTAAAACATAATTAAAATATCAATAATATCTTTAATATCAATTTAATACATCCTTAAGAATTTCAAGTTAAACCAGAATAACAAATTTAACAATTAATCTAAACCTCTCTATCTAGTCCCACCCACGCTTCCACTGCACTACCCTGATCACTGTTATACTCCACAAGGGGCATCTAATAAATATTGAATAATCATGGGGTGAGACACCTCTCAGTAAGAAGGAATAAATTATTGTCAGTGTGTGGCAACATAAGTTTTAACATAATAAAACACCTCCATTAAATCATTAATGACCTGCCTAATTTACCATATTAAATTTTTTTTTCTTTCATATTTAGTATAACAATAATTCTGAAATCCTGTTCAACTGAATAGCATAATCCACCTGGACCCATGGGTACCAGGGATATACCCCATAATACAATTTATATACCTAAACAACAAGAAATGCAAAATCATATACATATCATCCAGCCAACCACAATACCAGAGTTCTACTAAACCTGTTATATATACAATCATCCACCAAAAAGGCCAAATGTATCCTAGGGTCATAACCCAAAAATAAATCTGACCCTAACTCAACAACTCACCCTTCAGAGAGGGTAGCTCCACCAGTCTTTACTGTCGCAAACTCTGCCCGCTCCTCTACCTAGGTTTTCTAAAATGTTTATATAGCTAGGGTGAGACACCTCTCAGATAGGGAAATAAACTAATATTAATGTGTGGCAACATGAGTAACTTAGTGTTTTACATATAACAGTAAAATATTCATTTTTTACAAAACTGTTTGTAACATATCTAGGAAACACATAATTTATCATAACGTACTGAATTTTTATACATAAAAATCATCTCATATAACTGTACATGAAAACACCTTAAATGGATAGCTGGCTGGTGTCATGTCTTACCCCCACAAGACTGGGATTTGCGACCCGAAGGTGGGACCTAGCAATGGCTGGCCGACCACGCTAACATAAGTCTGTAAGTACGATGGGTCTGCCCCTACTAGCCCGGACACCGGAGGGATGCCTGCACTACCATAAAACCACATCGACTATCGATCTCCCACTGCTGCTTATGGCAAGTGGTAGCACTAACATATACATGATCGTGATCATATAGCTACGGTACTGTGCTTCGTGAAAGCCTAAACCAAGCCAACCAGGTTCTGATAACATATAATATATTTTCAAATAATGATACATGGTTATTTTATAATAATATCTGTCATGTTAATATTTTCATAAAACCTTACATAACATATCGTATAAAATTTATGACCCTTACGCTGGCATAGCATAGCATAAAAACCCTTTGCCCTTACGCTGGTATATCATATAAAACCTCGGCCCTTACACTAGCATATAATATAAAATCCTCAACCCTTACGTCGGCATATCATATAAAATCCTTAGTTTGAAAATTCATGTATCATTTAAAATATTTCCCAGAAAGCAGTAATAACTGTAGTGATCCTTAAAAAAAAAAATTTAATTAATTAATTAATTAATTAATTATTAAAAATAAATAAATTAAAAATTAAAAATAAAATTTAAAATTAATTAATTAATTAATTAATTATAATTAAATAATATAATATTATAATAATATATATATTATATAGATAACTAAGAATTCAATCCTGAGATTTGTCTTAGGATTAAGATCAGAGAAGCTGAGAAGCTTCTTTCTGGGTCTCTCAGCATTCCCGTCTCCTCGTTCTCTCTCTCCCACTCTCCTCCATTACATCTCTATTATTCGGCCGATAAAAAATTCGAAAATACCGTTGAACTCTGCTCGTCACCACCGACATTTCTACTGGAGCAGATATGTCATGGGAGCCGTGTAGGCATATCTCCTGAGGTAAGGTAAAATCTCAAACTTACCTCAATTTCTCCTAAACTATAAGCCCCATTAACGAATGAAAATTGTCAAGAGACTTGTGGGGAGATTCTCTACAATCTAGCCGGAGCGAGTTTTCGAATTGGAGCTCCAGGGTACCAATCCTAAATTGGGGGTAAGTTTAATAATTTAGGCTTTTATTAGGCTATTTAGGGTATTCAGAACCTAGGTAAATGTTAGGGAAAGTTGTTCTAGAGATTGTAACGAATAATATAGTAAATTTTGAATTTCAGGGCTCAGGGATTTTTTTAACGCTTGGGGCGTAAGCCGGGGTATTAGCGAGTTTTTTCAGGAATCAGGTAAAGGGATTAAGTTAAGTCAGGAATTTTATTTAATTTGAACTGATTAAATTAATATATTTATTTATTTATTTATTTATTTATTCATTTGGAAATTTAAATGCTATTTTGAAAACCAATCGTTCGAAATAGGTTTTACAAACATAGGATATACGGTATGATATTTTTGAATAAAATGAACGGTGAAAAACTTGTTTATTTATATGGATGTGTTAGAATGTGGAAAATTGTATGACAGATGATTTAATTTGTATGGATTATTATATATCTGGATTTGGGATTTTGAAATACTGGAATTGTTGTGAAAAATACTGGAAATGCTTGTGAAAATACTGGAACTGTTTATGAAATGCAGGGGTTTGAACTAACGGCCAGTGGTTGGGTATTTTTTGATTAGCCAATGGTTAGGATTATTATTTGACGGCCGAGGGCTGAGTTTTATTTGATGGCTATATGCCGAATTGTATTTTTGGCCAGGGGCCGGGTTTTTGGAATAACAAGAAATATATGTGAAATGATGTTTTAAATGATATTTTCTATTATTTAAATTGCATGATATGCTTTAGGAACCCTAGGGACTAGTGTAGTGTGAGCACTATACCATTGCTAGAGATTTGTTATTTGGCCGTGTGCGCCCACACCTGTGCTGAGAGGTGTAGGGTGGCCTTATCCAATTTGCCTACGTAAGGAGAATGCACCCTTGGGTGAGGGCAATCGGACCAGCAGTTGGAGCTGCGTGTACCCGCGGAGTATGTTAGCGGAGAGTATAGATGACTACTGTCTGGATGGATCCCCCAGGACATTAGTCCAGCCTTCGGGCCGCATAACCCGTGCCATGGGGATGTAGATGGCGTGTTTGTCACAGGGAGTGTTTTATATGCATATCTGTTAATTTATGTGAATTTGGTTAATTAATATGATAACTTCGAGGGCTTACTAAGAAAGGTGAGTGCCCTGGTAGCAGTAATGGTATTAGAGCAGAGGGAAGTTACTTATATTGGAGGGTAATCTTCTCTATCCTTGGCTAATTGTGTGTGTGTGTGTAAAATAAGAATATTTTCATAAATGTGTTTATCTTCTTAGTAAACTGGTTATTTTCTGTACACTAAATGCATGTTGGTCACACACTGACATTAACTTTGTCTTTCCCTTACTGAGCTCTGCCTCTCCCCTATTTTACAAACTATCTTTTTAGGGAATCCTATAGATCGGGTCTAGCAGGCTAGAGGAGCTAGGCTAGTGGTGTGAATTTTATGTAGGTAGTGTGTAGATAAAGATTTTGTTTTTGTTTAGTTTTGTGGCATGTAATTACGTGAAAATGGATATATTTGCGTATAAAAATAATTAGAACTCTTGTAATGTAATTTGAGGATTTTATATTTTATTTCCATTGCGTATGTGTATTTTATATTTGATGAATAAGGTATCAGGTACATTGATGTCACTAAAGTAGCACTCCAGTCCCACGTGGCGGGTTGGGGTTGTTACAGGTGGTATTAGAGCCTAGGTTTGTTAGGTTTTGCAAACTTTGAGGATTGATAATTACCAAAGTATATGTTAAGATAAGATAGGGATAGGATTGGGTAGGTTAAGATGGGTTTTGGTTTGGAAGCTTGGAGGCATAAATCTATTGATGAACTTCTGTGATTTTCTGAATCAATCGCAAGTTTCAAAAAACTATGGTAAATCCATCGATGGTTTCGTTTCTAGGTTGAGGGACTTGAACTCAGAAAATTTAGGTTGGAATATTAGGATGAGTGGGTATATGTGTGAAGTTAATGTTAGGATGAAGATTTTTACCTCAATGGTTTGTGATAGAATTGGAATATGAATATTATTTAATTAGAACCTGTATATTATATCAATTCCATCATTCCATATTTGCATTAATTATGTTAAATGCGAAATTTCTAAGTCGGGGTATGTCCTATTTACAAGATGGATTCCAAAGGAAAAGATGTTGTGATTGGAGGAGATACCTCTAGCGAGGATGCTGCTGATGCTTCAGCAGTGCTGTGAAATATAACGCGGCGGGCCAGAAAGGAAAATAGGAGGGACTCTAAAGAGCAGGATCAGCCAGTGGCTGATAGGGGTTGCACGTTTCAACAATTCACCCAAGCGAACCCACCGGCGTTTGTAAGTGGACCGAACCTGATCATAGCCGAAGATTGGATTCAGGAAATAGAGGAGCTTCTGGGGGCGTTGGAATGTACTGAGGAGCAAAAGGTGAAGTATGTCACTTACAAACTAGTAGGGGAAGCAAATAGATGGTGGCGATCAGCGAAAATGGTGGAAGAGCAACGTCCAGGGCCGACGGCTGTCACTTGGAGCCGATTCATGGAGGTATTCTTTGGCAGTTATTTCCCCGCTGTCACCCATGCAGCTAAGGTTGAGGAATTCCTCCAGCTGACTTAGAGGCCCATAACTGTGCAGCAGTATGCGGCCAAGTTTGTGGAGTTGTCCCGTTTTGCTCCACACATGGTTCCAAATGAGCCGCTAAAGGCTGGATGTTTGAGAAGGGACTGAGACAAAGCATACACTCACAGGTGGTAACGTTGTTAACTTAGAGCTTTTCTGGGTTGGTGGATCGGGCCATGGTAGTTGAGGCTAGCATTCAGGAGGGGAAGAGAGTGGTGAACCAGAAGAAGAGGCCCTTGCCTCAGGGGTTTTAGACCAGTACTAGCCAGGGCTTATGGAAGCGGCCTAGTAGTTTCTCGGGCCAGCGACAAGAGACGAGGTACCGAGGTCATTAGGGGGGTCCCCAGCGTTCTATCTGTTTTAGATGCCATCAAAGGCATTGAGGTGAGTGCAGGGGAGGATTAGTTGTCTGCTATCGGTGTGGAGTGGTGGGACATTGGATGTGAGATTGTCATGCGGTATTGAACTACGCACCGCCATAACCACAGTATTGAGGAGGTAACCAGGCACCCCGAGGTGGTCACCAATTGGGTGTGGCTCAGGTGCGAGTATACTCCCTTACGCCAGGTGATGCGGAGAACGCCGACAATGTGGTGACAGGTACTATTTTCATATTGTCGGATAGTGCCATTGTATTATTTGATTCAGGTGCAACCCACTCGTTTGTGTCTCGGGGATTTGTTAAACTATGTGGGTTAGGGGTTCAACTGTTAGAGACAGAGTTAGTAGTGGGCACATCGACAGGGTCAGTGTTAGTATGTAGTAAGGTGATCAGGGATTATCCAATAGAAATTCTAGGGAGAGTGCTTCCTGCTAGTTTAATAGTCCTTGATATGCATGGTTTTGATATTATTCTGGGCATGGACTGGCTAGCATCCACCTACGCGAGCATTGACTATCACAGGAAGGAGGTGGTATTCAGACCACTTGGGGAGAAAAAGTTTATATTTTTTAGGTCGTGTATGCATTCGGCACCACGGATCCTTTCTTCTATTCAGGCGAAGAGGTTACTTTTGGGGGGATGCCAGGGTTACCTTGCAATGGTGAAGGAAGCGTTAAAGGAGGAACTCAAGTTGGAAGATATCCCAGTGATAAAAGAGTTCTTTAAGGTTTTTCCAGAGGATTTACCGGGCTTGCCTCCTGATCAGGAGATGGAATTTGTAATTGATCTGATCCCAGGGATAGCACCAATCTCCAAAGCCCCATATAGAATGGCTCCAGCTGAATTAAAGGAGTTAAAAAAGCATCTACAAAAGCTTCTAGATAGGGGGTTTATCAGACCGAGTGTATCGCCCTGGGGTGCACCGGTGTTGTTTGTGAAGAAGAAGGACAGGTCAATGAGGATGTGCATCGACTACTGAGAGATTAATAAGGTAACGGTGAAGAACAAGTATCCATTACCCCAAATTGACGACCTGTTTGATTAGCTTCAGGGTGCACAGATTTTCTCTAAAATTGATCTGCGATCTGGATATCATCAAGTGAAGGTTAGATCAGATGATGTACCGAAAACTACTTTTCGAATTCGGTATGACCACTACGAGTTCTTGTTTATGTCGTTCAGGTTGACAAATGATCTAGCGTTATTTATGGATATGATGAACAGGGTATTCCACGAGTGCTTAGACCAATTTGTTATTGTGTTCATAGATGATATTTTGGTCTATTGGAGGAGCTCTGGGGAGAATGAAGTTCATCTGAGACTAGTACTTCAGGTACTCGGGGAAAAGAAGTTATTTGCTAAACTTAAGAAATGTGAATTCTAGCTAGAACAAGTTGCATTTCTGGGTCATATGGTATCCAAGGAAGGGATTTCAATGGATCCGAGCAAAGTGGAGGTTGTAGTTGACTGGGCAAGGCCGAAGAACATGCAGGAAGTCAGAAAGTTTTCTAGGTCTTGCCGGATACTACCGCCGATTTGTCGAGGGGTTCTCCAAATTATCAGGGTCTTTGACACGACTCACGAGGAAGAATGTGAAATTTAACTGGACCGACGAATGTGAGCAGAGCTTCCAAGAATGGAAGCAGTGTCTAGTCATTGCCCCAGTGTCGACCTTTCCATTAGGTGAGGGTGGATTTGTAATTTATAATGACGCATCACAGAAGGGACTTGGTTGTGTTTTAATGCAATAGGAGAAAGTCATTGCATATGCGTCTCGCCAATTGAAAGAGTACGAAAAGAACTACCATACGCATGACTTGGAGCTGGCAGCAGTTGTGTTTACATTGAAGATCTGGCGACACTACCTTTATGGTGTAAGGTGTGAGATCTTTACTGACCATAAGAATCTCAAGTACTTCTTCACCCAAAAGGATTTGAATATGAGGCAGTGCAGATGACTTTAGTTGATAAAGGATTACGACTGCACCATTAGCTATCACCCGGGAAAGGAAAACGTGGTAGCCGATGCATTGAGCTGAAAATCTAGGGGTACGTCAGCCTCGACAGTTATGGCTTTGCACCAGATTGTGATGGACCTGAAAAGGTTGGGTGTAGAATTGGTAGAAGGGAATCATCAGGCATTCATTTCTAGTCTAGTGGTTCAACCGACTTTACGAGAAAGAATTAGAACAGCTCAATTGAAAGATGCAGAGTTGATGGAGATTATAGAGAAGATACAGGATGAGCAACACATAGACTTTAATGTTTCTATGGATGGAGTTCTTATATTTCACACTCGATTGTGTGTTCTAGATGACGCGGAGATAAAGAGAACGATTCTAGGGGAAGCTCACCGTTCTCTCTATACTGTTCACCCAAGTAGCACGAAGATGTAGAGAGACTTGCGAGAATTGTTCTGGTGGAGTAACATGAATAGGGAAATTGCTAAATTTGTGGGTCAGTGTTTGACATGTCAACAGGTGAAGGCAGAACACCAGAGGCAAGCAGGACCACTTCAACCATTAGACATCCCTACGTGAAAGTGTGAGCATATCTCGATGGATTTTGTATCAGGATTGCCTTCAGTGTTGCATGGGCAGAATGCCATATAGGTAGTGGTTGACAGATTGACGAAGACTGCCCATTTCATTCCGGTTAGAACCAGTTATTCCATGGATAAGCTGGCAAAAATCTATGTTCAGGAGATAGCCAGAATACATGGCATACCCGTGTCCATTGTTTCAAATCGGGATCCGCGGTTCACTTCCCGTTTCTAGAAGAGTTTGCATGGAGCGTTGGGTTCTCAACTCACTTTTAGTACTACATTTCACCCTCAGGCAGATGGATAGTATGAATAAACCGTTCAGATTCTTAAGGATATGCTACGGGCATGTATGTTAGATTTTGGGGGTGGTTGGATTCGATATTTGTCATTGGTTGAGTTTGCATATAATAATAGTCACCAAGCTAGCATTAGAATGGCACCATATGAGGCTTTGTATGGTCATTGGTGCATATCTCCATTGTACTAGGATGAAGTAGGTGAGTGGCAGATTTTGGGACCAGAACTTGTTCGGCAAGCCTTTGCAAAGGTCGAATTTATCAGGGAAATGATCAAGGCAGCCCAGAGTTGGCAGAAGAGTTATATGGATACTCACCGACGGGAGCTAGAATTCGAAGTAGGTGATGTGATATTCTTGAGGATTGCTTGATGAAGGGGGTGATGACGTATGGAAAGAAAGGCAAGCTGAGCCCTAGATACATTGGGCCATTCTAGATTCTGGAGAGGATTGGTCTAGTGGCGTATAGGATAGCATTACCCCTAGTGTTGTCAAGGATATACGATGTGTTCCACGTGTCCATGTTGAGAAGGTACGTTCCAGACCCCTCGCATGTGATTAGTTATGAGTCATTGGAGATCGGGGATACTCTAGCATGCAAAGAGGTACCAGTTCAGATATTAGATCGAAAAATACAGGAACCGCGTACTAAGGATATACCATTAGTGAAGGTGCTGGGGTGAAATCATGCAGTTGAGTAGGCGTCTTGGGAGTTAGAGACGGAAATACACCAGAAGTACTCGCAGCTGCTCAGCGAGGGCTAGTGCTAGACGGGTAAGGGTATGGTTGTATGTAGAGGGATTAGAGTAGGTTGTGTGGTTAGTTGTGTATAGTTTTAATTATGGATAGTCTTTGGGAAAATTTATTATGATTGTTGTAATTTCCCAAAGGTAGTATTGTAATCACAGTATAAACGTGGGACGGGGCCGCTTTGTGGGTGGCTACCGACTCTTCTATAAACAGAGATCTGGAATTAAGGAGATAATTGGTAATAGTAAACAAATTACAAGGACGAAATTTTTGTAAGGAGGGGAGAATGTAGTGATTTTAAAAAAAATTTAAAAAAAAATTATTAAAAATAAAAAATTTTAAAATTAAATATAAAATTTAAAATTAATTAATTATTAATGAAATAATATAATATAATATAATAATAATATAATATTATAATAATATATATTATATAGATAACTAAGAATTCAATATTGAGATTTCTCTTAGGATTGAGATCAAAGAAGCAGAGAAGCTTCTTTCTGCGTCTTTCAGCGTCCCCGTCTCCTCGTTCTCTCTCTCCCACTCTCCTCCATCACGTCTCCGTTATTCGGTTAATCAAAAATCTGAAAATACCGTTGGGCTCTGCTCGCCGCCACCGACATTTCTACTAGAGCAGATATATCGTGGGAGCGGCGTAGGCATATCTCCTGGGGTAAGGCCAAATCTCAAACTTACCTCAATATCTCCTAAACTATAAGCCCCATTAACGAACGAAAATTATTAAGAGACTCGTGGGGAGATTCTCTACAATCTAGCCAGAGCGAGTTTTCGAATTGGAGTTCTGGGGTATCAATCCTAAATTGGGGGTAAGTTTAAAAATTTAGGCTTTTATTAGGCTATTTAGGGTATTAAGAACCTAGGGATTTTTAGGGAAAATTGTTCTAGGGATTGTGACGAATAATATAGTGAATTTTGAATTTTAGGGCTCAGGGATTTTTTTAACTTCTGGGGCATAGGCCGGGGTATTAGCGTGCTTTTTCAGGAATCGGGTAAGGGGATTAAGTAAAGTCAGGAATTTTATTTAATTTGAACCGATTAAATTAATATATTTATTTATTCATTTGGGAATTTAAATGCTATTTTGAAAACCAATCGTTCGAAATGGGTTTTACAAACGTAGGACATACGGTATGATATTTTTGAATAAAATGAACGGTGAAAAGCTTGTTTATTTATATGGATATGTTAGAATGTGGAAAATTGTGTGGCAGATGATTTAATTTGTATGGATTATTATATATCTGGATTTGGGATTTTGAAATACTGGAATTGTTGTGAAAAATACTGAAAATGCTTGTGAAAATATTGAAATTGTTTATGAAATGCAGGGGTTTGAACTAACGGCCAGTGGCCGGGTATTGTTTGATTGGCCAAGGGCCAGGATTATTATTTGACAACCAAGGGCTGATTTTTATTTCATGGCTATATGCCGAATTGTATTTTTGGTCGGGGGCCGAGTTTTTGGAATAACAAGAAATATATGTGAAATGATGTTTTAAATGATATTTTCTATTATTTAAATTGCATGATATGCTTTAGGAACCCTAGGGACCAGTGTGGTGTGAGCACGGTACCGTTGCTAGAGATTTGTTATGTGGCCATGTGCGTCCACACCTGTGCTGAGAGGTGTAAGGTGGCCTTGTCCGATTTGCCTACGTAAGGAGAATGCACCCTTAGGTGAGGGCAATCGGACCAACAGTTGGAGCTGCGTGTACCCGTGGAATATGTTAGCAGAGAGTATAGACGACTACTGTCTCGGTGGATCCCCCAGGACATTAGTCCAGCCTTCGGGCTGCACAACCCGTGCCATGGGGATGTATATGGCATGTTTGTCACAGGGAGTGTCTTATATGTATATCTGTTAATTTATGTGAATTTGGTTAATTAATATGATAACTTCAAGGGCTTACTGAGAAAGGTGAGTGCCCTGGTAGCAGTAATTGTACTAGAGCAGAGGGAAGTTACTTGTATGGGCGGGTAATCTTCTCTATCCTCAGCTAATTGTGTGTGTGAATGTAAAATAAGAATATTTTCATAAATGTGTTTATCTTTTTAGTAAACTGGTTATTTTTTGTACACTAAATGCATATTGGTCACACACTGACATTAACTTAGTCTTTCCCTTACTGAGTTCTGCCTCACCCCTACTTTACAAACTATCTTTTCAGGGAATCTTATAGATCGGGTCTAGCAGGCTAGAGGAGCCGGGCTAGTGGTGTGAATTTTATGTAGGTAGTGTGTAGATAGAGATTTTGTTTTTGTTTAGTTTTGTGGCATGTAATTACATGAAAATGGATATATTTTCGTATAAAAATAATTAGAACTCTTGTAATGTAATTTGAGGATTTTATATTTTATTTCTGCTGCGTATGTGTATTTTATATTTGATGAATAAGGTATCAGGTGCACTGATGTCACTAAAGTAGCACTCCGGGCCCACGTGGCGAGTCGGGGTCATTACAATAACACACTTATGTTAAAGACATAATATGTCATCATCATAATTTCCATGATAAATGTTACTTATGCCACACAAAAGGGAAAATATTCAGAACATAAAATCTGTTCTAAAATCATATTTTTGATATTATTCATAAAAACCATATTTCTGATCAGCAGCATTATTTCCAATATAATCCTACAATATACATATTTATCTGAAATTGAGTGCTATAATATAGTAGATACATTTCATAAAAACCTAACTTAGTTTATCCCCTTACCTGACTTATGAACAAGCCTACGAATTACTCCAAAAATCACACATGTGTGGTCCCCAGCTCAACAACCTGAAATTGATATTTTCCCCAACAAAACTTCAATATTTGCTTTCCTAACTTATTCTCCTCAAAAAAGAAACTCCAAATACTTAATAAAATTAAAATTAACCAACTTACCCAAATTTTGGGATAGTTTTCAAGTTAGCCTAACCAACGAACCGACGAATCACTCCTGCAGATTTGTAAAGAATCTTCCCAGGAGTGATGTGGCAGCTTCTGATTGTCAAACCAGCGAAGAACGGGGTTGAAAACGAAGAGAGAAGGGGTGGAGGAAGAAGAGAGAGAAAAAGGAGGGTTTAAATGCAGGTTTTCTCACTGAAAACTCGAGTTTGAGCTGTTTATACACCTACCTTCGTCAACGAGACACGTCACTTCGTCAATGAGGCCAAGTAGGGAGTTCGTCAACAAACTCTTATTCATCGTCAATGAATTTCAGGCCCTGAAATAGCCCTCTCTGTAATTCCTCATCGACAAGATATGTGTCCCCGTTGACGATCCTAGTAAGCCGCTTTGTCGACGAACGCAAGACCCCCATTAAAATTTCCTTTTCCTCTCCTTCCTTTTATTATTTAATTGCTATAATTTGTTGGGTCTCTGCATTCTCCCTTATAAAAATTTCGTCCTCGAAATTTACTATCTGTATTCACACCATCATTTAAAAAAAAAATGGGCTACTTACTTTATTACTTACCCTCACTTATGGCAGAGGAATACCATGGTTACATTTAGGGTTCTGGGAGATTACAATGCACATAAAATAAAATTCTCCCACAACCAAAATACTATCCACTACTAGAAAGTTATTACATTTAACTAACCTACACAAAAGAAATTTTACATATTTTCCCATAACTTTTCTTGATTACTACTGATCCCCGCTGAAGAGATACGGGTACTTCTGTCGTATTTGCTCCTTGAGTTCCCATGAAGCCTCCTCTATCGCATGATTTTTCCACAAGACTTTTACTAAAGGAATCTTCTTATTGCATGATTCTTGTTCTTTCCTATCTAGAATCTGCACTGGTACATTCTCATAACCTAGTGTATCACCGAACTCTAATTCACTATAACTAATTACGTGGGAGGGGTCTAGGACATATTTCCTCAACATGGAGACATGGAATACGTTGTGTATCCTAGAAAAAATAGGTGGTAAATCTAGCCTGTAGGAAATTGGCCCTATCTTCTCAAAAATCTCAAATGAACCAATAAACCTAGGGCTAAGTTTACCTTTCCTTCCAAACCTCATAACACCCTTTAACGGAGCTATCTATAAAAACACATGGTCTCCAATATTGAACTCCAGTTTAATGCGGCGAGTGTCAGCGTAACTCTTCTGCCGGCTCTGAACTGCACTGATCCTATCTCTGATCATCCGAACCTTATCATACACCTACTGCACTAACTCTAGTCCCACAACTCGTTGCTCACCCATCTCATCCCAGTATAAAGGAGAACGATATCTTCTTCCATAGAGCGCCTCAAATGGTGTCATGCCAATACTAGCCCGATAGCTATTATTGTACTCAAATTCCACCAGCGACATAAACTGGGTCCAACTACCCCCAAAATCTAGTATGCACGCTCGAAGCATATCTTCTAATAATTGGATCGTCCTCTCAGTCTGTCCATCCTTCTGAGGATGGAACGTCATGCTAAAAGATAACTGAGACCCTAGAGCCTCTTGAAAGCTCCTCCAAAATCGTGATGTGAATCGTCGGTCTCGATCCGATACAATAGACACTGGCACACTATGAGAACAGATTATCTCCTTAATATAAATCTCGCCCAGTCTGTCCATGGAGTAATTGATCTTAATGGGAAGGAAATGGGAGGTCTTCATCAAACGATCCACGATCACCCAGATTGCATTCTAAACATGTGATGCCGATGCCAAACCCGAAACAAAATCCATAGATATGTAATCCCACTTCCACTCTAGAATGAAAAGTGGCTGCAACTGGCCTGTCAACCTCTGGTGCTCAGCCTTTACCTGCTGGCACGTCAAATACTGTGCTACATACTCAGCAATCTCCTTCTTCATACCACTCCACCAATAAGACTCTCACAGATCCCTATACATTTTAGTACTACCTAGATGAACCGTGTACAAGGACCTATGAGCCTCCTCTAAGATTGTCCTCCTTATGTCCATATATGTAGGAATGCACAACCTAGAATAGAACGGAACCTCTAGGCCCTGTCATCAAAAATACTGAATTCATCTCCCTATCCATCTTGCACCTTAGCTATCAGCTCCGCTAATTCTGCGTCATCTCTCTAAACTGTCTTAATCCTTTCCTGTAGAGTAGGCTACACTACCACGCTGGCGATAAATGCTTGAAGATCATTATCTACCAACTCTACACCAAGTCTCTCCAAATCCATCTGAATTGGATGTTGAACCTCCATAACTACCAATAATGGTCCTACTGAATTTCTGCTCAAAGCATCAGGTACCACGTTTGCCCTCCCTGGGGTGGTAACTGATAGTGCAGTCATAATCTTTAATAAGTTGTAACAACCATCTTTGTCTCATGTTCAGCTCCTTTTGAGTGAAGTACTTCAAACTTTTGTGATTGGAGAATATCTCGTATTTCTCACCGTACAAGTAATGCCTCCAAATCTTTAA
The DNA here is from genome assembly GCF_029873635.1 of Malania oleifera. Taxonomy (NCBI): domain Eukaryota; kingdom Viridiplantae; phylum Streptophyta; class Magnoliopsida; order Santalales; family Ximeniaceae; genus Malania; species Malania oleifera. The sequence continues at coordinate 80,969,067 of NC_080424.1, forward strand.
TGCATGCACCACTACAGTCAATTCTAAATCGTGTGTAGGGTAGTTCTTTTCATACTCTTTAAGTTGTCGGTAGGTATAAGCTACAACCCTACCGTGCTACATCAATACACAGTTGAGCCCTTTAAAAGATGCATCACTGTAAATGACATAACCATCACCCCCTGACAGAATGATCAGCACTTGTGCAGTGACACGCCTCTGTTTCAGTTCCTGAAAGCTCTGTTCACAATTCGCATCCCATTCAAACCTAACATTTTTCTTGGTCAGACGCGTGAGAGGTCTTGACAAAGCTGAAAACCCCTCCACAAACCAACGGTAATAAATCATCAATCCCAAGAAACTTCTAATTTCCTGAACATTCTTCGACCTTTCCCAATTCAACACTATCTTAATCTTGCTGGGATCCACCGAAATACCATCCCCTGAAATAATATACCCCAAAAAATGACACTTTTTCTAGCCAGAATTCACATTTACTAAACTTAGCATGCAACTTCTTTTCGTTGAGTGTCTGAAGTACTAGCCATAAGTGTGCCTCATGCTTTTAAAAACTCCTCGAATAGACCAGTATATCGTCAATGAAAACTACAACGAACTGGTCTAAATACTAATGAAAAACTTTATTTATCAAATCCATGAACACGGTATGAGCCTTCGTCAAGCCAAAAGGCATAACAAGGAATTCATAATGCCCATATCTGGTCCTGAAGGTTGTCTTTGAGACATATTCTACTTTTACTTTCACCTGGTGGTAGCCTGATCTGAGGTCAATCTTGGAATAAACCTGCATACCCTGAAGCTGATCAAATAAATCATCTATATGGGGTAGAGGATATTTGTTCTTGATTGTCACCTTATTAATTTCCCTGTAATCTATACATATCCTCAAAGACCCGTCCTTTTTCTTTACGAATAACACTGGTGCTCCCTAGGGCAAAACGCGAGGTCTAATAAATCCTTTATCCAATAAATCCTGTAGCTGATCCTTTAATTCTCCCAACTCTGCTAGAGCCATTCGGTAAGGAGCTTTAGAGATCGTTGTCATCCCCAAAAGTAGATCAATAGAGAAATCTACCTCGCAATCAGGAGGTAAACCAGGTAGCTTATCTGGAAAGACATCTAAAAACTCCTTCACCCCTAGCGTATTAGCAAGCTTCAATTCATTCCCTGACATTTCCTTAATAAAGGCCACGAATCCCTGACAAATGCTCAAAAGCAGTCTCCTCGCCTAGATGGTTGACACTAACTAAAGTGGGGATTGCACTCGCCACCCTATGAACATGAATTCTGATCTTCCGGGAGGTCTGAAAATCACTTCTTTCAACTAGCAATCTATACTGGCAAAGTTAGCCACTAGCCAGTCCATGCTGAATATTACATCAAATTCATGCATGTCCAGCACTATCAAATCAGCAGACAAAATTTTCCATTGGATATCAACTGGACAGCCTCAGAGCACCCTACTACACCTCACTACTAACCCGATCGGTGTAATTACTAACAGTTCTGTGTCTAATAACTGCGTTTCTGGCCTACATAATTTAATACACTCCATAGGCATAAACGAGTGTGTGGCCCCTAAATCAAACAATACAATAACTTTAAATGAAAGCATGCTAACCATACCTATTACTACATCGCCGGCTATCTCAGCATCACCTTGTGTCAAAGCATAAACCCTCACTGGAGCTATATCCCTCTACTGGCCTCCACGGGGCGCCTGATAGCCTCCCATGTACGGTTTGGAAGCAATAGTGGTATCAAGTGGTGTGGGGCAATCTCGCACTAGTTGTCCATGCCTACCGTAGCGATAGCAAACAGCTCTCCCCACTTGACACTCTCCCAAGTGTCTCTTCCCACAAGTCTAAGAAACGGGAAAATTCTACACTGCCTGCAACTCACGATCTCCAGTCTCCTGCCTCTATCCTCTGCCATAGTTTCCTCTCCTCCACTGACCCTACCTAAACCCCTGCTAGAAGCCTGAAGGCACAGATCTATTATTATGTCCCTTCTCCTCTGCATCCATGCACTCACTAACCTCAGTCAACGCTGCTCTATCAACCAACTCAGTAAAATCCTGTATCTTCAATGCTACCACATGCTTGTATATTCCTCGGCTCAATCGTCTTTCAAACTATCTCTCGTTCTTTACTTCATCAGGAACAATATATGGGGCGAAGCGGGATAACTTTATAAACCGCACCGCATACTGCTAGACTAACTGTTATCCCTACTTCAAATTCAAGAACTCTTCCAATTTAGCTTCCCTAACAATGGCTGGAAAATATCTGTCAAAGAATAATTCTTTAAATCGGTCCCATGTCACAGCTATCGGCATCGTCCTTTGCTGCTCCAAAAGTCTCACAACAATCCACCACCTCTAAGCCTCCTCTGTCAGTTTATAGGTGGTGAAGAGGACCCTTTGCTCCTCCGTACACTATAATACCGCCAAAACTTTCTCGATCTCCTACATCCAATTCTCAGTGGCTGTAAGATCAACTCCTATTGAAAATGCTGGAAGATTCATCGTGGTAAGCTTCTTTATCGTGCACCCATGACCTATAGATGGTCCTCCCTACTCTCTGAAGCTCCTAGCAATCTCAGCCATAACTTGTTGAGCTACACTATGTAGTACTGCATCTGGATCAGTCCCGCCTGCACTCGAGGGCCCTGCACCCTTACTACCACTCGCATGGGCACTACCTCCTCCAGGGTCCATCCTGAAAAAACAATAAACATGGCTCAAGGACCCTATTCTTATAATTTACACGTCTAACTAAAATCTCATATCATCCCCCTATCTTGACATCCCTATGCTAATTCAAGATTCAGTCCAACACTTTAGAAACACAACCCGACAATAGTTTACTATGGTTTTCCTGAAATCGTCACCCCAAAAAAAACACAGAAACCACCACAAGAGTTCTATCTCTAACCTGTAGAACAAAACCTCAAATCATTTCCCTATACTCTGGTATTGTTTCTGCTGCACTCTAAAGTCTACAGAACCTAGCAACCTACGCTTTGATACCAAACTGTAATGACCTGCCTAATTTACCGTATTAAATTTTTTTTTTCTTTTCATATTTAGTATAACAATAATTCTGAAATCCTATTCAACTGAATAGCATAATCCACCTAAACCCATGGGTACTAGGGATATACCCCATAATACAACTCATATACCTAAACAGTAGGAAACGCAAAATCATATACATATCATCCAGCCAACCACAACACCAGAGTTCTACTAAACCTGTTATATATACAATCATCCACCAAAAAGATCAAGTGTATCCTAGGGTCATAACCCAAAAATAAATCTGACCCTAGCTCAACAACTCACCCTTCAGACAGGGTAGCTCCACCGGTCTCTACTGTCGCGGAGCTCTACCCGCTCCTCTACCGAAGTTTAATGAAATGTTTATATAACTGGGGTGAGACACCTCTCAGTAAGGGAATAAACTAATATTAGTATGTCGCAACATTAGTAACTTAGTGTTTTACATATAACAATATAATATTCATTTTGTATAAAAATGTTTGCAACATATCTGGGAAACACATAATTTATCATAATATACTAAATTTCTATACATAAAAATCATCTCATATAGTTGTACATGAAAACACCCCTGGATGGATAGCTGGCTGGTGTCATGTCTTACCCCCTACATAACTAGGTTGTGCGGCCCGAAAGCGAGACCTAGCAATGGCTGACCGACCATGCTAGATCAACATAAGTCTGTAAGTACGATGGGTCTGCCCCTTCTGGTCCGAACACTGGAGGGATGCTTGCACTACCATAAAACCACATCGACTGCCAATCTCCCACTGCCACTTACGGCAAGCGATAGCACTAACATATACATGATCGTGATCATATAGCTACGGTACCATGCTTCGTGAAAGCCTAAACCAAACCAACCAAGTTCTGATAACATATAATATATTTCCAAATAATGATACATGACTATTTTATAATAATATATGTCATGTTAATATTTTCATAAAACCTTGCATAACATATCATATAAAATTTATGGCCCTTACGCCGGCATAGCATAGCATAAAAACCCTCGGCCCTTATGCTGGTATATCATATAAAACATCGGCCCTTATGCCGGTATATCATATAAAATCCTCGGCCCTTATGCCGGCATATCATATAAAATCCTTAGTTTGAAAATTCATGTATCATTTAAAATATTTCCTTGAAAGTAGTAATAACACACTTATGCTGAAGACATAATATTTCATCATCATAATTTCCATGATAAATGTTACTTATGCCACATAAGAGGGAAAATATTCAGAACATAAAATATGTTCTAAAATCATATTTCTGATATTTTTCATGAAAATCATATTTTGAATCAATAGCATTATTTCCAATATAATTCTACAATATACAAATTTATCTGACATTAAGTGTTGTAATATAGTAGATACATTTCATAAAAACCTAACTTAGTTTATCCCCTTATCTGACTTATGAAAAAGCCTACAAATTACTCCAAAAATCACACCCGTGTGCTCCCCAGCTCAACACCTTGAAATTGATATTTTCCCCAAAAAAAACTTTAATATTTGCTTTCCTAACTTATTCTCCTCAAAACAGAAACTCCAAATACTTAATAAAATTGAAATTAACCAACGTACCCAAATTTTGGGATGGTTCCCAACTTAGCCTAACTGAAGAATCACTCTTGCAAATTTGTAGAGAATCTTCCCAAGAGTGACGTGACGGCTTCTGATCGTCAAACTAGCAAGAGAACGAGACCGAAAATGAAGAGAGAAGGGGTGGAGGACGAAGAGAGAGAAAAATAAGGGTTTACATGCAGGTTTTCTTCTTGACAACTCGAGTTTGAGTTGTTTATACACCTGCCTTCGTCAACGAGACACGTCACTTCGTCGACAAGGCCAAGTAGGGAGTTCGTCGACGAACTCTTATTCATCGTCGACAAATTTCAGGCCCTGAAATAGCTCTCTCGATAAATAAATCAACATATATTCATAAAGAACTTCCCCCATAGGGTTTTCTTGGCTAACATCATGCTTCCCCCCATGACATAATTGTGCGGCCCGAAGGTTGGACTTAACTGATGCTAGCCACCATCAGGCTAAGTCAACTTCAATATATTTCTGTAGTATGATTGGCCTACCGCAACTGGTCTGGACCTAGGGCGGTCAACATCTCTCTGCAGGACCAATCGACTGTTAATCACCAACACTACCATACCAGATCAGCGTGGTTGCACTCACTTTTTTAATTTCGTAGCTACAGTACCGTGCTCTATACATCAATAGTCCACCAAGGTTCTTAATTCATATATATATATTGCAATTTACATAGTATTATATAATATCAATATAATGAACTCCTCATATCCTGCCAACATTATATTGGTATATATATAACGAACAATATAATGAACTCCTCATTACCTGCCAACGTTATATTGCAAATTCATAACCAACAATATAACGAACTCCTCATATACTGCCAACGTTATATTTAGGTTTCCATAAAATTCATAAAATCAAACAATATAATGAACTCCTCGTATCCTACCAACGTTATATTGTGGTTTTCATAACAACTATATCAAAATTTCTACTAACGTTATATTGTGGTTTTCATAACAACTGTATCAAAATTTCTATTTCATAAATCTGTAAACAGCTAGTCAAATTACATCTCGTATAAAACCGTCATTCTCAGGTTCAGTATAAATCAACAACTAGTTAAAACACATCTCGGTATAAAATCATCATTTACAATTCTAGTATAAATCAATATATCATACTCGGCATTATAGTCATCATATCATCACTAGTAAAATTATCATATACAACCAAGCCATAAAAATTATCTTCATGCCACACAAATTTTATCTAATAAATTATAACATTTTATCTTCCCAGAAAAATATAGATTTGCTTAAATATCATTTTCTATATGCATATATAATCAGAAAAACATTTATACAATATTTTTAAAAATTGCAACGCACACAAAAATTGCACAATTGTAGCAACTACTATCGACCAAACCCCAAACAACAAAACCAAGCTCCTTAGTAACATTCTATCAAGCACCTGGAGCCCAATAAGCTGAACAATCCACACCATAATCAAAACAAATAGTAAAAAAATCACCATCTCCAATGGTAGACATCTCGTAGATCTCAATCTCAAACTTCAATCTGCCACTGCATTTACAACCCCATGTCCAAAAAATCCAATATGGTACTCATGCATCAACTGGGATATAATCGAATAATCTGAGTTTATAGACCCCACAGATGCATAGACAACATGAAAATAGTCCGCGAAATCTATAGCACTGCACACTCACCGGAAGTTCCCTTTTGCCATAAATGATCGAACACTTGGTGCATACACGTCCAAACCCTTTGAAACAAATCCATCCCGAACTGATTTCGAATCCTAACAGATATTGAAAATACCAAAACTCGCAACTTTAACCGCCAATGAAATCAAAACTTCAAGAACCTATCAAATTGAACAACCATACCAACATCATAAATTACCAAAATGTTACTGAAGATATAGCCCAAAAAATGAGCACAGCTCATTAGGCAAAGAAGAATCAGCCCAACTGATGAGCAACGCTCGTGAGGCTAGAAGACTACCAAAAAAATGAGCACAACTCATTAGGCAAGTAAAAATTGGCCCTACTGACAAGCAACACACGTAAGGCTAGAAGACTGCCCAAAAAATGAGCACGGCTCATTAGGCAAAGACGAATCAGCCAAGGTGACGAGCAATGCTCGTGAGGCCCAGAAATGGCCCAAAATATGAGCACACCTCATTAGGCCAAAAATGGAAAAAAAAAAAAAAAAAAAAATAGCACGACTCATTAAGCCACAAGCAACCCAAAAGGTCTCAAGAAAAGCTACTTGACAAAAAAAAAGATAACAACAACAACAACTTTCGAACTTTGGAAACAAGCTTCAAAAATTCGAAACTGAAGGGGGGGGTCAACTAATATACCCCAAATATATCACTTACCATAAGTCTAGAGGAGGCTAGAGCCCAACATTGATGAGGACAGTTACCATCTAAGTCAACTACACCAGAGCAATCTACACCAACTCTATAACAATCGGAGCGATTCATGTTTGCACTATAATTTGCCAATAAATGGCACATCACCCTTGGGTTAAAGTCCATCACTATAAATGGAGATTCAGAGAAGAGGCTAAGGTATCTCATTCTAAACTCTACTTTACTGTTGCATAAAAAAACTCTCAAGCCAATCCCTAACTTAGGTATCGGAGAGATCCCCCGGAGTACACCCCAAGTCCTCTAAGCCTTGCTTATTTATCTCTTTTCAGGTGGTCGTGATCATGGATCATGAAGGTCATTCAATTTTTGGCTGCAACAGCTCCAAAGAGCAGAGTTTGGGTTTCAAAATTGCAGCAAAAGGGACATAAAGATTGGTGGAGTAGTATTAAATTTAATTTTGTTTTCTGTATTTAATTTGGTATGAAAAATGTATTGAAAAAGGAACCTGAGACTCGGATCCAATTAGTAGATTCAAGCCATTTAATTAGATCTAGTGACCCAATCCACTAGTTAACCTGACCCAATAAATTCATGGATTTGATCCATCTACCCGAGTCTATTCATTTGACCCATTGAACTCGGGTTGACCCAACCCATTTTGAGGACCCGTAGACCCAAGACCCAAATCCAATTTGGATCTAGGTCTGTTAACATCAAAGCCCAAATGCATGCTGGAACTCAGAGTTCAAAGGCCTAAATGTTGAGGCCCACTTCTAAAATCCAAATATTGAGACCCAATCCCTAAGGCCCAATTTCAAAACCCAAATGATAAGGCCCAAATTCAAAATCCAGCAAACCTGAGTCCACACACAAACAAAGCCCAAATTCAAATTTCCAATTAAAATCAAAACAGGCTCACACGTTCAAATTGCTAAGCACACACGAGCTGAGCCCACTCGTTCAAATTGTTGAGCCCACACGTTCAAACTTGGAGCCCATGTTTCAAAATCCAAAGCACGTCCGTGGGTTCAGAACCAAATAGGGTTGTTTGGTTTGAAATAAAATAAAGGAAAAAGAGAATACTTATCTTGATTTCAGGATGGATCTAGAGGCCATGTATCAAAGAGTTCCATTCCTTTATGTAGATTCAACCTGCAAGAAAAAAAAAACAAAAAAATGAGAACATATGCAAAAAGATGAAAGAAAATTGAAAGATTAAGAGGAAAGCCGAGAGAAAATGAAAGAAAATTGAAAGGTTCAAAATAAGAAAATGAGAGAGAAATCGAAAAAAGCAGAAGGAAACAAAGAGGAATAAAGAAAAAACGAGAAGAGAATAAGAATAAATGTAAAGAGAGAAAGAACAAAACAAAACGAGATCAGAGAAGTTTGAAGAAAATCGAAAGAAGAAGAAGAAAATAGAAGAAGAAGATGAACCAGAAGAGAGAGAGAGAGAGAGAGAGAGAGAGAGAGAGAGAGAGAGCACAGGAGGAGAGAGAGAAAGTGAGAAGAGAGAAATCAAGAGAGGAGAGCGAGAGGAGTGAAAATGAAAAAAAAAAATTGGCTTTTATATTTGCGATGGTGGGCCACATGTCACAACTACATAGTGACACGTGGCACATTTTGGACCAAGTATTTCAAGGGCGAAGTGGCTCGATTCCAACCATCTGACATGTGTTTTCTCTTTATGATTAGATCTTCGCCACGTCAACAATCCTTGTTTAAAGATCTGAGCCATTCAGGATGGTGGCACGTGTTAGGATAACTTCATGCTTATGTCACCCTACATCAAAATTTCCACAAAAAAAAAAAAAAGAAAAGAAAAGAGGGAAGCCACTGAGTGGTGACACGTGTCAGGGTGACGTGATGTTGATATCACCTGCTACAGTAAAATTGAAAAAAAAAAAAAATTGCCACGTGTCACCACTGAGGGTGGACACATGGCACTTGCTGGGTCAACCCAGTTGTCCTAATTCAAACCATCCTGAACCGTTGTTTTTTTTATATTTTTATTTATTTTATATTATTTATTCTTTTATTTAAATTTTTAATTAGCTTTTAATTTTAGAAATTATAGAAACTAGAGAAAAAATCATTAAAAATCAAGAAAAATGGGGAAATTTTTTTAAAATATTTTTGAAGTCAGGAAAAATATTTTGAGTTATTTTGACTCTGAATTTAAAAAAATGGAAAATAAAATACCAAAAAATTTTAAAAAAATGTGGGAAATTTTCAAAAGAATCTACAAAAATCTAGGAATGGGAGTCAGCGGGAATTATTAAGATACCAATCTAGGTTGGGTCCATAATTTTGAATGTGACATTTCAGGTTATGGCTATATCACCTTCATAAAATTTCCTGTTAGGGAGGCCATGGATGCATATAGCAGGAGATGTGCCATCATCAATTCACCAAAAAGTGAAGTTTGTGGTGGAAGGAAAGTTAATTTGTGTATATGGGGAAACAAATATGATGGTGACAAAACCTTCTTCGATTCCTTATATGGAAGCTATTAAGGAAGCTCTTGAGGATTCCTTTCAGTTCTTCGAGGTACTAATTATGACATATATGGCCAAGGGTTCTCCAATTCCTCAATCGCAAATTTAAGCCGCGACAGAAATGGTAGCGAAGGAAATGATCCGAGGAGGATATAGTCCGGGCAAGGTCTAGGAAAGGAATTGCAATGGGTTTCAATGCTTATACAATTACCAAGGGTAGAAAAAGGATTTAGGCTAGGGTATGTACCTACATATGCAGAGCGCAGAAGAAGGATAGAAGAAAGAAAGAAAAAGAATATGGTGCATCTCTTGAGATAGGAAGTTTGTTCAAAGGAGATGAAAATTCCTGCATTATCTGAAACCTTTCGAGGTGGGGGAATGCTAAGGCTAGATGACGATTCAGAGGCAAGAATCTCAGAGTAGCTGAATCGGAAGTTTAAACAATTGATCGTCTCTATGGTGGGTCGGTCAGGTGCAAAGGAAAGTCCAAAAAATTGAGTGTATCCCACTTCAGTAGACATAGAATTGAACAATTGGCAAATGTTTGAGTACCCAGTGATGGCCAAGTCAATGTAATTTGAAATTTTTTTTAAGGGGATAATACCTCATTTGATTTCTTTTTGTTTTAAGTCATTTTCAAATTTTAATGAAATAAACGTACATTTTCAGTCGCATCCCATTGCATTTTTCCTTGATTACTTTTGCCAAAAATTGTCTTGTTTTGCTTGTGTTTCATGCAGAAATACAGGAAATGACTTTATTAGTATTAAGGACCCTGAGGATGAAGTTGACTTTGAAAATATAATCAATGAGGCAGAGGTGGATGAGGAAAAGGTGGATTTATCTCTTGAAATATTAAGGATGATAGAACTTGACCGGGGGGGGGGGGGGAAGTAGTTTCTAGTGAGGATCCCTTTTTGACAATTAACCTAGGAATCGAAGGGGAGCTAAGGTAGGTAAAAATTGGGGCACTATTATCTGACAAGGAAAAGAGAAGAATGGTTAGCCTATTGTGGGAATACCTTGATGTTTTTTCTTGGTCATACTAAGATATGCTTGGGTTGAATACAGATATAGTAACACATAGGATACCCATCTACCCAAATAGTAAGCCTATGAAGCAAAATTTGAGGAGGATGAGACCTGAGATGTTGCTAAAAATCAAAGAGGAGGTTAAAAAGCAATTTGAGGCTGGGTTCCTAGAGGTGGCTAAGTATCCTGAATGGATGGCTAATGTTGTACGTATGATGAAAAATAATGGAAAAGTCAGGATGTGTGTGGATTATTGGGGTCTAAATAAAGCTAGTCCAAAGGATAATGTCTCGCTCCCACATATTGACGTCTTGGTTGATAATACAGCAAGGCATTCCATCTTTTCTTTTATGGACGATTTTTTGAGATATAATTCGATAAATATGGTACCATAGGACAAAGAGAAAATAATGTTCATTACCCTATGGGGAACCTTTTATTACAAGGCTCTGCCATTTGGCTTAAAGAACATAAGAGCAACCTATCAACGGGCTATGGTAACATTATTCTATGATATGATGCACAAAGAAATGGAGGTGTATATGGATTATATGATTGTCATGTCCCAAGATAAGGAGGATCATACAGTAAATTTGAGGAATTTGTTTAATAGAATAAGGAAGCATCAACTTAGATTAAACCTAAAGAAATGTATATTTGGTGCCACTTCAGGTAAGTTGTTGGGGTCATTGGTAAGTGGAAATGGAGTTGAGGTAGATCAGAGCAAGATAAAATCTATTTAAGAAATGTTAGTCCTCCAAATGGAGAAGGAATTTTGGTGTTTCTTAGGGAAGCTAAATTATATTGCCAGTTTCATTTCCCAATTAACAATTATATACAAGCCTATTTTTAAACTTTTAAGGAAGAATAATCATGAAAAATGGAACAAGGAATGCCAACATGCCTTTGAAAAGATAAAAATATACCTTTTGAGTAAACCTGTTTTGGTCCCTCTAGTACCTAGAAGACCACTTATTTTGTACTTAGCAGTTTCAAGGAATTTGATGGGATGTATATTAGGACAACATGATGAATCATGAAGAAAAAAACATACTATCTATTATTTGAGTAGGAAATTCACGGAATGTGAGGCAAAGTACTCAGATTTGGAGAAGACTTGTTGTGCATTGGTATGAGCTATTAATCGACTAAGGCAATACACTATGTATTATTCTACCTAGTTGATTTCCAAAATTGACCCAATAAAGTATGTTTTTTAGAAGCCTATGGTGACCGATTGGGTAGCTAGGTGACAGATGTTACTTACAGAGTATACTATTGTCTATGTTACAAGGAAGGCCATAAAAGGGAGTGCAGTGGCAAAATACCTAGCTAGATAAGGTTGTGGATAATTATCAGCCGATGAAATTCAAATTTCCAAATGAGGATATTGATAAGGTGGAGCCAATTGAAGAAAGTCGAGATGAATGGGTCATGCTTTTTTATGGAGTATCGAATGTTTTAGGACATGGAATAGAAGTTGTATTGATATCACCTTAAGGAAAGTATTTTTTCAGTTAGCGAAACTCTTATTTCCATGTATCTACAATATTTTCAAGTATGAAGCATGCATCTTGGGATTGCAAGCAACGTTTGATAGAGGGGTTAGGAAATTGATAGTCAAGGGAGATTCAGCCTTGGTGATATATCAATTGAAAGGAGAATAGGAACCTTAAGATACTAAGTTAATCCCTTATCAGTAATTCATTCTCAAGATGACAAAAGAATTCGATATGGTGGAATTTCATTATTGGCCCAGAGAAAATAAACAAATTCTTGATGCTTTAGCAACGTTAGCTGCAATGCTTAAGGTGGAGCCAAGAATGGAAATTAACCCAATTCACCTAGGGGTATGGAATGAGCCAGTATATTGTGCAGTGAAAAAGGAGGTTGATGGAAAGCCTTGGTTTTATGACACAAGTCAGTATATCCAGAAATGGGAATATCCTATAGGAGCATTAGCAAATGATCAAAGAACAATTTGAAGATTAGCTATGGATTTTTTCTTATATGGGGAGGAGTCGTGACATAACACTCTTATAATGTGTTGAGTTAAAAGAAGCACAGCAGATTGTGCAGGAGGTGCATAAGGGAATTTTTGGTACACATGCAGGTGGTCACTCATTGGCTCGAAAAATTTTCAGGTTTGGATTCCACTAGTTGACTATGGAAAGGGATGTATATCATAAGTGTTCAATCTTCAGGGATCGTATACAAGACTCGCCATTTCAACTTCAAGTATTATCCACGCTACGACCTTTCTCAACTTAGGGCATGCTTTTAATTATACCAATAACCCCAAAAGCAAGCAATGGCCACCGATTCATTTTTGTGGCTATTGATTATTTTACAAAATGGGTGGATGGAGTCGCCTATGCAAGTGTAACTCAAATTTTAATCATTCATTTCATTCGCAAAGAGATAATATGTAGGTATGGAATCCCAAAAGGAATAATTTTAGATAATGCCAAAAATTTGAATAATAAGGTGATTACAAAGTTATGTGTCCAGTTCAAAATTATGCGTCGTAATTCAGCACCTTGTTGGCCTCAGATGAATAGAGCAGTTAAAGTAGCTAACAAAAACATCAAAAATATCTTGGGGAAGATGACTGAAACCTAAAAAGACTAACATGATAAGTTACCTTTCTCTTTATTAGCATACAGGACAACAATTTGTACTTGTTGGAGCAACTCCATATTCTTTAGTCTATGGAATGGAAGCAGTTGTTCCAATTAAAGTTGAGATACCGTCTTTGCGGGCGTTGAAGGAAGTAAAGTTATAAGAAGTTGAATGGGTAAAATTGAGGTATAACCAACTAAATCTCATTGAGGAGAAAATATCGACTACTTTGATCCATAGACAAATTTATCAAAGAAGGATGATGAGAGCCTTTAATAAAAAGGTGCATCCACGACATTTCCAAGAAGGCGATTTGGTTTTGAGGAAAATTTTTCCAATCCATAGTGATCATTGTGGAAAGTGGACTCCAAATTATGAAGTACATTATGTCATGAAAAAGGCCTTCTCAGGAGGAGCACTATTGTTAGCTAATATGGATAGAGGATATTTACCACACCCTATCAACTCTAATGATATAAAAAATACTTTACTTGATGTATTGTGTACCCTAAGAAGAAATAAATGAATATAGTTTTTTTGAATTTTTTGTATAAATTATGATTTGTGTCTAAGTAGTGTAATGATTGTATTCTGATCAAATGAGGGGTGGCTGTCATTGGCCGATTAGTATTATGTTGACCTTAGGATCATATCCCATTTTGATCATGACAAATACTTTGGTATTTAACGTTTTCCAAGTTTGTGTGCAAGTTCATATTAGCAAGATCATATGATGGCATAAGGAAACTTGAAGAACAAAAACCCTGAATTGTTGTTTATTGTAATTCATATTATGTTCAATTTGGGCCTGTAATAGTAAAATAGGAAAGGTCTGTAATAATTGATGCATGTCATGAATGGTAGGAACTACAAGCTCAAAGGCCTTAGAACAACCCTAGGTCCCTACACATCACTTGGAAATTAAGAGACCTTAGAAAGACCTTAGGGCCTTGCACTTACTGTTAATATTGTCACCAATATCACATATATTATCAGGGGAATTAATTGAAGTAAAACATGACTTAGAGGGATAAATCAGTGAGACTTCAAGCAACCGAACTGCCATGTTCAAAACACTTCGAGCGATCAAACAATTGACCAGTTAGAGTGTTGACTTGGTTTCAGGCGACCGAACCAAAAGGAACGTAGCGTCCCCGATCAACCGAACCACAATTATGACTTTCCCACCAACTCGGCAGCCTGAACTTCACATTCAAAAATGCCTCAGATTACCGAACACATGAGTTCAGTAAACCAAACTCTGGACCAAGCGACCAAACCTCGGATTGAATAGAAATCGCCTTTGGTCAGCAAACCGAACCCACACTCAGACAACTGAACTTCAAAAATCAACATTTTCTATTGTGTCTATTCAGGTGACCGAACCACGGGTCAGGCACCCGAAACCCTCAGGTTGTTTTAATTTTACTGATGTTAATTGGGGTTAAAATAGGGTTAATTTTCTTAAACTCTTTTAAACAATTTTAATAACTCCTCTAGTATCCCCAACGGTCATTATTCTTCCCATGTCTATAAATATGAGTTCATTCGCTCAATTAAGACAAGATTAGGGATTTAATTAGCAACAAAATTCTCTAAAATTTCCTAAACCCTATTTCTTCATACAAACCCTACACACTCATATACTACCATTCTTTTGAGAAATCAAGCTTTGTGAGTGTTTATACATTGTTCAATTTTGTTAGAATACTCTCATTATATTCATTATTGTTGATTTTCATATTGAGAGTAGAGCAAAGGTTTTTCCCCTGATTTTATTTGATAAATCTTTGTGTGGGGAAAATCTTATAGCTAAGTGAGTCTTTGCATTATTGTTGCAAGACTCATTGGGCCTGTATTTTTTTATGTACAAAAATCGTTTTACAAGCTCATATTTGAATATCTCTTTGTGCTTTGATATTGAGAAAATTATTTTTGAGAAATTCTAAATTTCTATTGGTACAAATCTTTGAAACCCTAAACTGTGATTGAGATTTTATCTTTACATAGTTTCAAAAATTAGCTTGTTGATACACTCTTGTGCTTGAATTGAGATAATCATTATTCTGAGTGTTATTACACATATATTTGCACTGAGCTTATAGTTCTCATCATCTTGGTGTGTATTGATTATACTGTACTAAATTGTGGTACATATATGCTTGTATAGAAGCACTTTATTTGTATGTCAAAGTTTGAGTTGATTAATTGTATTCCAAGTGTGGGCCTGAAGAGAGAGACTAGCCCTGTTGAATATTCCTAGATTGGCTTAGACCCGGTTAGGAAAGCTAGGTGCACCATCCTGGTAAGGTGTAGTTGTAGGTTGAGGTCATCCCCATTAATTGACCTGGTTGTAAATGGTGCTGCTCCACCCGTTAAGTGAGCCATAGTGGAAACCCTCTTGCTTGTGAGCTCGAGGTGGGGACGTAGGCAGCATTGGCCAAACCCCGATAACATATCGTGTGTGCACTTTACATTTCCGTAATTTATTTACTGCACGTGTATGTTAAATTATGAATATTGAGCATGATTTCATTTTCACATCTTACATTTATCTGCGCATTTGGGTTTATGTGTATATAGACAGACCCGAGGTTGAGTATTACTGCTGTTAAATTAGATATACCTAGGAATAAATTTTAAATACCCAATTCACTCCCCCTCTTGGGAATACACCAATTCCAACATATTCCTAAAAAATCAAGTGACGCAATGGTTTACCATTTGGTAACCAATTTAAGCTTGGCTTTTAAACCAACTTTTTCTTAAAGTCAGTTTACCAAAAATTCAACCTAGGTTTGCATCCCCAGTGTTTGGCAATGTTGACTTTATGAGTTATATCCCATTTTGATTATGACAAATCAAAAGTATCTCACTTGTGCATCTAGTGCTTGAATAGATTTCCTATTAGAAGGCACGTAGAGTCGAGGTACGATCAAAGCCAGGTGGAACTAAAAGATCACTTCACCTAGCATATGGGTTGGCAAAATAAAGAGCAAAGAGTTCAAGACATTTCTATTTTTGTATTGTAATTTGCATTTAAGTATTGGTTTGTAATAATAAATCCCATGCATGATGGAATTGACAAGCTCAATAGAGACCATAGACTGACCTTCGGTCCCAAAACCTTTAAGGAAAAATCCCCTAACTAAAGTAACATACTCATACATGTAGGGGTGAATTTTTATGGACAAATCTTAGGCTTTCACTTAACTCAGTCGACCGAACCTTTCAAGTTCAAATCTGCTCAGTCAACCAACCTTGCCTTAAGGGCAAATTTATAATTCAAAACAGCTCAGCGACCCACTAGATTTACTCTTGAAATTCCCAGTCGACCGACCATGAACTCTTAGAAATTTTAATGCTCAGCCAACCGACCAAAATGAATTGAATTAAGCCTCAGTCAACCAAACCATGAAGGCTTGGAGATTGCCTTTGGCTCAGTCGACCGACACCTTGCCCAGCCGACCGAGCCTCACTGAAATTTTGAAATTTTACATAGGTCAATGCTTTTCATAATCGATTGACCCTCTCGAGTAGGCTAATATTTTGCCATGGTCAGCCGACCTATGCTTCGTCAGTCGACCAACCCTATCGGGTTGCGAAATTTTTCTAGCCCTAAGCATAATTATTTTCACAATTAAAATTTTTTAAAATTTCCATCGTGTCCCTAACGGTTATAATTTTTGGGAATTCTATATATACCCCATTACAAAGCTTGTTTAGCACTTTTGATTAGTGAAGAAATTCTCTCAAAATATTCTTGCTATACTCTCACATACAAGCATCCATTTCACTCTCTCTCTCATATTTTGTTTGCAAAATATTTTTAGAAAGAGAGCATTAAACTCATTTTCTTCATTTGCATATTGATTACAACTTGAAGGTAGATTGAGTACTCATTATTGTGTGCATTCTAACATTCATTTCAAAGCTAATACTCTCACTCATTCATTCATTGTTGAAAATCAATTTTTGGAGAGTAAGCTTGAGTTCTTCCCACAATATTTGATTCATAAATATTTCTTGGGTGAACTCTTTTACAACTTGTGAATCTTCACATATTCATTGCAAGATTTAAGGGCTTGCATTGTGTTTTATTGGAAAAATATTTTTGGCAAGCTAAAACCCTAATATCTCTCACACTTCTTATTTGAAAAATATTATGAGATATTATTTGGGTTCTTAAGATCTTTTAATAGTACACTTAGTGAACATTATATATCTTGAATCAGAGATCATTTTAAAAATACTCTCACACATTATCTTACTTTTGAGAGTTGTCATATAAACTCTATTGAATGTCCCATTATATAAGAGTGTATTGAGCTTCACTTCATACATCATTTGCTTGTTGTAGAAGCATTACATTGTACACAAAAACTTTCACCTTTGTATTCCCAATGTGTGGTCTAAAGATGAAGGGACTACCCTGTAAGGTGCATCAGTTTGGCTCTAGCCCGGTTAGGTGAGCTAGGAAGCACCGTCCTATAAGGTGTAGGTTTGGTTCCGGCTGGTAAGTGAACCGAGGAGACTCCACCTCGTAAGGAGTAGGGTAAATGGCATTGCTCCGCCTGGTTATGTGAGAATTTAGTGAATCATCAAGTGGGTTGGCTTAAGGCGGGGACGTAGACACAGTTTCCAAACATCAATAAAAACCTAGACTCACTCTTTCCTTATACTCTTTACATATCTGCACCAGCTTGTTTATTTTACTTGTTGATATTATTGCTTTTGCACTTAACTATTTTATTTGCTTAGATTATTTTGACATTCATATAACTGTTTGTTTTGTGATTGGATTAGAAAGACTCTAAGTTAGGAAATACTGATCTTGATTTTAGATTGACCTAGAATTTTTAAAATCTCCAATTCACCCCCCTTCTTGGGATTACACCAAAAATCACATTTGGTATCACAACCTCGTTCCATTGACTTAAACATTTTTGTAAAAGATTGCAATGACTTATACTAGTGTAACCCCTTTTGGTGAGGGACAGACTTCCACACGTCCTCCAATTTTCATTGGTATTAACTACGCTTTCTAGAAACAAAGGATACACATTTTTTTTTCTTCAAAATATTGATTGGAAGGTGTGGAGGGTTGTCTCCGAAGGAAATTTTGTCCCAATGAAAACTATAGAGGGTAAGAGAGAACCTAAAACGAAAGATGAATATACTGATGATGATATATAGGGAGTTAATGTAAATGCTACTGCAATGAATGCCCTATACTATGCTCTAGATGTTAATTAATTTAATAGGGTTATGGCATGTACATTTGCGAAAGAAATATGGGATAAATTAGAGGTTACGTATGAAGGCACTAGAGATGTTAAGGATAGTCGCATAGACATGTTAACAAGTGAATATGAGGCATTTAAGATGAACTCTAGTGAATCCATACAAAGCATATAAACTCAGCTCACATATATCACCAACTCTCTACATGCACTTGGTAAGACTTACCCAACATATGAAATGATTAGGAAAATACTTAGGGGTCTACCACCAATCTAGGAGGCAAAAGCCACTACCATAGCTGAGGGGAGAAACCTAAAGGTAATGAAGCTAGTTGAGCTTATTGGATTGTACATCACATATGAAATGGTAGTAAATGAGGTTGAGCAAGCACAACAAAGTAAAGAAGGTGACTACTCTAAAACTATCTACCAGCAGCTCTAGTGAAGATAGTGATGAGTGAAATTAGGAATAGTTTCCCAAGAGGGGGGTGAATTGGATTTTTAAAAAATTGTTCCTTTAGAATTAGTTCTTTTAAGTTGTAAATCTTAGAAACAATCACAATCAACACAGTAAGATCAAACACTCAATTTATGTAACAATATATGTGAAAATTTGTTGCACTTAGTATAAGCCCTGTATCACAATTATTCTTCTTCCCAATGTTTAGTTTTTAAATAAACTTTCAGATTAATAGGTCAAGGATAATCAACCAACGTAGTCCCTTTTGGTTTCTGCAATCAATGCTGATTTATCCAAAATGAATTACCTTCGATCTATTTAACAACCAAACATTCAGAATTGAAATTTAAAGCAACCACGCAGATTATATCCTTGAAAAATAAAGAGTAGAGTAGAGAAAGAAGAACACAGGGATTTTTATGAGGTTTAGCTTCAACACAGCCTACGTCCTCGCCTTTGGTAAAACCTCCAAAGGATTCACTATTACCATTCCTTTATCAGCTAGAACAAAACTAGTTACAAGCACTCCTTGGGTAAGGCTAGAGCCTGTCTTCTCCAAACAATCTCCCCTTGTTTGGTCCAACAATACAATACTCAAATTGTCAACAAATCCTGTTACAAAGATAGAAAACAAGACGTACAAGAACTTGCTCCTCAAAGAGCTGATTAGTACAACTTTGAGGCACTTATGCACTTCAATAAATTCAGAATATAAATTTCATAATGAAACTCTTAGAAATTTATCACCGTGGGTATCTTTCAATGAAAGAATCAGCAACTCAATTATCAAACACAGTGAGAGATTCAGCAAAAACTTCTCTTAATTTCGAGCAAGGATGTCAAAAGAGGATATGACACTGCTAACCAAGAAGTTCAGCAGGTTCTTTAAAAAAAGGAGAAACCATTTAGAAAGTTTTGGAACTTAAAATATGAAAAAGGAGAGTCAAGCAAAAGAAAGCAAAAATCAAATCCTCTCATTTGTTACAATTGTAATGAAACCGAACATATTAGACCAGATTGCCCACTACTGAAAAAAGGACTCGAAAAATAAGAAGAGGGCAATGAAGGTCGGCACGTCTTAGGATAGGCGTTGTACCAGTGGCTCAAACATAGAAACTAGCACAAACTTATGTTTAATGGCACACAGTGACCACGAGGTACATTGTTCATGCTCTTTATCATTTTATTATTCTAGTGACAATTCTAATGTTGATAGCATGCCTACATATAAAGAATTGCAGGTTGAGTATATTCGTGTTCATAAATTGCTTGATAAAATGACTAAGAAAAATGATTATTTGAAAATCAAGCGTAAAGATTTGTCAAATGCTTTTGAAAAAGAAAGGAAATCTTGTTCCTCTCAATTGAAAGAAAAATATTTTAAAATTGCCAGTCTATAGAGGAAATTGGAGGATAACTCCTAAATAATTTATAAGTTCATGGAGAGCCAAACAACTTTGAAAAACTCCTTGGGGCCCAAAGAAATTCTTTAAACAAAGAAGGCCTTGGATTTAATGGAAAGGAAAATAGGTGGTAGAAAAATCTTTATATGGGATACTTTGTAAAAGAATCAAGATCATTTATTCCATCTAAAAACTCCTATAGGCCTACAATGTCTTTCACATGTAAAAGAAAAGGCCATATACAATTTGATTGTCTATTTAAGAACAGGGATGCCAAAATTAAGAAGGTTTGGAGAGTTAAGGGAGATTCAGGCACTAACCCCTATGGACCCATAATAAATTGGGTACCAACAGTAGTCACTTAAATACTTTTTGTAGGTGTGTTGAGATCGTCCTCCTCTAAAGATAAATGGTACATAGAT
Source organism: Malania oleifera (assembly GCF_029873635.1). Taxonomy (NCBI): domain Eukaryota; kingdom Viridiplantae; phylum Streptophyta; class Magnoliopsida; order Santalales; family Ximeniaceae; genus Malania; species Malania oleifera. The sequence continues at coordinate 80,989,779 of NC_080424.1, forward strand.
AGCAACTGCTCATGACACATGATGGGCAGTAAGGCCAAGTTTGCTTCCATTACACCCAAAGATGGAGGATTTGTGACTTTCGAGGACAAGGAAAAGGGCAAGATCATCAGAGTAGGTAAGATAGGTAAGGAACCTTCTCTTGTTATAGATAATGTTCTACTCATATAGCAGTAGATGTCAAGCTCTACTGTGGCATTATTGGTAGCCTGTTGTACCTAACTGCTAGTAGACCTGATATTATGTTTAGTGTTTGTATGTGTGCTAGATTTTTGGCTGCACCTAAAGAGTCTCACTTGTTAGCAGTTAAGAGAATACTTAGATACCTTATTGGGACTATTGAATTAGGATTATGGTACCCTAAGCATAACTTATTTGATATTGTCAGTTATTTAGATGCTAACTTTGCCGGTAGTAAAGTAGATATGTCATTATTTAGGACATTCTCTGGTTTCTTGGTTCTCCAAGAAACAGAACTCAGTTGCACTGTCCACAACTGAGGCTGAATACATAGAAGCTGAGAGTTGTTGTGCTCAAATGCTTTATATGAAGCAACAACTCACAGACTATCGATTGCACTATGATACAGTTCCACTAAAATGCGATAACACTAGTATAATAAATATCTCAAAGAACCCCATATCACACTCACAAATTAAGCATATAGAAATTAGACATCATTTTATTCGGGACCATGTGTAAAAGGGGGATGTGGCACTTGAATTCATGTGTACTAATGAACAATGGGCCCATATATTCACGAAACCACTTCAGAAGAATAGGAATATCCAAATTAGACATGAATTAGGTCTAATGCATGGTAGAGAAGTTGCCTAGGGATATGATGGAATTCATAAACTGAGGGGGAGCAACTTAACTTAGGATCACTAAGACTCTGAAAATTAAGCTTCTCTCACAATTTTATTTTTCCCTACACATATATCTTTTTACTTGTGAAGAATGCAATTACTATTCATCATGTATTGATTGCCTAAGTTTATTTAATGCAGAATTTGTGTATGCATGATGATAATAGACTAGGTTATTGCATAATGAACTTGAATGATCATATCTAGAGATTCATGCTACCTAATTGTATGATTTGGGAAGTTTTTCTAAACTAAGGACGTATTTAAATGCTTACATTCTTACCTTAGCCCTTTTTATTGATGCCAAGAGGGGGACAAATACTATTATATCAAAAATTGGGTATTATAAGGGTGAATTTAACTAAGCATAACTCTTTATACTATATTCACCTACATATCTCTTCTTTACTCTCGGTATCTGAGCTTCAATGAGAAACTTAAGTGCATATTATTTTAAAGTGTCTTTTGTAGTGAATATTCTTGAACTATTCTAGAAATATATTTCATGCATATTCGTAAGGGGGGACCTTATAAGGTTGTACCCATTTTTGCTCTTGTATTTGTCATCATCAAAAAAGGAGAAATTATTGACTTTATGAGTTCTATCCCATTTTGATTATAACAAATCAAAAGTATCTCACTTGTACATCTAGTGCTTGAACATATTTCATGTTAGAAGGCACGTAGAGTCTAGGTACGATCAAAGCCATATGGAACTAAAAGATCACTTCACCTAGCATATGGGTTGGAAAAATAAAGAGCAAAGAGTTAAAGACATTTCTATTTTTATATTGTAATTTGCATTTAAGTATTGGTCTGTAATAATGCATCTTATGCATAATGGGATTGACAAGCTCAACAAAGACCATAGATTGACCTTAGGTCCCAAAACCTTTCAGGAAAAATCCCCTAAGTAACAGACTCATACATATTAGGGTGAATTTTTATGGACAAATCTTAGTCTTTTTCTCAGCTCAGTCAACTGACCTTGCCTTGAGGTCAAATTTGTAGAGCGGCATGAAAAGAGAAATTGCCAAGTTTATGCAGCAGTGTCTAATGTGCCAGTAGGTAAAGGCTCAGCACTAGAGGCTAATGGGCCAGTTGCAGCCTCTTTACATCCCAGAGTGGAAGTGGGATCATGTATCTATGGATTTCGTGACTGGTTTACCCTCGGAACTACATGGTTAGAATGCTATTTAGGTGGTTTTTGATAGATTTACAAAGACCACTCACTTCATTCCTATTAAAGTCAACTACTCCATGGACAGACTTGCAGAATTATATATTCAAGAGATAGTAAGATCATATGGTGTGCTAATGTCTATAGTATCAGACCGAGACCCACGTTTCACGTCTCGATTTTGGAGGAGCTTGCAGGAGGCTCTAGGGTCTCAGTTATCTTTTAGCACGATGTTTAATCCTCAGACAGACTGTAATGACCCGAAAATTAAAATAATTAGAAAATATAACGAATAGAATGGATTAAAGGATAATAAGGGAAAAATGTAGGATTTTAGAAGGAAAAGTAGGCCTCGTTGACGAATGTCCTGTCTTTGTCGATGAGTGTCCTTCTAAAGATCGTCGATGAACTCCAGTCCCTCATCAACAAAGAAATCCCACGAGAGAATTTTGAAACTCTGAATTTTGTTGACGAAGGTATCTTCTTGTTGATGAAGCCACTATAGTGCCTTTTCGATAAACCCATGTGTCTCATCGATGAAGCCCTACCTATAAATAGAATTTCTCTCATTTTTCAGCGAGAAACTTGGGAACCCTCACTTTCTCTCTCTAAAATATGAACCTCCAGCCTTCTCTCTTCAATTTCGGGCTGAATTTGACTCGATTTGACAATCCGAAACCACCACGAGGTTCATGGGATCGTTCTCTGTAAGGCTGTAGGAGCTAATCGTTGGTTTGAGAGGTTTGGGAACATCCCAAAATCAGGGTAAGTGAATTATTTTGGTATTTTCTTAATGAATATTGTTATTTGGAGTCTAGGAAGTAGTAAATAAGTGTTTTCTTAAGATTTGAATCAGTTGGAATTTATTTTAATTAAATTAGGATTTTTGGTTCAGGGTCCAAGTGAATGTTGTGGGAATCGGTTCGGGGATTCTACTAGCGTAGTTCAGAAATCAGGTAAGGGGAAATTATATATTAAATCAAATTTTATAAAATTAAAGGTAATAACTTATGTTATATTATATGTATGTTTTGGTGTGAATTATAAAATGTCAACCATGTAAACTATGTTTTTTGAGCCTAGGATTGCTTATGTAGCTATGTATATGTGAAAGTAAATGAATGAAAGTGAAAAGTGATTTCTGAGGAATTATGTAAGAAATGAAATGTATTTTCAACATATAAATGTTAAATGTGGATTAGCCTATTTTACAAGAATATGGATGAATTTTACTGTTAAATTGTGTGGCATGAGATTCTGTGCAAATATATATTAAATGTATGAGATGCAGGCTAAGTAAGTCAAGTATTGAGAATAGAATATGTTATGGACTATGTTGCTTGTGTATGTTGAATGCAACCAAGTAAATATAAGACAGCTGAAAGACAGCCATGTTAGCAGATCTAGTACATTTCTATGTAGACTAACTGATGACAGCTAAAAGGAGTTGTAGACTAACTGATGATGGCTAAAGATCAGTTGTAGTACGAAAGAAAGAAAGGAAAATGCTATGAAATGACAATGAAATGACATGATATGAAATGACAAATGTGAACGATGTAATGATGAAGATTACGTAAAGTGAAATGCAATGAAATGTTTAAGCTATGAACATGAACAAATGTGTATGATTGAATAATGACAGAATGGAATAATGTATTATGATAGAAGAAGTATTTATGTACGTAGAACATGTTACAAGTGGGCGGGGCAAACTCTTCACTTGAGGGCTTGCTGAGAAAGGCAAGTGCACTAGTAACTTCAGATGTGGCAGTAGCTATATAACGTACTAGGATAGAGGGAATCTACTTGTATGGGCGGGTTGATTTTTCTATTCTTAGGGCCTTGCTAGTAAACCATTGTTGAACTGTGTGAGTACGAGATCAATCTAACACTTGAGGGCTTACTGAGTAAGGTGAGTGCCCTAGTATGCTTTAGTTGTGATCTTCAGGTTACCAAGTATCAAAGTAAAGGGGTGCTACTTGTATGGGCAGTTAATCACCCCTGTCTTCAGGTAATCTCGTAGGTTAAATCTTTGCATGTGATTGATTAGGTTCAGAGAATGATTTCAGTGTTATGTTAATGATTTGAAAATGTATTTAAAATGATATCTATATACCTCATGTTAGCCACATGCTGTTTTAATATGTATATTTCTTCCCTTACTGAGATGTGTCTCACACGAATATGATTATTTCTTTTTTTAGGACAACCTCGAGATTGGACTTAGGGAGCTCGAGGGTTTATTGTCTTTTGAGAATTGTAAAAGAGAAAGGGTATATTTTTTATATACTGTGGGATTGTATTAAGTTTTATGTTTTATGTCGTTATGTTTTATGGATGTGAGTAAGGAATAGTTTTAAAAATACTGAAATGTTCTAGAGATATGTAGATTTGTGAATATAGGTGATGGATGAATTATATGGAATTTAGATAGGAATAGTAAACTCTAGTATTATAGTATTATGTTTATGGAGATTATGTTTATGTTTATGTTTTCCGCTGCGTATGTTATGGATTATGGATTATCAGGATTTTATCAGGTATAACGCACCGAACTCGGGTTTAGGGGTTTGGGGCGTTACACAAATGGCCAGACTGAGAGGGTGATTCAGACATTAGAGAATATGCTGCGGGCGTGCATGCTAGATTTTGGGGGTAGTTGGACCCAGTATATGCCGCTGGTAGAGTTTGCATACAATAACAGCTATCAGGCCAGCATTGGCATTGCACCTTATGAGGCGCTCTATGGTAAGAAGTGTCGTTCTCCTTTATACTGGGATGAGATGGGCGAGAGGCGAGTGCTAAGACTAGAAATAGTGCAGCAAGCCTACGACAAAGTTTGACTCATTAAAGAAAGAATCAGTGCAGCTCAGAGTTGGCAGAAAAGCTACGCCGATATGCATCACCGGTAGTTGGAATTTGAAGTTGGGAACCATGTGTTTTTGAAGATAGCACCATTGAAGGGAGTTATGAGATTTGAGAGGAATGGTAAGTTGAGCCCTAGGTTCATTGACCCTTTTGAGATTCTTGAAAAAGTAGGGTCAGTTGCCTACCGGCTGGTTTTACCACCAACTTTATTTAGAATTCACAACGTATTTCATGTTTCCATGTTAAGGAAATACGTCCCAGATCCCTCCCATGTCATCAGTTATGCCAAGTTTGAACTCAGTGATACTTTGGCCTATGAAGAAACTCCTATGCAGATTCTGGACAGGAAAGAACAAGAATTGCGCCAGGTGGATTATGTCCTATTAGCTGAACAGGTTAACAAGATTATTATATTAAATGTTATTATGGAAAAAAAATTACGGTAAAATAAGCAGATCGTTACAATTATAGTTTAGGAAATTATGAATAGGCTGATTCAGGAAATGTGAGTATATTGATTTTTTGGGAAGTTCAATGTTTTATTAGGGAATTTGTATGTATGTAATTACAGGATTTTGAGGTTGGTACGTCGAGGGCGTAAGGGTTGAATTGGAGGCAAGCCTCCTAACTAGATAAGTAAGGTGAAATATGTTATGCTAGGAATCTTGGAATGTTTATTAGTAAATTATATGTTTTTCCATATTATTATCTAGTATGTAAATTATTTGAATATTAGATGATACAGTTTTCAGAATATGGAATATTTATTTAGTTGTGTGGCATGAGATCTTATCAGATCAGTACAGAAATCCTACAATTTTTAGATTACTATGATTTACAGTAACTATGCAAAAATATGTTTTACCTGATTTTACAGTGTTATGAATTATAATGCATGTGCAGTCAAATATATTTTACAGATAGAAATTTTATAGACAGATATTATATAGACAAATATTATACATACATACATATATTTTATAGACAGATATTTCACAGCATTTACAGATTACCATGATTCCCAAAATTTTAAAGTCATACCACTATAATATACAGTTTATACAGTTTAGATATTATAGATCAGTTATTACAGCTAATACAGTTCAGATATTAAAGTATTTCCGGAACAGTTTTTAGTGTTATGCTTATTTTGGAATCATGATGAAATAGTAAGATGTATATATAGAAAATAGTATTATATCGTATCAGACCCTGATGTATTAATTCAAATATCAGTAGAGCACTGTACCATTGCTATAATAGATCAGAGTGCAATCACACATCTCAGATAATGTGTGGAGGATTTCGTCAACCGTACCAAGAGAGAATGCAGGCTCCCCAGAAGACTAGATTGAGGTGGCCGGTTTGATGAGGTAGGTATCAGTACTGTGCCTTGGAGGGATTGTAGATGGTCGGGCTGAGGAATTGTAGATTTATAGTTGACTTATCATGAGGGATTAAATCATGACGTACAGTTTTTCAGGGTAAATATCAGAGTTATGTATATGTTTACAGTTTTACAGAATATCAGCAGATATATTATGATACTAGAAGTATGAAAAGTAGAAAACTCAAACATTATAGTTTTGTTTTAAACTATAATAGATGCAAGTTGTACTGTATATTGTTTTACCAGCTTTTACAATTTTAGATATTTATCAATATAGTATTTATGGAATGTAGTCACCACACACTAGTAACAGCATATTTTCTCTTACTGAGTGTTGTCTCATCCCAGTGATTTAACATTTTTCAAGTGACCTAGCTAGATGAGCTTATCAAGCTTGCAGATAGAGGGATTGTTGCACTGTCCTAGTTGTGGGGTAAGTGTTTTCAGGGAGACGTGTTTTTGGGTAGTTTTCCAGGGTTTTGGTGGATGTTACTGGGAGATGTGTTTTTGTATGTGTATTTTGGGGAATTTTAGAATTCTGGTATTGTAAATATGAATGTACAATTTTATGTTTCCTGCTGCGTAGGTGTGCAAAATGAACAAGGTTACCTCAGTGCACATTTGGGGTTTGGGATGTTATAGCAGATAATCTAAGGGTATCAAAGCAAATTAAGTTCCAGTATATAGTAAATTTTGTTTGAAATAAAAAAAATGGTACAATTTTTTGGGTAGTTTGGTATCAGGGCCTAGGTTTGATAGGCTCTGTAGACTCTAGAGAGCAGCGAAAAACAATACCAGAATATAGGAATGAATTTTAAGGAAGTATAGGAATTGAGATAGAACAGAATATCAGTGAGATAATGTTGGGAAATTAGGATGAGAATTTAGGGTTCTGTTCTGCAGTCTGGAAGCAGGAATTTTGGGGTGGTTTCAGTGATTTTCCTGGGGTGACGATTTCAGGAAAACCATAGTAAACTATCACCGATTTTTATTTCCAAATGATAGGACTAGACCTTAAATTAGTGATAGGTGGTAAGGGGTATTTTAGTTAGAGTAGCATTCTTAGGTTCGGATTCTCAGAAAAATCTGGTATTATTGTAGGATGGACCTTGGAGGAAGTAGCGCACATGCTAGTGGTGATGATGGAGCAAGGCCTTCTGGTGCAGGAGGTGGGGACTCAAATGCAGAATTATGTAGTGTAGCTCAAAAATTCATGGCTAAGATTGCACGGAATTTCAGGGAGCAGGGAGGTCCATCTAATGGGTGCACGATAAAAAAATTCACGAAGATGAACCCTCTAGCATTTTCGGGAACAGCTGATCCTGCAGTTGCATAAAACTGGATGCAGGAGATAGAAAATATATTAGTGGTGCTCCACTGCACCAATGAGTAGAGGGTCCTTTACGCCACATATAAGTTGGTAGGAAAGGCTGAGAGATGGTTAATGGCCAAGAAATTGCTAGAGGAGTGGAGATCCACCCCAGTGCCGATGACCTGGGCCCTATTCATAAACATATTCTTTGAAAGATACTATCATGCCACGGTCAGAGAAGTTAAAGTACAGGAGTTTCTAGGTTTGACCCAGGGATTGTTGACAGTTTAGCAATATGCTGCAAAATTCATCGAGCTGTCATGATTCGCTCCATATATAGTACTAGATGAAGTCAAGAAAGTCAAAATGTTCGAGCGGGGTTTGAGACGAGATATATACCAGCAGGTGGCAGTATTGAAGATGCAGGATTTCGCTGAGCTGGTTGATAGAGCTACAGTAGCAAAGGGGAGTGAGCAGATAGATGTAAGAGTACCAAGCTAGAGGAGGAGGCCCACACCATTGAGTTTCCTGGCAGGTCCCAGCCGGGGCTCATAGAGAGGAGACTGATATGGAAGAGGCCAAAGACAAATGATGGGGCATATCGGTGTTCATGGTGGGCAGATTATTCCTATCTGCCCTAGATGTGATTGGAGGCACCCAGGTGAATATCGGTTGGTAGAGAATGTATGCTATCGATGCGAGAGATTTGGCCATATGGCATGATCATGTTGGGGATCGCCGATCCATGCACCAACTCATAAACCACTTTGGGGTGGTTATCAGGTGCCCCGTGGGGGCCAGCAGAAGAACACAGCACTAACAAGGGTTTATGCATTGATGCCGAGAGATGCTGAGACTATAGGAGACATCATGATAGGTATCCTTGCAATTTTACCATATAAAGTTGTTGTTTTATATGACACAGGTGTCACCCATTCCTTTATATCGGTAAGGTATGTCAAAGAAACTAGGATAGAGGCACAGTTGTTAGATGTTAAGTTGTCTGTAGCCACGTCAACGGGATCTATTGTGAGGTGTAGGAAGGTACTTAGGAACTTCCCAATGGACATTCAGGGGAAAGTACTACCAGCTGATCTTGTGATATTAGATATGCATGGGTTTGATGTAATATTAGGTATGGATTGGCTGATAGAGAATCGCGCCTGCATAGATTGCTATCATAAAGAAGTGATTTTCAAACCCCCCAGGTGAGCAAAAATACTGATTTGTGGGTTCACGTGTGCATGTCTCACCACAGCTAGTGTCAGTTATTCAGGTGAGGAGACTGATTCAGGGTGGATGTCAGGGATATGTACCTTACATAAAAGAGTTGTCGAATGAAGAATTGAAATAGGCTAATATTCTAGTGGTCAGAGAATTTTTAGATATTTTTTCAAAGGAATTACCTGGTCTACCACTAGATCAAGAGATCGAATTCACCGTGGATCTATTACTAGAGTCAACACCAATATTTAAAGCGTCATACAGAATGGCTCCCGCTGAACAAAAGGAATTAAAAGATTAGTTGCAAGAGTTGCTGGATAAAGGGTTTATCAAACCCAGTGTGTCACCTTGGGGAGCCCTAGTTTTGTTTGTGAAAAAGAAAAATGGAACCATGAGGATGTGCATAGATTATAGGAAAATAAATAAACTGACAGTCAAGAATAAATATCCTCTTCCTAGAATTGATGATTTATTTAACCAACTCCAGGGGACCCAGGTCTACTCCAAAATTGACCTTCGATCAGGCTATCACCAAGTGAAAGTCAAGGCAGAGGACGTATCAAAGATAGCATTCCGAACCAGGTACAGGCACTACGAGTTCCTGGTAATGTCGTTCGGATTGACAAACGCATTGACAGTGTTCATGGATTTAATGAATCGGGTGTTCCATCAGTACTAAGGCCAATTTGTTGTAGTGTTCATTGATGATATACTGGTCTACTCGAAGAGTCTTGAGGAGCACGAGGGTCATTGGAGACTGGTTTTGCAGGTGTTGAGAGAAAAGAAATTGTATGTCAAATTCAAGAAATGTGAATTCTAGTTGAGGTAGGTTACTTTCCTCAGGCATGTGATCTCCAGGGACAGTATATCAGTTGATACGAGTAAAATAGAGGCAGTAGTGAGTTGGGTGAGACTAGTGAATGTTCAGGAGGTCAGAAGCTTCCTAGGTCTGGTAAGATACTACCAACATTTCATGGATGGCTTCTCTAGATTATCAGATCCACTAACACGACTCACGAGAAAGAACATGAAATTTGATTGGACCAATGAGTGTGTGACTCACTCGAAAAATGAGCAGCTCGAAAGCTATCCCAAATATAGGAGTTCTGTCGTGTAATATTAAGCCCAAGGGCTAGATCGTCTCCTCAGGGAATGCGTTTTAATCTCAATTTCACATTCTCCCAATCGAAAATAAAAGTGTACTGAACTCAATTCAGATTCGGGGAATTCAAGATTGCTAAGATTTATTTTGACTAATTGAAATAACAGACAATTTAAAAACTTAAAACTAACAAGTACTAAATTAACGAACTAAGATGGAAACCCTAATCTACTCAAAGAAATATTGGGACATGCGCTAATTAAAGATGGCAACTTCAAACACGTAATTAAACATGCAGGAATGGAAACTCAATCAACACATACGTGCGCAATAAAAATCGGATCTTTAACACGAATCAAGAATGTGAATTAAAATTAAGCTACCAATCGACGTAACCGATAACAAAACACAATAAAAACTCAAACTTCAATCAGATAAATCCTAACTAAAAAAAAAAACCCTTTTTTTTCTTCCTTTTTTTTATATTTTCCTTTTTTTTATTTATTATATATTTTAAGAGAATGATAAATAAAAACAATCAATTTAAATTCTTCAAAGCTAATGAGAATGTTAATTAAAAGCAAGATAAATAAATAATGATTAAACTTCAACTTCATAAGAAAGAAAAAAAAATATTAAAATCACATAACCCAATATTCAAATCCTAAACTACACAATGAACCTTAATAAAAAAATAAAACATTCAATTGCAAATTAAAAAGAAGAGGAAAGAAAAGAAAAGAAAAGAAAAGAAAAGAAAAGGGAAGAGAGAGAGAGAGAGAGAACAGAGGAGAGTTGCAGCAGGGGCGATGGCTGGAGGTACTCGGGCTGCTGCTGCTTCGTGGGACAGCAGCTGGTATAGCAGCAGGGTACTGCTGTTTGGAGGAAGAGCTGTGGCAGCAAGAGGTCTCGGGCTGGTGTTGGAACTGTGCTGGAAGCCGGAGCTGGGGCTTGCTGCTGTCTGTGGCGTCTACTAACAGCACACTGCTGCTGTGTTGCTGCAAGGAGGGACTTCTCTGCTGGTCGGAGCAAAGTGGACAGCAGGGGCTGTCGTGGCTGCTATGGAAGACTAGTATGTGCAGCTGGAACGGAGCTTGCAGCAGAGGAGATTGCAGAGGCTGCTCTACTGTGTAGCTGCCGGAGAAAAGAAAAATAGAGGAATACAGGGGAAGGAGAAGAGGAAATGAGAAGGAGAAAGATAGAGAGAGCTGAGAAGAGAGACAACATGGAAAAAGATTAAAGAAGAAGAAGAAGAATAATAAGGAGAAGAGAAGAAGAAGAAGAAGAATGAGGAGAAGGAACGAAGAAGAAGAAGAAAGAGGAGAAGGGACGAAGAAGAAGAAGAAGAAAGAGCGTTTGTGCGTAGGAGAAAAAGAGAATTTTAAAGGGTAGGGGGAGCGATGCCCTAGGACCCGGCGTGGAACAACCCGACCCGGCAACTTGACCCGAATTGATGTACTTTTTTTTTCATTTTTTTCATTCTATGTTCATTGCAAATCTGACTCTTCTAGAGCCCATATCTCACAAAACTTAAAACATTAAAGTTGTAGATACTCCTTTCCTCTTTATCTAAAAATTTTAATTGTCTCAATCAGAGCTCGGACGGAGAAGTTATGCATGAAATACGAATAGGTGTTGGTTTTGGTTCCTGGGAATTTTCCTGTGACAAAAAATTACCAAAATTTCATAAATAGTGCAATAAAGTTCAAGAATGATGATTTTGGCACTTTATTAAAATATTTGACAATTTTGAACATTTAATTAAAAATATAAATCATAAAGCTCGGGTTAAACGTTCAATTAAGCAGTTTCGGTGCGTAATCACACCCCCCAACTAACGTTTTTCTAGTCTCTAGCAAATGACGTGAATGAATCTCAGGATGGTGTCTAGAACTACATACTCAGATGATCATGAAATCAATGCACATGCAACACAAGCATACCATTTCACATATGAGAATACTACTGAATTTCACACAAGCTCGTTCATATTCAATGCACACGACTCCAAAGCACGTCACTCATGCAAGTTTCATCGTTTATATGTGATTTGAGAGTAGTATACTCTCATGAAGTTAATTAGTGGCACATTCAGAGTTAATGCAATTATATAAGTTCGAGTATAAACAGGTAACTCTCGGGTGTGTGTGATGTGTGTGACTCAGCACATCTAGGACGCCAGTGGACACCTACAGAACGGTCGCTTTGACTCGGCCTAACTGGTATACCCTCAAGAACACTCAAAGAAAATAGGTTCACTCATCATATGTGAGGAGGAGTGTCGCGATCAAACATCCTACATATTAAAAGGAACAACGCTAAGTATATGGAGTGGACTAGTCTAGAAAGGATCTAGCCTATCTATGAGGTGTCGGGTCCTTCACCCTAGCATCTTCTCACCTACTCGCCATATCCAACTGAGACCACCCTAGATCAACTCATTCACAAACTTGTCGTGAGTACATCTGAGGCATTAATCGGTTGAAGAATCTTCATACGTGGAAAATATGTGTCGTCCTTGACTTTTTGTGATATGTATGTAGACCGGCATTGACATTTCATTTCATGCGCATGTGTATTGCTTATTCTTTTTTTTGCTCATTCTTTATTTTCTGTATTTTCTTAATCAACTAGGACAATCATAACACTTCTTTTGTAATCTTCATACCATCAATGGGAATTGAGCTCGAATAGGAGTTCATGAACTAAGTCTATCTCTAAAGGTGGCTCAGCCTTCACATTTTGAGTAGGCTACAAGACCTAGGTTTCTATCTCCCCACTAGGTGTCACCTCTAGGCTAACAATCAAAAATAAAGACAAGTGTACAAGGAATCATCCAGAAAAAGAGAATTGAGTTCTGTGAATTCTGATTTGATATTAACACTCAAAAGGACGATAAATAGCTCAAGGATATCTCACAAGGTGTCATTGTCGCCACGAGTGCTCTCTCAGTGCTCACAAGGAAACCCTAAGTGCAATGAATCACGTGAATGTGTTTATTCAGCCTCGTGAGATGCCGTGTAAATACAGGAAATTATATAGCCAAATTAATAAAAATGTACTACTAATCGATTCTTCATGGAGTCATAAGATCATATAAAGAGAAAACTACGCATGATTGACTCAAGTGTGTCATTCTTAAGTTATACACAAGTATGTGAAAGGTATGAGTCAGTGTTAAGCATGGCATAATGCAATGTAATTCCTTAGTGCTCCTCCTTCTTTCTCTATTTCTTTTTGAATTATTTTATTTTATTTTATTTTTTTTGAAATATAAAACCCGGTACGTGTACGTGCACAGTGTCACATGCAAATGCTCATCCCCCCCCCCCCAACTAAAGTGGAACATTGTCCTCAATGTGAAAGCATAGGGAAAATAGAAAAGACTGTGCATGGGAAAAGTAAAGCGTATCTGAGTGGCGAAATAATGGAAAACAAAGATCGAACTACGAGAAAATAGACCTGAAAACTAATTAAAAATAAAATAAGATAAAATAAAAGGAAAAGAAGGAAAAGAAAAATGTCACAATTGTCTGGCGGAGGCTCAGGAGGAATTTCGTCTGGTGGTCGCAGGTCTATAAATTGCATCGGCGGTTCTCCAAATTTGAGCCGCCACAGTGTATCAGTTTCATACCTGCACAAAAATCAACCTCAGATAAGTTAATGCGTGTCAAAATACCAAACAATACGTGTGCAGGTCAACCCTTGTGTGTGGATAAGAAAGGGTCTTTATTCAACATTGTGTTTAGGAAATGTACTTCTTTACGAACTAACAGTTGAGGGAAAGTGATCGGAATAATTACCTGCAGTTCTTTAGAAGCATTAAAATAAAGGTTTTACCTAGTTCTTTGAAAATTATATGCTCACCAGAATGGTTACCCTCTTTATCGGATGTACATATCATCATACCACTACAAGAGTCTGCCTCCACATTAGGCTCCTTAACATCTGATTCATGCAGGAGTGATGGTTCCATGGTTTCTGAGCTCGGAGTATGAGGTACCACAGGTTGGTACTCCGTATGAGTATCAGTCTCATCATCAACTAAATGCTCTGCTTTTAGGCTCGTTTCTTCTGATTTTTCTTTGACCTCTTCTGGTTTAGCCATGACTTCCAATGCTGGGACAACTGGTTGTTCAACGATGAGCATCTCAGGTTGGGAAAATTTTTTCTCGCTTCTCGAAGTAGTGGTGGCCTCTGCTGTCTCAAGAGAAATATCGTGTATTTGTTGGTGTGGCTGCTGGTACTCTTGAGGACTAGGCTGAGGTTCCACAGGCAATTCATCGTTTTCTAAGATGTCCAACTGCGTGCTTATCGCATTAATGGTATCCCGCAATTCATTATTATGATCGACTTGAGTTTGCATGAATTGTTAAAGCATGTTCGCCATCTGTGTTATGCTATCCTCGAAAAGGTCTGACGATGTACAGCTCGGAGAGATCTGTTGTGGCTGATATTGAGGCAGAGGGTTGTTTGGGCATTTTGGTGGTTCATATGCATCACCACCACTAATTGTGCTGTTAGGGTGTGCAGTTATGGGTGCCTGAGTGTATCGTGTGTTGCACTGTGGGACATTGTCAGCTAAGTAATCAAAGAATGATAATACTTGATCTAGATCCTTGCTGACGGGCTCTCCATTAGACATAGTCTGGACAAAACACTTGCAATCAGGGGTAAGAGCACTATAAAAATAATCAGCTAACCTCCATGAGTCGAACCCGTGATGTGGACAAGTGCTTAGTAGATCCTTGAATCGCTCCCAGCAAGCCCGAAATGTCTCGTCATCCTGCTACACAAAATTAAGAATCTGTTCCTGCAAAAATTGAGTTTTCTGTGAAGGACAAAATGCATGCAGGAATTCACGCTCCATATCAATCCAATTAGTGATAGAATAAGGTCTCATAGAATGAAACCAAATCAGTGCCCTATCCTGCAAAGTAGTAAGAAATAAATTTAGTCTAATAGATTCGTCAGTTCTAGCATGAGAGAAAAACATGTTGCAGGTTAACTCAAACTTTGCTAGGTGCTGATAAGGGCACTCAGATTCCGACCCGCAGAACTCGGGTAGCAATGACGTCCTCCCGCGCTGCATCATGAAATTAAGCTCGTCATAAGGCAAAACAGTGGAAGAGGATGCAGTGGCATATTCAAGCTGCAAAAAATCCATTATCGTGCGCGGTGCAGGTGCAGCCATTTTTCAAAACTCAATTTTTTTCTGTTTTTTGTTTTATGATTTTTTTTTTCTTTTTCTTAAAACTAATAAAAATGACGGGAAAAATGCAAAATTAAGACTAAGAACGACATTCCCTGGCAACGGCGCCAAAAACTTGACTCACTCGAAAAATGAGCAGCTCGAAAGCTATCCCAAGTATAGGAGTTCTGTCGTGTAATATTAAGCTCAAGGGCTAGATCGTCTCCTTAGGGAATGCGTTTTAATCTCAATTTCACATTCTCCCAATTGAAAATAAAAGTGTACTGAACTCAGTTCAGATTCGGGGAATTCAAGATTGCTGAGATTTATTCTGACCAATTGAAATAACAAACAATTTAAAAACTTAAAACTAACAAGTACTAAATTAACGAACTAAGATGGAAACCCTAATCTACTCAAAGAAACATTGGGACATGCGCTAATTAAAGATGGCAACTTCGAACACGTAATTAAACATGCAGGAATGGAAACTCAATCAACACATACGTGCGCAATAAAAATCGGATCTTTAACACGAATCAAGAATGCGAATTAAAATTAAGCTACCAATCGACGTATCCGATAACAAAACACAATAAAGACTCAAACTTCAATCAGATAAATCCTAACTAAAAAAAAAACCCCTTTTTTTTCTTCCCTTTTTTTATATTTTCCCTTTTTTATTTATTATATATTTTAAGAGAATGATAAATAAAAACAATCAATTTAAATTCTTCAAAGCAAATGAGAATGTTAATTAAAAGCAAGATAAATAAATAGTGATTAAACTTCAACTTCATAAGAAAGAAAAAAAAATATTAAAATCACATAACCCAATATTCAAATCCTAAACTACACAATGAACCTTAATAAAAAAATAAAACATTCAATTGCAAATTAAAAAGAAGAGAAAAGAAAAGAAAAAGGAAGAGAGAGAGAGAGAGAGAGAGAGAGAGAGAGAACAGAGGGGAGTTGCAGCAGGGGCCATGGCTGGAGGTACTCGGGCTGCTGCTGCTTCGTGGGACAGCAGCAGGTATAGCAGCAGGGGACTGCTGTTTGGAGGAAGAGCTGTGGCAGCAAGAGGTCTCGGGCTGGTGTTGGAACTGTGCTGGAAGCCAGAGCTGGGGCTTGCTGCTGTCTGTGGCATCTGCTAGCAGCACACTGCTGTTGTGTTACTACAAGGAGGGACTTCTCTGCTGGCCGGAGCAAAGTGGACAGCAGGGGCTATCGTGGCTGCTATGGAAGACTAGTATGTGCAGTTGGAACGGAGCTTGCAGCAGAGGAGATTGCAAAGGCTGCTCTGCTGTGTAGCTACCGGAGAAAAGAAAAATAGAGGAATACAGGGGAAGGAGAAGAGGAAACGAGAAGGAGAAAGATAGAGAGAGCTGAGAAGAGAGACAAGATGGAAAAAGATTCAAGAAGAAGAAGAATAATAATAAGGAGAAGAGAAGAAGAAGAAGAAGAAGAAAGAGGAGAAGGAACAAAGAAGAAGAAGAAAGAGGAGCAAGAACGAAGAAGAAGAAGAAAGAGAGTTTGTGCACAGGAGAAAAAGAGAATTTTAAAGGGCAGGGGAGCGGTGCCCTAGGACCCGGCGTGGATAAACCCGACCCCGCAACTTGACCCAAATTGTTGTACTTTTTTTTTTCATTTTTTTCATTCTATGTTCATCGCAAATCTGACTCTTCTAGAGCCTGTATCTCATAAAAGTCAAAACATAAAAGTTGTAGATAATCCTTTCCTCTTTCTTCAAAAATTTGAATCATCTCGATCAGAGTTCGGACGAAAAAGTTATGCATGAAATATGAACAGGTGTCGGTTTTGGTTCCCGGGAATTTCCCTACGATAAAAAATTACCAAAATTTCATAAATAGTGCAATAAAGTTCAAGAATGATGATTTTGGCACTTTATTAAAATATTGGACAATTTTGGACATTTAATTAAAAATATAAATCATAAAGCTCGGGTTAACGTTCAATTACGCAGTTTCGGTGCGTAATCAATGTGAGCAGAGCTTCCAGGAGTTGCAGCGACAACTAATCATTGCACTAGTATTCTCTATTCCATCAGGGGAAGATGGTTTTGTGATATACAGTGATGTGTCCCAGAAGGGACTCGGGTGCGTGTTAATGCAGCATAGGAGATTCATCACCTATGCATCTAGACAGCATAAAGAGTATGAAAAGAACTACTCTGTGCACGATCTAGAGTTAGCTGCAGTAGTGTATGTTCTGAAAATCTAGAGGCATTATCTTTATGGTGGGAAATGCGAGATTTTCATTGATCATAAAATCTTAAAGTATTTCTTCATCGAGAAATATTTGAATATGCAGCAGAGAAGATGGTTGGATCTCATCAAGAATTATGATTATACTATCAACTACCATCTAGGGAAAGCAAACATAGTGGCTGATGCACTGAGCAGGAAAACAGTAGGAGTAGCGATGTCAGCAATGGAGATTCAGCATCCTATCCAGATGGATTTGGAGAGGTTAGGCATGGAGCTGATAAAGGTTGATCACTAGGAATTCATTGCCAACTTGATGGTACAACCTATTTTACAGGAGAAAATTAAAGATAAACAGAAGAATGACGCAGAGTTGGCAGAGTTGATAAAGAAAGTGCGAGATGGACAGGAAGAGGAGTTCAATATTTCAAAGGATGGAGCCCTGAGGTTCCATGCTAGACTATGCGTTCCTACAGATGCTGAGATCAAAAAGACTATATTGGAGGAGGCTCACAAATCCCTATACATAGTTCATCCTGGTAACACTAAAATGTATCAGGATCTTCGAGAGACTTTCTAGTGGAGCAGAATGAAGAGGGAGATAGCTGAATTCGTGTAGCAGTGTTTGACGTGTCAACAGATAAAAGCTAAGCACTAAAGGCCGCACGATAGTTATAGCCACTCCACATCCTTGAGTGGAAGTGAGATCACATATTCATGGATTTTGTCATTGGGTTACCACTAGCACTGCATGGTTAGAATGCTATCTGGGTGATTGTTGATCGATTGAATAAAAAAGCCCACTTTCTTCCTATTAAAGTTAACTACCCTATGTATAGACTGGCAGAGATCTACATTCAGGAGATAGTTCAACCCCATGGAATTCCAGTATCCATTGTTTCAGACTATGACCCATGTTTTACATCATGGTTTTTGAGGAGTTTGCAGGAGGCTTTGGGGTCTTAGTTATCATTCAGCACGACATATCATCCTCAGACTGATGGGCAAATAGAGAGAACGATCTAGGTACTTGAGGATATGTTGTGCACATGCATACTAGATTTTTGGGGTAGTTGGACCTATTATATGCCGCTGGTTGAGTTTGCCTATAATAACAGCTATCAGGCCAACATCGGCATGGTACCTTAGGAGGCGTTGTATGGTAGGAGGTGTCGTTCACCTTTGTACTGGGATGAAATGGGTGAGAGACAAGCTCTAGGACCAAAGTTGGTATAGTAGGCGTACGATAAGTCTGACTAATTAAAGATTGAATCAGTGCTACTCAGAGTCGGTAGAAAAGTTACGCTGATATACGCCACCGGAAATTGGAGTTTAATGTTGAAGATCAGGTATTTTTGAAAGTTGCACCATTGAAGGGAGCTATGAGATTTGGGAGAAAGGGTAAGCTGAGCCTTAGGTTCATTGGCCCATTCCAGATATTAGAGAAAGTGGGTCCAGTAGCCTACAAGTTAGCTTTACCACCGTATTGTCCAGAATACACGACATATTTCATGTTTTCATGTTAAGAAAATACGTCCCAGACCCTTTCCATGTAATCAGTTATTCAAAGATAGAGCTCAGAGATTCACTGACATATGAAAAGACACCAGTGTAGATCCTAAATAGGAAAGAACAGGTGATGCGCACTAAGATAATTCCATTAGTAAAATTTTTGTGGAGAAATTATGTAGTAGAAGAAGCTTCATGGGAACTTGAGGAAGAGATTAGACAAAAATACCCACACCTATTTAGTGGGATACAATAATAGTCAGTATTGTTCAGATAACGATAGTTTTATTTTATTCAGTATAGAGTGATGAATATATAGTTGTATTTTAGATTATAGGATAAGATAGTATTTTGGTTTTAGGAGAATTTTCTTTGATGGGAATATTTGTAATATCCCATAACTGCTTATGTGACCACGATATTCCTCTGTCATAAGTGAGGGTAATTAATAAAATAAGTAGCTCATTTTCCTTAATGGATGGTGTTCAATACAAGTAGCAAATTTCGAGGACGAAATTTTATAAGGAGGGGAGAATGTAGTAACCCGGATAATTATAGAAATTAAACAATAAAGAAAGGAGAGGAAAAATAATTTTCAAATGGGGCCTCAGTAGGGTCTTGTCGACGAATGTGGAGTGTTCATCGACTAACTACCTTCTTAGAAATGTTGACCAGGACATGTGTCTCATCGACAAAAATGTACCGAGAGGGGCGATTTCAGGGCCTGATATTCGTCGATGAGGGTTATGTGTTCGTCGACAAACCTCCTTCTTGGTCTCATCGATGAGGTGATGTGGCTCATCGACGAGGCCACGTGGCCAATCATCTATATATAGCTGAAAATTCACTTTTCAGCGAAGAAATTCATCCCATTTCACTTTCTCTCTCTAGAAAACAAACCCTCCACCTTCTCTCTAGATTGCTGGCTCCGATTTTGCCTAGTTCGACGATCAGAAGCTACCACAGTGAGCCCAGGGAGATTCTTTACAACCTAACCAGAGCAAAATGTTGATTTGAGAAGTTTGGGCACCATCCCAATTTCAGGGTAAGTAGATTATTTAGGAAAAGTATTACCAAGTTTATCTAAGTCTAGAATTTGTGTTGTTTGAGAATATACTAGTGTTTTATGGAGTAAAATTGGGGTGTTATGATTTCAGGGTTAGGGTGTTTTTGGGACCCTACAGGCATGGGTTCAAGACCTCAGCGGTTATTTTTCTAGGAATCCGGGTAAATTATAGTTTAGGAAATTACGAATAGGCTAATTCAAGAAATGTGAGCATAATGATTTTCTGGGAAATTCAATGTTTTATTGGGGAATTTATATATACGTAATTACAAGATTTTGAAGTTGGTACGCTGAGGGCGTGAGGGTTGAATTGGAGGCACGGTTGAATTGGAGATAAGCCTCCCAATCAGATAGGTAAGGGAAATATGTTATGCTAGAAATCTTGGAATGTTTATCAGTAAATTATATGTTTTTCCAAATTATTATCTAGTACGTAAATTATTTGAATATTAGAAGATATAGTTTTTAGAAAATGGAATATTTATTTAGTTGTGGCATGAGACCTTATCTCATCAGTATAGAAATCCTATAATTTTTAGATTACTATAATTTACAGTAATTATGCAAAAATATGTTTTACCAAATTTTACAGTATTATGAATTACAATGTATATGTAGTCAAATATATTTTATAAATAGATATTTTGGAGACAGATATTATACAGATAGATATTTCACAGACAGATATTTTATAGCATTTACAGATTACCATGATTCTCAAAATTTTAAAGTCATAACACTATGATATACAGTTTATACAGTTCAGATATTACAGATCAATTATTACAGCTAATACAGTTTAGTTATTAAAGTATTTCCAGAATAGTTTTCAATGTTATGGTTATTTTGGAATCATGATGAAACAGTAAAATATATATATAGAAAATAGTATTATACAGTATCAGACCCTGATGAATCAGTTCAGATATCAGCAGAGCACAGTACTGTTGCTATAATAGATCAGAGTGCAACACATCTCAGATAGTGTGTGGAGGATTCCGTCAACCATGCCTAGAGAGATTGCATGCTCCCCAGAAGACTGGGTTGAGGTGGTCAGTTTGATGAGGTAGATACCAGTACCGTGCCTTGGAGGTATTTCAGATGGTCGGGCGGAGGATTGGTAGAGTTACAGTTGACTTATCCTAGTAGGCCAACCAAAGTTAAGCCCAACTTACGAGCCGCACAACCCTGTCATGAGGGGTTAAGTCATGACGTACAGTTTTTCAGGGTAAATATCAGAGTTATGTATATGTTTACAGTTTTACAGAATATAAGTAGATATATTATGATACTAGAAGTATGAAAAGTAGAAAACTCAGACATTACAGTTGTATTTTAAACTATAATAGATGTAAGTTGTACTATATATTGTTTTACCAATTTTTACAGTTTCAGATATTTATCAGTATAGTATTTGTGGAACTCAGTCACCACATACTAGTAATTGCATATTTCCTCTTATTGAGCGTTGTCTCATTCCAAAGATTTAACATTTTTCAGGTGACCTAATTAGACGAGCATATCAGGCTTGCTAATAGAGGGATTGTTGCACTGCCCTGGTTGTGGGATAAGTGTTTTCAGTTAGACGTGTTTTTGGATAGTTTTCTAGGGTTTTGGTGGATGTTACTGGGAAATGTGTTTTTGTACATGTGTTTTTTGGGGAATTTTAGAATTCTGGTATTGTAAATATGAATGTACATTTTTATGTTTCCCGCCACGTAGGTGTGCAAAATGAACAAGGTTACCTCAGTGCACATTTGAGGCATGGGATGTTATAACAGATAATCCAAGGGTATTAGAGCATATTAAGTTTCAGTATATAGTAAAGTTTATTTGAAAGAAAAAAAATGGTATAAATTTTCAGGTTGTTACATAATATATTAATATTGATGGTCACAAAAACATTAACTTAGTTACTGTTAGATGTTACAACAATTCAATTATAAATTTATGGCTAGATTTCAAAATATTAGTCATTTTATCAATATATAAATGTGTTAAATCCTCAATTATATCTGTTGATTGGAAATATACAAATTAACCATATATTAGAAGTAAAGTGTAATCATTAGAATTTGAGTATGTTTTTACATAATTTAAAAAGTTTTATGGATATTACTAATGATTTTATAATTGAATTCTTATATTATTGGTAGACGTGGATGATTAACCTACATAAGTATGGGATATTTTAATGTGTTTGTAAGATATTTGACATATATTTTTATTTAATTTTGAATTATTTATATTTGTGTAATTTCATTAAATCATTTATTAACAACACTTATATAAACTATTTCAAATGCTATCCATCAATTGAATTACTAATAGCAGCTAAAAACTTAAATTACAAATTTTAATTTACAAAAATTATTGTTTAATTATTAATAGAGATTGTTTTTACACAAATTATCTTATAAGCTAGCACAATACATTCCCGCTTAAATATAAATTTCTCTAAAAATTAAAAAAATTATAATCATATCTAATGACATCATACAACATGAATAACGAATAAAAAATAAATTAATATATTTAATTAACATGAGTGGTTACAAAAATATTAATTTAATTATTATTAGATGCTACAAAAATTCAATTATAAATTCATGGATAGATTTCAAAATATTAATTATTTTATCAATATATGAATATGTTACATCCTCAATTATACATGTTGATTGAAAATATGAATATGGGTATTATATAAGAAATAAAGTGTAATTGTTAAAATTTGATTACATTTTTGCCTAATTTAAAAAGTTTTATGAATATTACAAATAATTTTATAATTGAATTCTTATATCATTGACGGAGGTGGATGATTTATCTACATAAATTTAGGAATATTTTAATGTATTTGTAAGATATTTGACACATATTTTTTGTTTGATTTTGAATTATTTATGTGTAATTTGATGTAATGTTACATTGCACCTACCATGACATACTTATGAAATTTCTTATATATAAACGCAAAAACATACACACACACTAACTTTATCAATATTGTGAAAAATTTCATCATTCAATAATTTAGCTTATAATTAAATTTTAATTATTAAATTTATAAAATTATTAATATGACTTGTTTGGATTATCTCCATTTACTATATTTCGAGAGTAAGGAATTTACATATTTTTGAAGGTGAAGACAATAATTCAAATGAAGTTGCAGCCCAGATAATTCTGATATTCAAAATAGATGCTCATATTTAAAGGGTTTTGAATTTTTATATGTTTCTTAGAGACTCTTTCTTGTTGTCATTGGTTTTGTTGTCTTGTTACCTTATAACTTGTATTGTTTTAGTTAGGGGTGAACATTCAGTCAGTTCGGTTAATTTAGTTAATTAGTCAAATTAATCGAAAAATTTTGGTAAAAAAAATATCATTAACCAAACAGACCAAAATTTCATATTTAACCAAACTCAAAACCGATCAAATCGAATTTCATTTAAATCGGTTAACCAATTTAATATTTTATATATATATAATACAGATTTTATATATAAAATATTTAATATAGTATATATATATATATATATATATATAATTATTTATTATTAATTTTTACTATTTGGTCAATTTGGTTAACCAAACCGAAAACCGAAAACCAAAATTCAACGAAAATAAAAACCAAACCGAACTGACTAAATTTACTCGGTTAATTACTCACCCCTAGTTTTAGTTATATTGTCTCTCTATTAACATAATTGGTGTTTAATTCTTTCAAAAAAAATTATTTTAAAATATTCTAATTAAAACCTATAAGTTTTGAAGGTGAAGACAATAATTCAAATGAAGTTGTAGCCCAAATAATCTCTGATATTCAAAATAGATGTACATATTTAAAGGATTTTGAATTTTTTTTTTTTTAGATACTCTTTCTTATTGTCATTGGTTTTTTTATCTTGTTACCTTTTGACTTGCATTGTTTCAATTGTATATATAGTCTCTCTATTAATATAATTGGTGCTTAATTCTTTCAAAAAAGTATTTTAAAATATTATAATTAAAAAATAAAATGATAATATATATATATATATATATATTTAAATGGAGCCTTCACTAATAATTTTAAATTCAATTAAGATAACAAAAATAATTATAAAGAATTCATAAGCATATATTTTTAATTATACTAATTAAAAAATATATAAGTTAAAATAGATTTTTATTAATAGCAAAATTATGAACTTTTATTTCACTCAAAATATAAATTTACATTAGTAATTTTGAATGTTCATAATTTAATTATTGCTATAAAAGATGTAAGAATAGAGATGAGAAAAAAATTTACGTGGTTCGACTATGCCTACTACACGAGCGGATAGGATAAAAAACTTCACTATCATAGGAGGAACTATAAGATGATTTGGATCCGGTCTTGTACAAAATATCTCTCTTCTCTTTATCTCTCATCTTTTGTCATCCTTTTAATATCCCTACCATCTTCAAGTATTTTTTCTATACATTACAAAATGAGAGGAAGAGGGAGAGGACCCTTTTATAGGGCAATACATGAGAAAGTAATGGTGCAGTCCCAAGAGGGGGTGAATTGGGTATTTTAAAATTTTAATGCGCGGAAGCTTGATTAATTTTAAAACTTAATTACCACGTGCCCTCACTATTTCAATCACCACAAAAATCTAATCAGCGAACAACTATACCAATCAATAATCCTAAATATAAAATCAAATTACAAGATGTACTATTTTTCCAAAAAATCAATATTGATGATAAGATGTTTAACCATACAAATATTTGTTCTTGTATTTGAACAATTAATCAATCAATATTAAACAATTTTAGCAGATGGAGCCAACTCTGAATTTTCAGCTTGCAATAGCGTTTAATCTCAATATGTATTTAAATCATTCAAGATATCCACAAATCAACCTAAGCATTCATACCATTCCCAACTCAATAAATCATTCAAGCAGGTGAATATCAATACATAAGTGTGAGAAATTAAAGAGATAAAGAAAAAGAAGAACACCAAGATTTTTTACAAAGTTCGATAGCGTGCCTATGTCCTTGCCTCAAGTAACCCGCTGTGAAGATTTCCTTAACTCTGTCCATTCAATAGGTGGAGTTACCTCTCTCCTTTCAGTAGGTCGAGCACCTCTCTCTGTTCAATAGGTGGAGATTCCTCTCTAGAAATAACACCACTCTTGCTAGGTCGATTCTAACCCTGAATCGATTGTTTATTAAACAATTACAGCAGCATATTTTTGTACAAGAGAAACTCTCTCAACAAAGCGGGTTTTTACAGATTAAAATCACTAATATGCTCTCAACAATAAGATGCTATGAAGCTCAGTAAGTTTTCTAGGGTTTTATGGATTGAAAGACGAAAAATCAAGAGCGAACCCAAAAATTGATTTCAGCATTGAAGAACGACGCACAATAGTGCATAAAGGTTGAAATCAATGAGTATTTTGGGCAATTGGTTGCCTTAACATGATTAGGGTTACCCTTAAATAGACAAGTTTTGAAATCTAACCATTTGCTCAAAGTTTGGAAACAATATATTCTGAAAACGGAAAGAAATCGTGTTGTTCGCAACTTAAATTGCAAACTTCAGTCGCCCAAAGTAATAGCTTGGTTGCTCAAACCAATTAAAAGATGTGAATTTCAAACAGGCAGTAGCCTTTTGGTCACCCAAACTTTAACTTTGATCGCTTGAACCTATTCAATCGCCTAAACCAACATTGTCTAGGCTTTTGCAATAGTAGTACGTGTTCGGTCGACTCAACCAAGTGTCCGGTCGCCCGAACTCACTATTGCTAGAACAAGTTGTTCAGTTTTGATTCCATAATTCATTTGTCTTCTATTGAAAATATGTTTGGACTTTGAAAGAATATTTTTCAAGTTAATAAAACAGATCTTTAAGACTAATTTATCCTATGAGTTTCTAAAACAAACTTAAAATTAAAAAGTACTCACATGAGACTTCTAATACATATAACAAGAAATAAATTCTAAGTCCTCATGTCTTGAAGCTTTAACTTCATCCACACTTTAGCTAATCCTCATTTAGTTGGTTTTCTTCATGGCTTTTGAACTTAAATGTTAACCATTGTGCCTGTAAAAATATAATACCTCAAACTTCTTTTGAACGCATAATTAGAGTTCTTTGTTTGTCATTATCAAAATAGAGATTAAGCCTTGTTAGGCCAACAATCTCCCCCATTTTTATGATGACAAATAAAGAGCAAAATAAGGTAGTCTTGATAAGGCTCCCCCTCACAATAAACATAATTACAATTAAATGTATAAATTTCAGTATACTCCCCCTGAGGAAAATACAAGTACAAGTACGCATATTTTTTCAATATAGGCATATTTTCTTAAAAAAAAAAAAAAAACAAACTTGCATATCTTCATTTTACTTGTTCTTTTACATATGAACATATATGAAAATAATCATTCATTTTGCTAATTCTCCCCCTTTTGACATCAACAAAAAGGATATTCAATAAAAAAATACGTAGCAAATCATAAGTTCACCAACCGTCCAGCCTGCAGTTCACAAAGAAGACAATAAATAGAAAGCCATAAGCAAGCAAATAGTATTCAACATGCAGAAAGATTCAATATTGCCCAAGAAGAACACATAACAATTTCAGATAAAGCATAGAGCAATCATTCATGACATGTTAAAGTTGTTTTAAAACAAAAAAATAATAATTACAATCAGAATTTCAATTGTTTCAAAGAAGAGTTTTAAACAACAACAATAACAACAACAACTCTCTTATAGTCCTCCTCAGTAGCATTGTCACCGGATGAGCTTTCATCCTCCTTATCATCGTCATCCTCTTCACTCGAACTTGCTGCTATGGGAGCTTTCCCTCTGGATGAGGAACCACTACCCGTATTGCTTTCAATTCGGGCGAGTCGCTAATCAAAGGAACTAAAATTGGATTGGGAGGTCTACTGAAGTACATTAAATTTAGAATATATATCTGATCAAAGGAACTAAAATTGGATTGGATTGGAATGAATAGCACCATATTGCGCATCCATATCCCGATGATAATCAGAAAATCAAACAGGAGGATCATTAGCAGCACCAAAATAAGTAGGTGGTACTCCATGGGGTGGATCATTTCTTTGTTCATGTGCACATCCCTCCTCCATTTGTACATTATCTCTTGGAGGTGGTTGGTTTTTGGGAATCCAACCAAGTGCACCAACATACTTTTATCCCATTAGCTTTATGGTGGTCGATGAGAATTGATCCAAGGTTTTCCTTTTAAGAAAGAGAGTTTAAGAACGAGCTAGACCCAAGTTCTAAAAAATAAGGTTCAAAATCCCTCTATAAGGGAGCATAACCCGTCTAGTCTCTTCTTTAGTGATCATTCATTTTAGTATAAGGGTAGGAAGATCCAAACGCTTGCCTTAGTAAATACACCACATAAAAAAACAATCTAGAAAGGAAATATGGTCACTAGAACCACTTATAGGTAGAATGTCATACGTTATAAGCAAGTGAATGATATTTGCCTCAAGAGTTAATTGTATATACAAAGGCGAATGACCAAACTGAGCTAGTGGATTGGTTAAGATTAAAGGCAAAAAGTCTTGAGGGGTAAACCTTTGGTCCATAATCCAGGATAGTTCAAGGTTTGGACATTCAAAATCTCCATACTGAATTATAAATATTTCGGCTATTGCTTGTGGAATTAATGCAATAGCTTTGTTCATGATTTGAATTGTATAAATATTTCCTTCCCTTCCTAAGTTTGCATAAAATATATGAACTAGGTTTGCATACACGCCCTTGGGTTGATAAGAAATGAAATGATCACAACCTAAAACAACGAATATCCAAAGAATATTGGGAAAATTTGTTTCCACAAAATGCATATCTAAAACCTTTCCAAGAATAGGTTCTATGGAATGAAGATGCTTGTTGTAGATCTTCTTTGCTCTCAAAGTCAAAAGCCAACGATGGATGTGCTCTGTGTCGTCTGGGCTTAAAGACGTGTTCTTGTGAGCGGTTTGCTTTGTCTCAAGATTTTGGCTTAGACCAGAAGTTTTGGAGTAAAATTGAGTGGGAGAAGCTTTGAAGGGGGGAGGAAGCAGCTTCGGGTGAGAGAAAAAGAGGGTTCAGGTGGCTAGAATGCTTAAAAGTTAAGGTTCTTTTTGCGAAAATAAGCATTTATATCTGCGAAGTTTGGTCAGCTGAACTAAACGTTCGGTCACTCGAACTGACACTAGAACTCAAAAACCTCTAACATAGTAAGCGTTCGGCCACCCGACCAAAATGTTTAGTCACTCGAAGTCTTCTAAACCTCTCAATGACCATTTTAATGAGGATTCGGTCGACTAGCTTATACCCTTTAGTCACCCGAAGTCCTGAAACTTTTTATTTTCTTAAATTTTAGTCCAGAAACACTCAAATTAATGAACACTTTTGTGATTTTAGGTGTAATCCTAAGAGTGGGGTGAATTGGGTATTTAGAAAAAAATTATATTGTCTCTTAATCTCTAATTTTTAAAACCCAACCACACAAACACAAACTTGGATATATATGTATATATATATATATATATATATACACACAAACACAAACTTGGATATATATATATATATATATATATAGATTTCAGTATTACACAACCTAATAAATTCCTACTATGAATTTTTTCAACAATCATTATAGCCCAAACAATCTCAAATGTAATAACTATTTAAGGCATACACAATTGACAAATATGAAATAAATAATCAAACGCAAGCGGAAATAAAAAGAGATAAGAGAGAGAGATGCAAATTTAAGATTTTACGAGGTTTGGCCAAACCCGGCCTACATCCTCACCTCAAGACAACTTGTCTGAGGATTCCACTAATCTGCTCCTTGAAACTAGGCGAAGCTTCCTGTTACAATCCGCTGCTTACAAGAGACACAACTTCGTCCTTATAATCCGCTGCTTACAAGAGACACAGCTTCCTCCTCCTGGTTCACAACTCAAACCATAAATACAAATGATATAAAAATAGTTTTGAGTACAAGAAGGTGTTTCTCAATCAAGCAAGTTTGTAAAAATGAAAGCCCTAAACCTCAAGGGAGAATATGTGTTTTTTCCAATAAGATATTTGTAATAAAAGAGTATATGATCTTTGTATGAAATATATATATATATATATATATATATATATATATATATAATGAATTGCTTCAAAGATCTAAACTCAATGCAATATTTCTCCAAAAATAATTTTTCAAATAATGTTTGTTGGAGAATCTAGGGTTGGCTCTCAAATGAATTTTGAAAAAAGATAAGAATGAAATTCTTTGAGTAAAAACATGTAAATGAATGCTTCAAAGTTTCAAGCCTTAGTAAGAAACTTTTTTCCAAAAGATATTTTTCAAAACAATGAAAGTATGGAAAATTATGGTTCTTGCTCTCAATAAAATTTTTAAATAATAGAGCAGGAGAGAAGATAAAATTTGAAAATAAAGATTGAATGCTCAACAAGAATGCTTGAAAATCAAACCTCAAGACCAATGATGCTTGCGAAAGAAGTGAGTGAATGCTCTTGAATGTTGAAAATGAGAGTAGAGAATGTAAAAAATGCCCAAATGTAAGAGAGTGTGAATCAATATGCTCAAAAATGGTTTTTTAAGTCTTGTGGGCATGGTATTTATAGGAAAATTGGAGATATAGCTGTTTTAAGACCGTTAGGGTATTAAAATATGATTTAATTTGAAAACTAGCCGTTGGGGAGCTTTTTGCATGGACACCCTTCAGATTTTTAGACATAACGTTTTTTATACAACTCCAAATCAAATGTTCTTTATATCAACAGAAAGATAAGAGAAAATCCCACAACTTTTATGTTGAACATAATTTGAGATAATGAGTTATTCATTAATAAAATCACTCATTTATGAGACAAAAGAAACATGAAGGGAATTTTTCTACTACGAATATCTTTCAGTATTTTGGACATAACTTTTTCTATATAACTCCAAATTGAACATTCTTAGTATCAACATAAATCTAAGAGAAAAGATCAAAATTTTTATGTTGGATACTTTTAAAGATAAGGAGTTATTAATAGAGAAAAGTGCTCATTAATGTGACAGAAGAAACGTGAAGGGGTTATTTGAAAAACAAATTTGTTTTGGAAAAAACATTTCATGAAAATTTTATGTGCCTAAGGTCATTATATGGTCATTTTGAGCTTCCTATCATATCATATGAGACATGTATATACAAATATGGCTAAATACAACTACAATTGAAGAAAATTAAAGTATCTGCGTCCTTTTACTCTTCAACTTTCATGGAATGATCCAAGTCGTATACGCTTTAAGATCCTCATGGCCTCCATAACATCCTTACCAAATGTGCATTATGAATTTATAGCCTTGTTCAAGAACTCAACATACAAGTAAAATACTTGGGATTTGTCATCCTTAAAACGGGATTGGACACATAGGGTCGACAACTTTCTTCTCAACTTATTTCCCAAGCATGCAATAAGACTAACTCACGCCTTATTGATATGAAAAGGTCCTCTTAAAGAGGTTTCGTGAATATATCAGTCCATTATGCATCTGTGCTCATGAATTCAAGTGTGATATCTTCCTTTTGCAAATGATCTCTAAGGGAATGATATCTTATGTTGATGTGCTTAATCCTCGAGTGTGATATCAAATTTTTGGATATGTTAATGGCACTAGTGTTATCACATTTCATAGGCAAAACCTCATATTCCAAATTATAGTCTTTAAGTTGTTGCTTCATATACAACGCTTGAGCACAACAACTTCCTGCAGCAACATACTCAGCCTTAGCGGTAGATAATGCCATGAAATTTTGTTTCTTGGAAAACCAAGATACCAGATGTAACAACCCAAGAATTGATAAGGTTCCCGTCAATGAACACAGGGGATTCATCGATGAGGATACAAGGGGATCTCGTCGACGAGGACAGGTTTCGTCAATAAGAAGATACCAAGAGGGGGTATGTGACTGTCTGAAATTCATCGACGAGGAGAGAAGGTTCATCGACGAAACTTCTTTAGGACTTGTCGAGACAAATCTGGCCCTATAAATAGTGAAAACTTGGGTTAATTTGCAGAAATTGGAGTAAATCTCTCTCTCTCTCTCTCTCTCTCTCTCTCTCTCTCTCTCTCTCTCTCTCTCTCTCTCTCTCTCTCTCTCTTTTTAAAAAGCACCCCTCTCCTTCTCTCTTAGATTTCGGCCTCGTTTCTTACCGGATCGACAATCTGAAGCCACCACAACTCTCCTGGGGAAATTCTCTGCAAGTTTGCCAGAGCAAATCGTCAGTGGAAGTGGTTTGAAATTCATCCCAAAATCAAGGTAAGGTGTTTTATTTAGAATATGCTTTCTCCGCAGTTATAGGAAATGTTGTATGCAGAAAAATACTGATATTTTGTTCTGAGGGATGTCATTTTCAGGGTGTTGAGCAAAGAACCCCATGGGTGTAGGGCCAGAGTTCAGTGAGGGCTTTTCAGAAACTAAGTAAGGGAAATATGTTATGCTAGGAGATTCGATTATATTAATAGAAATTTTACAAATGTGCATGTATACCAGTTATTATGTAGTTTTTACAGAATATGTGTTTTTAAAATATGTGTGGCCTGAGTAGATAATATTTTATGTAGAACTTTATACAATTTTTCCAGTATATGAAGTTATACAGAACATACAGATATAGCCAGATATTCACAGATATATGTACATATACAGCTTTTATTCAGATAGTTTCGAAGACAGATATATATATATATATATATATATATATATAAATGTTTACTCAGATTAGTATGTATAGTATTTATAGCATGCCATGTTTTCCTAAATGTCATAACACTTAGAGTATACAGACATATTATACAGACAGATGATATAAACAGATTATACAATATAGCATCAAGATGCTACAGTTATTCAGATGTTACAATATTTACAGTACAGAACTATAGTGTTATGGTTATTTTGGAAATATGATGAAAATAGTAAAAGAGTATATATGTATATATATATATATATATATATATATATAGGATCAGATCCCTGTGAAAAGATTACATACAGATACAGATACAGAATACAGGGCACGGTACCATTGCTAATACAGATAGAGTGCAACCATATATCTCAGATAGTGTGTGTGTGTACCATCAAACTGTGCTCAGAGAGGGTGCAACTCCCCAGTTCGCTGGGTTGAGGGGGCTAGTTTGACGAGGTAGCAGCTAGTCCCGAGCTTAGGAGTGGATGCAGTTTTGTCGGGTTGAGGTAGTGTAGAGCATAGTGACTTACCTAGAGGGCCGACTAGGTTAAGTCCCACCTACAGACCGCACAACCCTGTCATGAGGGGTCAAATCATTACATACAGAGTTCTAGGGATAAAGCACAGTTATGTATATGTATACAGTTTGATAGTATTCAATAAATATAGTATGATATTAGCAGTATGAAAAGTAGAAAACTCAGATGATACAGTTATGTTTTAAACTGCGAGAAATGTAAGATATGCTTTACAGATCTATCATTTATTACACCTCAGATGTTATTTAAAGTATATATATAACTTAGTCATCACACACTAGTAATAGCATATTTCCACTTATTGTGCGTCGTCTCACCCTATTATTCTAACATTTTTCAAGTGTACCAGTTAGGCGAGCAAATCAGGCTCACAGATAGAGATTTCTCAGTTACCCTAGTTTCAGGGTAAGTTGGTGCAGGGTTTTGTATTTTTGGGGTAGATATTACTGGAGAGAGATGTATTATATAGCTATAGTTTAGAAATATAGATTCTTGGTATTGTATGGTATATATGGATGTATAATTTATGTTTCCACTGCATAGATATGATTATTGTACACATGAATACTCCAGTGTCCTTTTGAGGCCTGGGATTTTCATAGAAAGGGTATCAGAGTAGCTCATATGTTTTTATAAAAATAAAAAAATAATATGAAATGATTTAAATTTTGAGGTTGTTACACCAGAGATCGTCTTAAGAAGTGACATGTAGCACTTGTACTCTTGCGGTCAATTTTGCACCCCACATAGTCTTCATCAGAGTACATGATCATTTCAAAGGATGTATCCTTAGGATACCATAAACCTAAGTCTATAATATCTATCAAATACCTTAAAATTCTTTTAACAGAAATTTGATGTGATTTCTTAGGTGATGTTTGAAATCTAGCACACGTACAAATGCTAAACATAATGTTTGTTTTACTAGCTATTAAGTAGAGCAAACTACCAATCATACCTCGGTAGTATTTTTTACATCTACCAATTTTCCCTGCTCATCTTTATCAAGACTAATAGAGGTGCTCATTGGTGTTCCCAATGTCTTGCAACCTTCTATATCAAATTTCTTGAGCAGGTGTTTTATGTACTTAGATTGCTTTATAAAAGTTCTATTTTTAGCCTACTTTAATTTGAAGACCAAGAAAGTATGTTAGTTCGCCCATCATGCTCATCTAAAATTCATCTTATATGCATGTAGCAAATTCTTTATATAGGTTCTCATTTGTAGCACCAAATATGATATCATCCACATAAATATGAATAATAAGCATATCATTTGCTTGGATTTTAATGAAGAGAGTACTATCCATCTTTTCTTTCGAGAATCCACTTCCTAGTAGAAAGCCACTCAATCTCTCATACCAAGCTCTATGAGCTTGTTTTAATCCATATAAGGCTTTCGTCAATCTAAAGACATGGTTTGAAAAATGGAAGTCTTCAAAACCTGGGGGTTGTGCTACATATACTTCTTCATTTATAAAACCATTTAAGAATACACTTTTCAAATTCATTTGATATAGTTTGAAGTTTTTATGGGATGCATAGGCTAGTAACATACGAATGACTTTCATTCTGGCTACTGGAGCATAGGTTTCGTCAAAATCAATCCCTTCTTCTTGATTGTAACCTTGTGCTACCAGTATTGCCTTGTTAAGGACAACTATGCCATTTTCATCATTTTTTTTCCTATAAACCTCTTTAGTGCTTATTACAGAATGATCATTGAGTCTAAGAACTAACTTCCAAACTTTATTTCTTTCAAATTGATTTAGTTCTTCTTGCATATCTTATACCCATGAATCATTGTTGATTGCATCATCAATGTTTTTAGCTTCCTCTTGAGATAGGAACGCACAATGATCACATAGGTTCTTAAGTGAAGATCTAGTGGACACCCCTCATAACGGTTCACCAATGATTTGGTCCTTAGGGTGGTTCTTCGGGAATTTCCATTCTTTAGGCAATTCAGCTTGCTCTAGAGAGTCATCATTAGATGGTTCTTTGGTTTCAATACTCTCTTCTTTGATTTGATGAATTGTTAGGTCTTCTAAACTCTTTCTTATATCTAGATCATCAATATGAGTAGTTTTAGAAGCAGATGGGTTGGCTTCATCAAATACAACATGGATGGATTCTACAACGAATAATGTTCTTTTGCTGTACATTCTAAATGCTTTATTATTCAGAGCCTATCCTAGAAAAATCCCTTCATCTGATTTTGCATTAAATTTTCCTAGGTCCCCTTTATCATTTAGGAAAAAACATTTACATCCAAATACATGAAAGTATGAAATGTTTGGTCTCTTTCCTTTCCAAAGCTCATAAGGGGTTTTCTTTATGTTAGCCCTAATGGATACTCTGTTCATAACATAACAGGCAATATTTACCATTTCAGCCCAAAAGTATTTAGTAAGGTTATGCTCATTTAGCATAGTCCTAGCCATTTACTGTAGGAATCTATTCTTTCTCTCAACAACTCCATTTTGTTGAGGTGTTTGTGGTGCTGAAAAGTTGTGTGAAATTCCATTTTCATCACAAAAGTTTTCAACATCATTATTTTTGAATTCTCCACCTCTATTGCTTCTTATGTGTAAAACAACATACCCTTTTTCATTTTGAAGTTTCTTACATAGGTTGGTGAACATTTTACACACTTCATCCTTGGAGGTTAAGAATAATACCCAGGTAAACCTAAAGTAGTCATCAACTATGACGAATGCATATTACTTTCCTCCTAAACTTTGTGTTTTAGTGAGGCCAAACAAATCTATATGAATTAACTCCAATAGCCTTCCAATGGAGATCAATTACTTCTTTTTAAAGCTTGACTTGATTTGCTTTCTAAGTTGGCAAGCATCACAAACTTTATCTTTTGTGAACTTTGTGCTAGGTAGGCTCTTAACTAAGTTCTTCCTATCTGGCTTGTATAAGAGATCCATGCTAACATGTCCTAATCTCCTATGTCATGGCCAACTAGATTCATTTAAGGCTGTAAAGTATTTTATATCTTGAGATACTAGGTTTTCAAAGTTTATGCAATATACGTTCTCAACCCGATTTGCAACGAAGAGTATTTCGTGTTTTTCTGTATTTTCAACTATGCACTTATCCTTTTTAAATGTTATGTCAAATCCTTTATCACTAAGTTGACTAATGCTAAGCAGGTTATGCTTTAAACCTTTAACTAACAAGACATTCTCAATTATTAAAAAGGTTCCTTACCGCCTTTGCCAATGCTGATAATTTTACCTTTAGCATTGTCTCCAAAAGTGACGTGTCCACCTTGTTTTAGGGTTAACGATGTGAACTTGGACTTATCTCCCGTTATGTGCCTTGAGCATCTACTATCCAAATACCACTTGTCTTTTGAAAGGGTGGACCTAAAACATACCTACAAAAGGATTCAAGTTGTCACTTTAGGTACCCAAACCTTCCTTGGTCCTTTTAGGTTAGTTTTAGAGGTTTCTTTGACTTTCCACACCTTTTTAGTTTTAACATGCTTTCTTTTAAATGGATACTCAAATTTTACATGGCCTTTTTCTTTACATAAGAAACATGTAGTTTGTGTGTAGGCATTGTTTGAAGAAGTGCTTGCATAGTTTTTGGATTCTTTTACAAAATAGCCCATGTAGAGGTTATTTTTCCTCCTATTTTCTATTCCATTAAATCCAATGCCTTCTTTGTCTAAAGACATCTTTTGATTCCCAACTAGTTTATTAAAATTTTATTTTCCTCTTGTGAAGTTATAGATTATTTTAGACTCATCTTCTATCTTTCTTTCTAGACAAATTATCTTTAAATCTTTCTCACTTTTACAAATGGCTCGTAATTTCAAGTTCTCTAGTTCTTTTGTCATCTTGTTGATTTTACTCTCTAGTTCAGCAATATATGAGTCCTTTTCCTTTTCAACAGACTAAGTTGACTCTAATTTCTTCATCAAAATTTCATTCTTGCCTTTTAGTGTGGTGTTTCTTTTAGACACTCTAATAAAATTTTTATGCAATTTAAATAGTTTGATTTGTATTTCAGTATATGATGACATACTATCACAAGATTCATTATGAAATTCATCACTAGAGTCAATGAGGGAGTTTGAATAAGAATTTACCTTATCATTTAATGTCATCATATAGAAGTTTGCCACCTCCTGATCACTTTTGTCGCTTTCTGAGCTACTTGAGCTGGAGTCATCCCAAGTTGTGGCCTCCATTGCCTTCTTCTTTTTCTTATTAGACTCTTTCTTGAGCTGTGGACAGTCAGGTTTAATATGACCTACCTTTTTGCAGTTATAGCATATTGGAGGTTTGGATTTTGTTTCTTTTGTCCTAGTTTCTCCTTTGTCCATTTTAGATCCCCGAAATTATTTAGTAAATTTCTTATTCTTTTTAAAGAATCTACCTAGTCGTCTGGTAAAGAAAGTTATGTCTTCATCATCCATCTCTTCATCTTCATCATCACTTGAGCTTTCTTTAGAAGCTTTCAATGTGATTGATTACTTAGCTTTGCCAACTTCAATTGTTCCTTCATTAATGGCCATCTTGTATATGAGAAGTGACCCAATGAGTTCGTCTAAGGTTATGACTTTTAGGTTTCTACCTTCAGTTATAATTGTGGCATTGGGTTCCTAAATAGATGGAAATCCTTTAAGGATTTTTCTAATCATTTCGTATGTTGGGTAGTTTATTCCAAGAGCGTTTAGGGAATTTATTATATGGGTAAACCTAGTATACATACTTAGCATAGATTCTCCTGGGTTCATCCTAAAAGTTTCATACTCACTAGTGAGCATGTCTATTCTGCTATCCCTAACATCTACTGTTCCCTCATGGGTTATTTCTAACTTTTCCCAAATTTCCTTGGCAGTTTTGTAGCCCATGATTCTATTAAACTCGTTTGCGTCTAACACACAATACAGGACATTCATTGCATTAGAGTTTATCTGCATTTTGTCCATGTCAGTCTCATTCATTTCGTTTTCTTCCTTAAGACTTTCCTTATTTTCAATGACCTTAGTAGGAACATAGTTTATGTCACGCCCCAAGCCCAGAAATAGGACCTAAGGGTGAATTAGTAACCTAACTTGTCCCTGTATCATACAAATCAACGATGACATAGCATAATGAATGAGGGTCCAACCCCGTGGGGTTCCCAGACACCCTATATGCATTCATATACACACAAATGTACACAGTGGAAGATACTCTTTCGGTATATATTTTGTACCATACCAGAGTCTATACAAGAGAACTAGGATTCATAATACAAACACAATCCGGGTGTCAGCCAAAAGCACAAAAGACAACCCAATACAGTCCTAGTACTTACCCAAGTACCTCTCGCAGTACACCAACCACTACGCTCCCAACACAAGGATGCTAGTTCCGGTTACTCGAAGGACCTAAAAAATATGTACATACAGTAGGGGTGAGACACCTCTCAGTCAGGGTAGATACAGGTTATATCGGTGTGTGGCATATAAGTGTTATCATGATAAACAAAACATACACAGTTAAATGCAATCCAAGTATTTTCACAAAACAGTTCCAATACAGTGCATCCACCCACACACACATGATCAAGCAACCCGATGTCGTCACACCCTTCGGCCCAAAGCCAGCCCGCATTACATGGTGTCCCCGGGACATGGCTAGTCCCAGACTCCCATGGCATCGTACCGATAAAAACTAGTGGATCCACGCCCTTCGGTGATTAGCCGGTAAGGCTCACGCCCTCGGATATAGAGCCAGGCACTCTTGCCAAACATGGCCAGTGATTTCATATGCCCTCGAATATAAAGGCGGACACTTTTTCAGTACCTGGAATAATTTCGAACCCAGTTCCTATTGCATTTCAACGAAATACAACTATGCATGCTCATATAACCAAACAAGTCACACCCATTTGGTAATCTAAAATCATGATTTTCCAAACACATATAGTTTAAACAAGTCAAGGCACGACTATCCCTAAAACATAATATATATCACAATATATTTACGATTTTCCAACAAAACTTGGGATGCAGTCTGTCGCCCCCTTTTCCCCAAAACTGCAACATGAAAACCCATAATTTTACCCATTAGATTCCCCTAAATGAGTAACCAAAACGCACACAAGACCGTGAATCATAGTTCCACTGAGTCCGATTTAAAAAATAACCGACATAAACTGAATCCCCGTGCCTTTCCCCAAATGGTCAATCATGAACTCTACGGCCCCTAAATAGGGAATCGAGTTCCCAAAACCTACAAAATATAGTACAGAAGATACTCACAATCCTATTCCCTACATAACTACCGAATCATAATTGAAAACTAAGCCTTACCTCAATTTTAAGGGAAAACCCAAAAGTGCTCGAAGATCCGATTCGTAGAACTTGTAGAGAATCTTCACTAATCCTCATGGTAACTCTGGATCATTGATTCCAACAACAATCGGCGAAGAAATATAGAGAGAAATAGAGTATGTTGAGTTTCTAGAGAGATAGAGAGAGATTTTAAGTTTTCTTAGCTGAGAAGTAATGAAAATATCTATTTATTATCCTTTGACTCGGCCGCTCCTCGTCGACGAATGGTGTCTTCGTCGACAAGCTCATATAGACATCTCATTGACGAAGCGGTGACCTCGTCGACGAGCCTGAGATCTCCAGTTTCCCGTAACCCCTCGGCTTCTCCTCGTCGATAAGACTCTGCACTTTGTTGCCGAGAACTACGAAGCCTTCGTCAAAGAACTATGGCTTCGTCGACGAAGCCTACTCAATTACCAATTTCACCCTTCTCTTAATTAGTTAAATTCATATATCATGGTTCAGATTCTTGCAGCCTCCCCTCCTTACAAAAATTTCATCCTCGTTGCAATCTCTCATCCATGAACTCATTCACACAATCAAACACATATACTCAACTCAAGAAAGAACCGGTGTCTACTAAAACGCAGCCCCGTCACAATCCATATATACATACCTTCACTTATGGCGGAGGAATACCGTGGTTACATACATAAACAGTCTCAGGAGTTCACAAATACACACACTCCCAATGACTAACCACCTATTCCAATACAAAGTAGGGTAATGTACACATATACTCAGAACAACTGTGGATACTTCCGGTGTATTTTCGCTTCTTGTTCCGAAGAAGCTTCCTCAACTTCGTGATTCTGCCACAATACCTTCACTAACGGTATATCCTTGGTATGTAACTTCTGAACTTTGCAGTCTAGAACCTAAATAGGCATCTCCTCGTACGCTAAAGTATCCCCAATCTCCAAATCCTTATAACTCACAACATGCGATGGATCCAACACGTACCTCCTTAACATGGATATGTGAAACACATCGTGCATCCTCAAGAGTGCTGGGGGTAGTGCAATCCTGTAGGCTACCGGACCCACTCGCTCAAGAATCTCGAATGGTCCGATATACCTCAGGCTCAGCTTGCCCTTCTTCTCGAATCTCATCACCCTTTTCATTGGAGCAATCCTCAAAAACACCTTACCCCCCACCTCGAACTCTAACTCTCGGCGGTGAACATCTGCATAACTCTTCTGCCGACTCTCAGATGATTTAATCCTATCTTAGATCAAACCCACATTCTCAAACGCCTACTGCACGAGTTCAGGTCCTAACACCTTATGTTCACCAACCTCATCCCAATATAGAGGAGATCGATACCTCCGACTATATAGAGCCTTAAATGGTGCCATCCCGATACTTGCCTGGAAGCTATTGTTATAGGCGAACTCTACCATTGACACAAACTGTATACAGCTACCACTGAAGTCTAACACACAAGCTCGTAACATATCCTCCAAGATCTATATTGTCTTCTCTGACTGTCTATCAGTCTGGGGGTGGAATACTATACTAAAAGTAAGCTTCATCCCCAGTGCTTCTAGCAAACTCGTCCAGAATTGAGAAGTAAACCTCGGGTCTCGATCTGAGACAATGGACACCGATACCCCGTGCATCCTAACTATCTCATGCACGTATATGTCTGCTAACTTACTCAAAGGATAGCTAACCTTCATCAGTAATAAGTGAGCAGATTTCGTCAACCTATCCATGATCACCCAGATAGCATTCTACCTGTGAAGTGCTGGCGGCAATCTAGTCACAAAATTCATGGAAATATGCTCCCATTTCCATTTCGGCATAGTTAAGGGCTGTAACGGCCTTGCCAGCCTCTGATGTTCAACTTTCACCTGCTGACACGTCAGACACTAATCCATGAACTAAGCAATCTATCTTTTCATACCACTCCACTAGAAGGTCTCGCACAAATCCCGATACATCTTCGTACTACTAGGATGTACCGTATACAACGAACTATGTGCTTCCTCCAGAATCGTCCTTCTAATCTCATCATCGTTCGAAAAACATAGCCTAGTCCCAAACCTCAATATGCCTCCTACAAAGAGGTTAAATTCCGCAGCCAACCCCTGCTGTACCTTCTCCACAATCTTAGCTAACTCCGCATCACTAGTCTGCGCGACTTTAATACGCTCAAACAAAGTCGGACGGATCACCAAACTAGCAATAAAAGGCTAATGGTCACCGGCCACCAACTCTATACCCAAGCTCTCTAGATCCCATCTGATGTGATATTGAGTTAGAACCGCAGATACAATCGCAGGTTCTGACTTCCGACTCAACGCATCAACTACCACATTAGCTTTCCCTTGGTGATAACTGATGGTGCAATCGTAGTCCTTAATCAACTTAAGCCATAGTCTCTGCCTCATATTTTACTCCTTCTGCGTGAAAAAGCACCTGAGGCTTTTGTGATCAGTGAAAATCTTGCACTGCACACCATACAAGTAGTGTCGCCAGATCTTCAGTGCATAAACAACAGCAGCCAACTCTAAGTCATGCGTAGGGTAATTATTTTCATATTCCTTCAGTTGCCGAAAAGCATATGCTATTACTTTACCCTGCTGCATAAGCACACATCCCATGCCTTTCAAAGACATGTCACTATAAATCACAAAACTATCATCCCTAGAAGGAATGGTCAAAACCAGAGCAGTAACCAGTTGATGCTTCAACTCCTGAGAGCACTGCTCGTAATCATTGGTCCACTCAAATTTCAACCCCTTCTTGGTCAATCGAGTTAGAGGCCCAAACAACTTAGAGAACCTTTCCACGAACCGACGATAATAACCCGCCAGCCCAAGAAAACTTTGAACCTCTTGCACATTCTTCGGCCTCACCCAATCGACCATAACTTTGATCTTGCTAGGATCGACTGAGATACCATCCTTAGACACCACATGACCTAAGAATGCAACCTGATTTAACCAGAATTCGCACTTCTTCAATTTAGCATACAATTTCTTCTCCCGCAGAATCTGTAATACTAACCTCAGATGGTTTTCATGCTCTTTCGAACTCCTCGAGTATACCATAATATCATCAATAAACACCACTACAAATCGGTCTAGGTACTCATGGAAAATCCTGTTCATAAGATCCATGAACACCGCCGGAGCATTCGTCAACCCAAAAGGCATGACCAAAAACTCGTAATGGCAATATCTAGTTCGGAAAGTAGTCTTTGCAACATCCTCAGATCTGACCCTCGCCTGATGATACCCTAACCATAGGTTGATCTTCGCTACATCCCCTACAGCTGGTCAAAGAGATCATCAATACGAGGCAAGGCATATCGATTCTTCACAGTCACCTTGTTAATATCACGGTAATTAATGCACATGCACATCGACCCATCTTTCTTCTTCACAAACAAGACTGGAGCTCCCCAGGGCGAAACACTAGGTCGAATGAAACCCCTATCCAGTAATTCCTACAACTGCTCCTTCAACTCCTAAAGTTTTGCTGGAACCATCCAGTATGGAGCTTTAGAGATCGGTGCCTTACAAGGCAACAACTTTATCGCAAACTACACCTCATGATTTGGAGGTAAACTGGGTAAATCTTCTGAAAAAACATCCAAAAACTCGCTGACTACTCGGATATCCTCGAGCCTTAATTCATCTCGCGGCGGTTCTCTTACGCAAGTTAGGTACCCCTGACATCCGTCCAAGAGTAACCTCCTCGCCTGTAATGCCGATAGAACCTGTGGCTTCGAACGCACATACGATCCTACAAACTTATACTCCTGCTCCCTAGGAGATCTGAACACCACCACGTTCCTACGACAGTCGATCATAACATAACTGGAGAATAACCAATCCATCCCCAGTATGACATCAAACCCCAACATATCGTACACCACAAGATTCACCGGTAGAAACTTCCCCTGAATTACCACTAGGCAATCTTCTAACATCCTCTTACAGAATGATACACCCCCAGATGGTGTAGCTACAGACAATCCGTCTTTCATGACTTGGGTCTCCACCCCACACAGTTTTACAAAATTAATAAATATAAAGGAGTGGGTCACACCCAAATCAAATAAAACCACAGCTCTATTAAAAAATAACATCATAGTACCTAGCACCACATTCCCCGCATGCTCAGCCTCCGCTGGAGTAAGCGAGTACACCCTTGCCAGATTTGTGTTTGCTTGATATGTTCCTCAAGATACCTGAATACTTCCCCGATTCTGACTCAAAGAAGGCATACCCCTCTTTGGTGCGTGACAATCCCAAGCTATGTGACCTGACTGGCCATAATTGTAGCAGTTACCCCCAAATGGCTGGAACTCACCGCTATGCCATCTGTGGCACCTAGTACAACGATCATGCAACTGGCTCATCTGAGAATCTTGATGCTCGTTATTCTAGCGGTAACCTGAGCCCCTGTTCCTCTTCTTTCATGATCCCTGGTGGGATCCTGACTGAGAACCAAAAGGTACTGGCCTATTCTTCGGCTCCTGATCCACCTTATCCTCTCGGATGCTGGTTTGTATCATAGTGGCCTAATCCACCAAAACTGAGAATTCATGGATCTGCAACATACCCACTAACCTACAGATGTCCTTCCTCAAGCCCTTCTCGAACCTTTAAGTCTTCACATACTCATTCGAGATAAAAAAACGGTGCGAAATGGGATAGTTTTATGTACCGAACCATATATCCCTGCACCGTCATACTTCCCTGAGTCAGCGTAGAAAAGTCAGTGGCCTTAGCGTCACGTGTGGAAGCTAGGAAGTATCCGTCGAAAAACACCTCCTTGAAATGGCTCCATATCATCTCTACAGAACTGACTCTCTGCTTATCCAGTAGACTCATTGTGGTCCACCATCGCTCTGCCTCCCGAGATAGCTGGAAGGTAGCATAGAGGACTCTCAAGTAGTCTAAGACCTCCAGAATCTTCTCGGTCTTCTCGACCTAGTCCTCCGCTATCATCAGGTCACGTCCTCCCGAGAACGTCGATGGGTGCATACATGTGAACCTCTCAATGGTGCACCTCGTAGCAATAGGAGAGCGTTCGTGTCTCCTCACACTCCGTCCGATCTCCCGCAGGACCTGCCTTGTCAATCATCAAGGCACAGAAGGAGACTCATCACTCACCGTCTCTTCGGAGCCACTCCCCAGGTTGTTATCCTTGGTCTCCATTCTGAAAATAAAACAAAAATATTATTAATACTCCTACAACACGTACAGTTAACATAATTATTTAACACTAATCATGTTAACTACCACCTCACGGGTCTAGGTTTGTCCTATCACACCGATACGAAAGTCATCAAAGGTTTGCCATGATTTTACTAAAATCGTCACTCTAGGAAAAACACAGAACACCGCCAATGAATTCCTATCTAGCAACAAAACAACTCTCGACCTACTCTACCCATATCCAACATCCTATACTCTGATATGTACACACAGTTATGCCTAACCAAGTCTATAAGATCTAACAACCTGGTTAGCTCTGATACCAAACTGTCACGCCCCAAACCCGAAAATGGGACCCAAGGGTGAATTAGTAACCTAACTTGTCTCTGTATCATACAAATCAACAATGACATAGCACAATGAATGAGGGTTCGACCCCGTGGGGTTCCCAAGCACCCTATACGCATTCACATACACACGAATGTACACAGCGGAAGATACTTTTTCAGTATATATTTTGCACTATACTAGAGTCTATACAAGAGAACTAGGATCCATAATACAAACACAATTCGGGTGTCAGCCAAAACCACAAAAGACAACCCGATACAGTCCTAGTACTTACCCAAGTACCTCTCACAGTATACCGACCATGATGCTCTCAACACAAGGATGCTAGTTCCGGTTACTCGAAGGACCTAAAAAATATGTACGTACAGTAGGGGTGAGACACCTCTCAGTAAAGGCAGATACAGGTTATATTGGTGTGTGGCATATGAGTGTTATCATGATACACAAAACATATACATTTAAATGCAATCCAAGTATTTTCACGAAACAGTTCCAATATAGTGCATGCACCCACACACACATGATCAAGCAACCCGGTGTCGTCACACCCTTCGGCCCGAAGCCAGCCCGCATTACATGGCATCCCCGACACATGGCTAGTCCTAGACTCCCATGGCATCGTATCGGTACAAATTGGTGG
The DNA here is from genome assembly GCF_029873635.1 of Malania oleifera. Lineage (NCBI taxonomy): Eukaryota > Viridiplantae > Streptophyta > Magnoliopsida > Santalales > Ximeniaceae > Malania > Malania oleifera. Next base: position 81,034,547 of record NC_080424.1, read on the forward strand.
ATCCACACCCTTTGGTGATTAGTCAGTAAGGCTCACACCCTTAGATATAGAGCCAGACACTTTTACCAAACATGGCCAGTGATTTCATATGCCCTCGGATATAAAGGTGGACACTCTTTCAGGACCTGGAACAATTCGAAACCCAGTTCTTATTGCATTTCAAAAAAACACAACTATGCATGCTCATAACCAAATAAACCATACCCATTTAGTAATCTAAAATCATGATTTTCCAAACACATATAGTTTAAACAAGTCAAGGCACGACTATCCTTATAACATAATATATATCACAATATATTTACGGTTTTCCATCAAAATTAGGGATGCAGCCCGTCACCCCCTTTTCCCCAAAACTGTAACATGAAAAACCCATAATTTTACCCGTTAGATTCCCCCAAATGAGTAACCAAAACGCACATAGGACCGTGAACCACAGCTCCACTGAGTCCAATTTGAAAAATAACCGACATAAACTGAATCTCTTTACCTTTCCCTAAATGGTCAATCCCGAACTCTACGACCCCTAAACAGTGAACCGATTTCCCAAAACCTACAAAACACAATACAAAAGATACTCACAATCTTATTCCCTACATAACTACCAGATCAAAATTAAAAAACAAGCCTTACCTCGATTTCAAGCCAAAAACCTGAAAATGCTGGGAATGAAGATTCGATCTATAGAACTTGTAGAGAATCCTTCACTGATCCTCGTGGTAACTTTAGATCATTGATTCCAACAACGATCGGCGAAGAAATCTAGAGAGAAAGAGAGTATGTTGAGTTTCTAAGGAGATAGAGAGAGATTTTAAGTTTTCTTAACTGAGAAGTAATGAAAATATCTATTTATTACCCTTTGACTCGGCCGCTCCTCGTGGACGAATGGTGTCTTCATCGATGAGCCCATATAGACATCTCGTCGACGAAGCGGTGACCTCGTCGATGTGCTTGAGATCTCTGGTTTCCCGTAACCCCTCGACTTCTCCTCATCGATGAGACTCTGTACTTCGTCGCCGAGAACTACGAAGCCTTCGTTGACGAACTCTGGCTTCGTCAACGAAGCCAACTCAATTACCAATTTCACCCTTCTCTTAATTAGTTAAATTCATATATCACGGTTCAGATTCTTACAGTTTCCTTGGACTACAACTTTCCAAACTCTCTAATCCATTGTTTGTAAAAACATTCTCATTCTTTGTTTCCAGAAGGTGTAATTTACACCACAAAAAGATAGGGAGTCTAGTTGAGGATTGTATTTCATTGAATGGGAACAAACCTAGGCTAGCCATTGTGATCTTTGTGCAACTACCTATTAGGATATATTGCAAGCTATGCTCTAATACCAATCGAAAGTAATGGTGTAGTCCCAAGAGGGGGTGAATTGGGTATTTTAAAATTTTAGTGCGCTGAAACTTGATTAATTTTAAAACTTAATTACCACGTTCCTTGACTATTTCAATGACCACAACAATCTAATCAGCAAACAATTATACCAATCAACAATCCTAAATATAAAATCAAATTGCAAGATGTATTATTTTTCCGATAAATCAATATTGATGATAAGATGTTTAACCATACAAATATTTGTTCTTGTATTTGAACAATGAATCAATCAATATTAAACAATTTTAGCAGATTAAGCCAAGTCTGAATTTTCTGCTTGTAACAGCATTTGATCTCAATATGTATTTAAATCATTCAAGATATCCACAAATCAACCTAAGCATTCATACCATTCCTAAATCAATGAATCATTCAAGCAGATGAACATCAATATATAAATGCAAGAAATTAAAGAGACAAAGGGAAAGAAGAACACCAAGATTTTTTACAAGGTTTGGTAATGTGCCTACGTCCTTGCCTCAAGCAACCCGCTATGAGGATTTCCTTAAATTTCTCCGTTCAATGGGTGGAGTTGCCTCTCTCCTTTAAGTAGGTGGAGCACCTCTCTCCATTCAATAGGTGGAGATCCCTCTCTAGCAAGAACACCCCTCTTGCTAGGTTGATTCTATCCCCAAATCAATTGTTTATAAAACAATTACAACAGTAGATTTTCGTACAAGAGAAACTCTCTCAACAGAGTGGATTTATACAGATTAAAATCACTAATATACTCTCAACAATAAGATGCTATGAAGCTCAACAAGTTTTCTAGGGTTTTCTATATTGAAAGATGAGAAATTAAGAGTAAGACAAAAAATTGATTTTCAGCTTTGAAGAATGGCGCATAGTAGTGTTTAAAGGTTGAAATCAATGAGTATTTTGTGCGATTGGTTTCCCTAACATGATTAGGGTTACCCTTAAATAGATGGGTTTTGAAATTTGATCGTTTGTCCAAAGTTTGGAAATAATATATTCTGAAAATGGAAAGAAATCGCGTTGTTCGCAACTTAAATCGTGAACTTCGATCGCCTAGACTGATAGCTCGATCGCTCGATCCAATTAAAAGATGTGAATTTCAAACAAGCAATAGCATTTTGGTCGCTTAAACTTTAACCTCGGTCTCTTGAACCTGTTTAGTCGACTGAACATTTAGTCCGGTCACTCGAACTAACACTGTCTAGGTTTTTTGCAATGGTAGTACCTATTCGGTTGACTGAACCAAGTGTCTAGTCACCTGAACTAACTGTTGCTAGAACAGGTTGTTCAGTTTACTATATTCGATTGACTAAGCTTGAGCCTCAGTCTCCCGAATTGTCTGAACTTTAGTTTTCCTTTTATTTTTTATTCCAAAATTCATTTGTCTTCTTTTGAAAAGATGTTTGGACTTTGAAAGAATATTTTTCAAGTTATTAAACCAAGTCTCTAAGTCTAATTTATCCTATGAGCTTCATAAACAAACTTAAAATTGAAAAGTAATTACATGAGATTTCTAAGAAATAAATTCTAAGTCCTCATGTCTAGAAGCTTTAACTTCATCCAAGCTTTAGCCAATCTTCATTTAGCTTGTTTTCTTCATGGTTTTTGAACTTAAATGTTAACCATTATGCTTGTAAAAATATAATACCTAAAACTTCTCTTGAACGTACAATTAGAGTTCTTTGTTTGTCATTATCAAAATAGAGATTAAGTATTATTAGGCCAACAACATGGTGGTGGAAGATGAAGAGGTTGAAGATAAAGGAGTGGAAGATGAAGGAGTGGAAGATGAAGGGGTGACATTCATATTTTTCATAACACTCCCCCACCCATATATTAACTCCTTCTGTTAAGATCTTTAAGATGTCTCATCCTGATGAGATGAACCAATTTCTTAAATGTTGTAGTAGGTAAAACTTTGGTGAACAAATATGTTAAATTGTCACTTGATCGAATCTACTGAACATTTATATAACTATTCTTCTAGAGTCCATATATATAGAAGAATTTTGGTAATATATGCTTTATTTTGTCACGCTTTATGTATCCTTCTCTTAGTTGAGCTATACATGCAGCGTTGTCTTCATATAAAACTATTGGAATATCCTTGATTGATTGAAGACCACAATTTTATTAGATATAAGAATATATTGATCTGAACCACCCGCATTATCTACTAGCTTTATGGATAGCTAGTATTTTAGAATGATTGGAGGATGTTGTTGTAACTGTTTACATTATTAATTTTTGAGATATAACAATTTTTCCTTAAAAAAATATATATCCATTTTGAGATTTAGCATTATGAGGATTCGATAGATATCCAAAATCAATATATCCTACTAATTAAGACTTGGAATCAAATGAGTAGAATAGACCCAAATCAGATATACCTTTCAAATAGCATAAAATTTGCTTAATTCCATTCCAGTGTCGCTGAGTAGGAGTAGAGCTATATCTTACTAGTAGATTTGTAGCAAATGCAATGTCAGGTCTTGTACAATTGGCCAGATACATCAAAGAGCTGATAACACTTAAATATGGTACTTCAGGACCAAGTAATTCCTCCCCCTCATCATGAGGTCAAAATGGATCATTCTTAACATCAAGTGATCGCACCATCATTGGAGATCCCAAAGGATTAACTTTGTCCATATAGAATTTCCTTAATATCTTTTCTGTATATTTAGATTGATGAACAAGAATTATGTCATTTACATGTTCAATATGTAGACTAAGACAATTTTTGTCTTTCCTAAATCTTTCATTCAAATTTCACCATTAAATAATTAGTAGCTTTAGTGAGTTCTTCAGGAGTCACAACTAAATTCAAATCATCAAGATAAACGACAATTATAGTAAATCCAGATTTTGATCTTTTAATGAAAACGCATGGACAAATTGGATCATTTATAAATCCTTCTTTCACATGGTACTCACTTAATCAATTGTACCAGATGCGTTCAGATTGTTTTAATCCATATAAAGAATATTGTAGTTTAATTAACTATAAATTTATAGGTTTTGCTTCAGGCAATTTAAATCCTTCAAGGATTTTCATATACATTTCACTATCCAACGATCCATATAGATATGTTGTTACTGCGTTCATAAGACACATGCTCAGTCGTTTAGCAATTTCTAGCCCAATTAAGAATCTAAAAGTGATTCCATTTATTATGTGAGAATCCATTATGGGAGAATATGTCTCCTCATAATCAAGGATTCTACAAGAAACCTTGTACCACAAACCTTGCTTTATATCGAGTAATTTCATTATTTTTATTTCTCTTGCGCACAAATACCCATTTTTATCCTACAGGTTGGACATCTTTTGGTGTTTAGACTACAAGTCCAAAAACTTTTCTTTTTAATAGAGAGTTGAATTCTGATGTGATAGACTCTTTCCATTTTTGGCCAATCACTTCTATATTGACATTCATTAACAACTTAGGTTTAGAATCCTCATTACTTCTAATAATGTCAGTAGCTACTGCGTATGCACATATGTTGTTGATAACAACTTTATTTTTATCCCACATTTCTCTTGTGTAATGAATTAAAATCTCATTATTATTTCCAAATACCTGTCCCTTTTCAAGGGATGTCCCTTGAGGAAATTACTCTTCAAGAGGTTTCATAATAGAGATTTCATTTTCAGGAGAAATGAGTTTGTGAATGTCGAATGGATTATCCACTCTCTATAACCTATTCTGGAGTGTTTACAGATTTCAGTTCTCTCATTCTGGGAGTTTTATCTTTTGCATTAACAGACCTTCCATGCTTAACTTGCAGTTTAAGTTTATTAGCCAGCTGTTGTCCTTCAAGGACATCAATACGTGTTGGAATATTTGCAGCAAATATATGAGATTTTAATATGGTCTTGGTATCTGCAAAAGAATACTAATTTGCAATCTTTTGCAAATATATAATCTTTTGAACTTCAAGTTCACTTTGATTTGTGTGAGAATCTAAAAGAGATAAATTTATAACATTCCATGTAATTTCATGTTGTACTTCAGGCACTGATTTTGCTCCCCTTAATGTAGGGAATAATGTTTCATCAAAATGACAATCTTGAAATCGTGCTTTAAACAAATCACCTATTAAAGGTTCAAGATATCTAATAATAGAAGGGGAATCAAAACCAACATAGATACCAAACTTACTTTGAGGACCCATTTTAATTCTTTGAGGAGGGGCAATAGGAACATATATTGTACAACCAAAAGTTCTTCAATAATAAATATCAGGTTGTTGTCTAAAACTTATTGCATGGGTGAAAGTTTATTGTAAGTAGTTGGACTTATACGAACTAAGCATGCAACATGAAGAATAGCATGTCCCTAAACAGATAAAGACATTTTGGTTCTCATAATCATAGGTCTAGCAATGAGTTGAAGTATTTTTATAAAAGATTTAGCTAAAGGATTTTGTGTATGGGTATGAGCAACAAGATGTTCAACATCTATTCCAAGTTACATGCAGTAGTTATCAAAAGTTTGGGATGTAAATTTACCAGCATTATCAAAACGAATTGATTTAATTGGATAATCAGGAAAATGAGCTCATAATCTAATCAGTTGAGAAAGAAGTCTAGCAAATGCAATATTACAAATAGAAAGTAGAGAAACATGTGACCATCCAGTAGATGCATCAATTAAGACCATGAAATATCCAAAATGGTCCAGATGGGAGATGTATTGGTCTGCATATATCACCATGAATTCTTTGTAAGAAACTAAGAGATTCAAGACTTATCTTTGAAACAAATGGTTTGACAATTAATTTCTCTTGAGAGCAAGCAGTACACATGAAATCATTTGATGAAAGAATCTTCTGGTTCTTTAGTGGATAACCATGTGAATTCTCAATGATTTTTCGCATCATTACATCTCTAGGATGTCTAAAACGATCATGCCAAAGTGTAAATAACTTTAGATCATTGCACTTCTGGTGCAAGACATTATATGATTCAACTACTTTAATCTTTGTATAATACAGTCCATAAGATAATGTTAACAGTTTTTCTAAAATTTGTTTCTTCCCATAAACAATAAAAATAATAAAAATCCATTATTATAATTGATCATAACAATAATAAATATGATAGTTTATTTATTTAAATCCAAATTTTGCTTACTTTATATTTTAAAATATTGCATCATTATTTTCGTCTTGATTTGTGAAATAAATCAGCAAAATTTATTTCTACTTCTTTATTATTTTCCTTTTCATTTATAGAGGCTTGGTATAGATCTACCAAGGGCCTAGGCGTGCGACAGGTACGCGACTAATGACCTTTTTTTTTTTTTTCTGCATATGTAGTAGCATTCATTTTCATGATGCTTGGGTCACCGATTTTGATCGTTATCTCGCTTTTGGGGGTCATCCCTCTTCTGGGGGATTATAACATCACGTCGATGCTAGTAATTATTTCGATATGGCCACAACCATGCTCATGACCATACCTGCGGCCTCGTCCTTAACCACAAGATGTGTTCATATTTACTTCAGGGAATGAGGTTGAACCAGTTGGGCGAGTTTGGTAATTTTTAATCAAAAACTCATTATTTTGCTCAATAATAAGAAGAAATGATATAAGTTCAGAAAATTTAGTAAATTTCATCTCCTTATATTGCTGCTGCAAGAGTACAATAGTGTGATGGAAAGTAGTAAAATCTTTTCAAACATGTCTTCATCAGTAATATTTTCGCCACATAATTTTAAATTCAAGCTAAACTTATGTACAACTGAGTTATATTCACCAACTGTTTTAAAATCTTACAACCTCATGTGCAACCATTCATATCGAGCATTTGGTAAATCCATTCTTTTGATTATCAAATTTGTCTTGTAAATTTTTCCATAAGATAAGTGGGTTTTTGATAATGAGGTATTTAGTCTTTAATTCTTCATCTAAAAGATGATGAAGGTATTTAGTCTTTAATTTTTCATCTAAAATAATGTTTCCCAAGTTCATTGCATTTAAATGAATATCAATATCAAGAATTCACGATAAATAATTATTACCTTTGATATTAAAGGAAACAAATTCAACTTTGCTTAAGTTCGACATCAGAATAAATTAACAATAATAAGGCAATTTAGAAAAACAAAATGTAAAAACTGAAATATAATTTGGGATAATAATAGATATAATATTACTTTCACCCTTTTAAGAGTACTTAAATATGTTTCTTCAGGAACATTATTTTTTCCTCAATTTATACTATTCACGAGTATGATTTCAATTACAATATGAAAATGAATAATAATTTACCATTTCTTACAGATATTAAATGTACTACCTCATCTAGAGGATAAACATCTCACCTTTTTTGGAGGTTGATTTTAATATCTCTTTAGGAGTTTAAAAATATACCCTATTCGGGAGGTAAATATTTACTATCTCTTCTAGAGACTAGATACATAACCTCTTTAGGAGGTCTATCTGTGATGACCCAAAAATATATATATGATTAAAGCACAATAATAATTAAATAATAAAAATGGTCATTGAGTTAATATCAATACAGAAGTGTTTTTCTGTAGGATCCTTGATTTCATGTTTGATGCTTAAGAAAGACCTTGTCTAAGCGAGTGCTCAAAGACCATTGCGGCTCAGTCGCTCCCTGGAGGTCGGCCTGGTTAAAATGAAATTTCATAAGATAAACAGGATAGACACTATTTGTACACGTAAATAAGTATATATACATAAAATAGTATTTTGATAGACATAATTTGTAGAAATACATAATCAGATGATAATAATATAGGTATCATATGTGGGGCCCACAAAACTATGTGGGGTCCACATGAGTTCCGGAGCCACAGGACACTGTTTATATACGTAAATAAGTACATAAAATAATGTTTTGACTGATATAATTTGTAGAAATATATGATAAAATAATAATAATATAGGTATCTTATGCGGGGGGGCCCACAAGACTGTGTGGGGCCCATATGAGTCCCGAAGCCGTATGGAGGTTTACACGAGTCTCAAAGTTATGTAGGATGCATAAAATCGTATAAGAGTTATTCGAGTTACGTAGGATCTATTCGGGTCTCGAAGTTGTGTGGGGCCTACTAGACCATGTGGGGCTCACATAAGTTTTCAAAATTTAAATTTAATTTTTGTTTAAAAATAAATAATAAAATAAATAAATACTAAAAATAGTTTAAAAGTAATAACAATGATAATAATAATGATAATAATGATTAAGAAAAATAATAAAATAATTAATTAACTAATTGATTAATTAATTAGGAAAGTAGTTAATTAAAAATTTATTTAATGGGAATGGTGGCAAGTACTCCCACATGGCTTCCATCCCCATCCCATACTCAACCCATACCTTGCCCATCCCTTGCCCATTCTTTAATTTTAAAAAAAAAATTATAATTTCACTCATCTCCCCACACTTTTATAAATTCTATTTCTTCCCCAAAATTTTCCTATAAATAGGGAGCTCTTAACCTTCATTTTTTACAACAATTTTCCAAAGAAGAGAAAAATTAGTGAGTGAAAGAAATTGTGGTGGAGAGAGAATTTTTGAGTAAGTTCTCAATCACCCACATTTTCCGATCTCATTTCTTAGAGATAGTTACAGTGTTCGTAAGGAAGAAGGTAAGTAAATTTTGATTATGTTAGTTTTTTTTTTTTATTTAAAATTCATACCCGAGTTTATTTTATAAGTAAATTTTAATTATGTTAATTAGTTTCATAAAATTTTCATGAGTTTATTTTTACGCATATTTAATTATATCAGTTCTATCTTTAATATACTTGCATCTATTTTTGGGTTAAGAAATGTTCTAATCCTCTCGGGTAAATTTTCAGCATTTCTTTCTATTCAAAAATAAAATTATATATATTTTCAACACAAAAATTGTGTGGCATGAGTTTATTTTTACGTTGCATTTTTTTTATGAAAATATAAGTAAAGATGAGATTTTTACGAAATTATTTTAAATTACATAAATTATAATAAGATAATTTTAAAACCCCTTATGGCAACGAAAGTTCAAAATTACGGATATTCGGTACCGCAACTTAAAGTTTATACGGATTAGAGTGCACCCACGCTGTTTATAGAGTAATTATTTATGTTAGTGGATTTCTCTTGAGTGCACATCTGGTTCCGGATTAGGACTTAATAAGGAAAATCTCACCTAAAATTTACGTATGTTAATTTAATTTGGTCGGCCAGCCAGTTAAGTCAAGTCTTCGGACCGCACAACCCAGTTATGGGGGTAAACATGACTTACGGCAAACAGGCTTAAGGGTGGTTTTTATAATATATGTTTATACATATTTAATTACGTGTACAAAGTTACTGAAAATTTGAAAGAAAAATGTAAGTTTACGTGAAAATAATTATTTTAATGCTTAAATGACGATCTAAGGAAAACGTATAAAGAAAAGTATATGTATGTTTATCATTAAATGTTTATACAGTTTTACAATTAAAAGTTTAATTTAACAGTTATAGTATATAATTATAAAATTTTATTATTATAATTGATGACAAAAGTTTTATGCAAAAATTTTTAAATTTATATTTATTCTAAAAGAAATTTTGAAGTTATAATATTAAATATTATTTGACGAAATTTTTAAAAAGTTCATTTTTGCCACACACTAATAATAATCTTATTTACTTACTGAGCGTCGTCTCACCTCAATCATATTTTATTTCAGATAACTCTGAAGGACATGTCGGAAATCAGGCTTAGCAAGCATGCGGGTGGGGATTAAAAAAATAAAAATTGATTAGAAATATTAGTATGGTGTCAGATATTTATGTTTGTGTAATTTTTTTTCTTTTGAAATAATTGATTGTAATATGGATAATTAGTGCTCTGATTTAATAAAAATTGAGTTTATTTTACTTTCGCTGTAAATTAGTAGTAAAAAGTTAATATCCTAGGCCCCTCGAGGTCGGGGTGTTACATTATCTCTTTGAGAGATTAAATATATATGTGGGAGATTTAAATATATAGTCTTTTCATAAGGACTATCTTATCGTCTCTTCTAGAAATTGATATTTTTTAAACTTTTAAAGACATATTCTCTTCTAGAGAATATTATACTCTTATGGAGTAAAAGTTATAAGAAATATATTAAATAGGATTTAAGGAAATATCTGGGACAGTTATAGTCTCGTGCTGATAATGTTTTGCAAAAGATGTAAAAAATAAATTAAATGAGATTTAAAGAAGTATCTTAGATAGTTAGAATATCGTGCTAATAACGTATTATAAAAGATATGGGAAAATAAATAGAAATATGACAGAAATTTGTGTGGTTCAGCTATGCCTACTCTACGGGTAAATGGAATAAAAAACTTCCCTATTTCATGAGAAATTATAAGATAATTTTGAACCTACATTATACAAAATATCTCTCTCTCTTTACATCTTATCTTCTTTTATCCTTTCAATATCCTTACTATTTTTAAGTATTTTTTCTATAAAATATAAAATAGGACAATACATGGTGGTGGCGGATGAAGTGGTGAAATTCATATTTTTCATAACAATAAAATAATACAAACATAAAACATACAAATATTGTCAAGAACTCCAACTCGAAATCTCTACTTAAGGTGTGTAATTATTGTTTGCGGATTTGATTGGTAAAGAAATTTTATTCCCCGCCCAGCAACCACAACTGCTCGCAGCGGGCAAGATACTCCAAACTGGGAATCGCAGCGCTGAGAGCATCGCAAGTTGCTCAAACCGCCTCGGCGTCCAGAAAAACCAATCCTTCTCCCAAATGGGAAGAAGCTCGAACACTGGAGTTAAGTGCGACACTGTTTCCGACGCCTCCGTGGAAGCGCACGGAGACGATGATCAAGGTCGCTGCATCCCTCCTCCCTCCGATTCTCTCCCCTTTTCTGAAGGAGAGAAAGTTCTTGCATACCATAAATCTTCCATTTACGAAGCCAAGGTACTCTAACCTTTTTACTCTCCTTCTATCTCTTCGATTTTCGGAACGGGAACGAAAATAAAAGACGATGCTAAGAGTTGCTTGTTTTAATCAGAGTTTCCTTTTCTTTTCTTTTTTCATTCGTATTGAAAACGAGCCGCAACATTTATTTAATTTTGTTTGATCGATGCCATACGATCAGCTTTTGTTTTCATCAGTACTCATATTAACAAGATACTAGAACAAGCCTGTTGATCAACATTGATTCCGAGACATGTAGTCCACTCTGTTCGACCGAGGGAAAACAAAAAGAAGACAAAAAAATGTTTTTTTTTCATATTATATATATATATATATATATATATTATATAAAGAATTACTTTATTGGTACTAGTCTCATATGCCTTGCGAGTGATTTTATTTTTAATTTTTTATAAAAAAAATTATAATAACAGAAATTACACTAAAATATGATAATTTTCTATGAAAAAAATCATAATTGATTTGAACTTATCTATAGTATCAGTTAGAGTGAGGGAGAGCAGCTTTCCTAAGGCGCGCGCGCGCACACACACACGTATATCTTCCGAAAATATGCTGATCTTCCAAATTATATTTTAATTACAAAATTTACAGATCATGGGTATATTAGTAATCTACCTTTACTATTAATTTTGAGAAGGGAGAGCAGTTCTCAACCTGCATATTTTTCATCCTTTCTTCCTAAAATACCCTTGATCTTACAACTTATCTTTTAATTTCAAAATCTATAAATTATGGTATGTTAGTAGTTTTAAAAAATTAAAAAATATTTATAACTTTTCATTATCTTTTGAACTCCTCATTATATCCCCTAAAAGATGGTAAATCTGAAAATGTGGAGCACACATGCAGTGTGTCACAAGTAGTACAAGACACATGACAACTTATCATTAGAAAGTTAAGTAGTGGTTGAGAGATGTTATTAGTGCGGGGAAGGGAGAAAGTGGTGATAGCCAAAATGCAATAGCCTCTTGTAATCCCGGTCCTTGCTCAAATCAACATTGAGTAAACTAATCAATGACCAAATATCACAAGTGATTAGCAATGAAACCAACAACACAAAATCAATTATGCATAAAAAGAGGACACCAATGTTTACATGGAAAACCTTTCAATATGAAGGAAAAAACTATGTGGCCAAAGTTCGCTTCCAATACTCCCCAATGTTGAAATAATGGGATTACAATAGGTCTCCTTTAGTCAAAACTTGGCACATGCATCAACATTAATCATCAAGAATAACAAAATTTTGGCACCCAATGCAATATAAGTCATCACAAATAAGATGAAATCAAATAAAAGAGAAATATAAGGAGGTCTAAACCAAAAATTGGGGTTGCTGCAATTCTAAAGAGCTCCAAATCACAATCACACTGTCCAAAATGAAGAAGGGCTAGTCCTTGACTTGCTGTCAAATTCTAGTTCAAAATCGCATGAAGAAGAAATTGACTTAGAAATTCCACACGTGGGTGTCCAACCAAAGATGACTTCTCATCCTATAGTGCAAATTACAACACTGCTTAATTGAAATTTCACACGTGAGTGTCCAACTAAGCGGGTTACCATTGAATAATTATCATCTTCTACTTGAGCATGGAATAGGACATCCAAGTGGACCTCCACTAGGAATGGAAAATCCCTTACCTATTTTTCGGGATAGTGTTATATATTTATTTATTTGGCTTTTTTTTTTAGCTCATTATTTTTTGGATTTTTTTCCAAGGAATATTTCTATCAGACATCTAGAGAGATTGGAAAAGGGCTCTCATGCAATTGCTTCTATTTTTATTTTTCTATTTCTTCCCTATTTGTTTTTATGAGGATTACTTATGCTCCACTCTTTTTAATTTTCTTTCCTTTCTTTTAATTAATTCATTTTCCTCATTGTATGGTCCACCTAGGCCTACCCTCAGGAGTGCGTCCTGGGATGAGCTTTATTTCGTTTTTGGGTTTTGTTCCACACCTGTGTTGGTTGGGGGTTTTAATGTTGTGAGATTTCTTTCTGGGAGAGAAGAAGGGGGAGGGTTGGGGGGGGGGGGGGGGGAGTTATTGCTAGTATACAACATTTTGACTTGCTGATTAGGGAGTTTGTCCTCAGAGATCTACCTTTGAGCAATGCTACCTATACCTAGTATGTTGGGGGTTGGGGGCAGGGCAGTAGTTAATAAATTGGATAGGTTCCTGTTCTGTAGTGATTGGGAGGATGAATTCTCTAATCTCAAACTATTCTCGAAGACCTGCTTGTGATCATTTTCCCGTTATGCTAGAATCTAGTAGGGTATCTTGGGGTCTGGCTCCTTTTTAGGTTTCAGAATGTGATCATAAGTAGGTCTTGGAGAATAGTTTGAGATTAGAGTTATGCTAGAATCTAGTAGGGTGTCTTGAGGTCTGGCTCCTTTTAGGTTTGAGAATGTGTGGTTGGATCACTCTTCTTTGAGCCATTAGTGAGAAGCTCTTGAGGAGAAGATATAGGGAGTGGTTTGAAAGGTTTTAGGTTTATGAGGAAGTTGAAATATCTTAAGGGAGAAGTGAAAATTTTGGAATAAGGAGGTGTTTGGTGATGTTAAGTTAAAAAACCCAGATTCCTAGGTGAGTTGGAATCTTTGGATGAAAAGGAAGAGGAGACAAATCTCTGGGAGAGTGAGGAGGCTAGAAGGATCTCTTTAAGGAATGAGCTAGAAGAGATGATTTTTTTTTAAGAAACTGAGAAACTAGAGGCAAAAAACCAAATCCAAATGGGTCAAAGAAGTTGATTGTAATAACGGTTTGTTCCATAGACTTGCTAATGGAAAGATGAGGAAAAATTTGATTAAGGAGCTGGAGGTGGGGAGAGGGACAATTATTAACGATCCTAATAGGATTGCTTTTGTGATCTTTGATTTCTTTGAAAATCTCTATTTTGAGGAGGAGGCTTGGAGACTAATGGTTGAGGGGTTAGAGTTTCTAGAGAGTAGATGCTTTGGTTAGAGAGACCTATTGATGAGGAGGTGGCGAGGGGGGTAATTTTCGGGATGGATAGGGATAAGGCTTTGGGTACGGATCGTTTTAATTTGGCTTTCTTTCAAGACTACTGGGATATTATTAAGGATGACTTGCTTAACATTTTTGCTGAATTTTATGGGAATGGGAGGCTGAGCAAGAGCATCAATTTCACTTTTATTACCCTTGTGCCTAGAAATTTAGATCCATTAAGTTAAGAGGACTTTAGACCTATTAATCTAGTCTCTAGTAGGTCTGAAAAACAGATAAAAATTATTAATATGAACTGAATTTGATCTGTTTAAACCAAATCATAACGTCTTTGCACGTTAAATGAGTGGGATATGGTTTATAAAAAATTTATTGCCCCTAAATCAGTTGGTTGGTGGACATTGGGTCTTATCTGATGGATATTGGGTCTTATCTGATGGATATTCACTAGCCTGTTAACAACTAATGCCCAATTTGATAGATAATTCCATATGCCCATGCTTATCAAGCATTAACTCAACTAGCAGAAGCCCAATTGATCAAAGCCCAGCCCCACACTCTCAATTCTTGCACTACTATCTACGCCTTTGGGTCTGCTTCCGCGACCCCACTCAAACTCAAGCCTAAATGCCCAATTCTCGTGATCAAAGAAGTCCTAAATTCATGATCTGAAAAATAAAAGAAAATTACAACTTTGTGATTGGTTATTAAATGTTTAACAATTTGCCATAGTTAGTAGGCAATATTGGTTTCTACTTTTGTGATCGGATGCTTAACAATTGATCAAATTATAATTTAAAAAATAACTTCAATTGTTATGTTACGAAATAAATTGTTCATCGGATGGTAAAAAAAGTTATACTTGGGATGGGGACGATGATGGGTTATCCACCATTCACCATGGATTATCTAATCCAAACCACCATAAATCCACCACTTAATTGAGTTGGATATGGATTATAATATCCTCATCTGATAATCCACATAATCTGCCATGAATTATCCAATCCGATTTGCTTTGCTTTGTCTAGTCTCTAGTGTCTATAAGATCATCACCAAAGTTCTAGCTTATAGGCTGAGTGCGGTGCTAGACAAGTCTATTTCTACAGCTCAAAGTGCCTTTGTGGGAGGAGGGGGGGGGGGGGGGGAAGACAAATTTGTGGATTCTATTTTCATGGATAATGAGGTGGTGGAGGATATTCGTAGGAAGAATAGGGGTTTCATTTTTAAATTGGAATTTGAGAAGGCCTATGATAGAATTAGTTGGAGTTTTTTGGATAATTTTTGTGAGAAAGGGTTTTGGTGAGTGTTAGCACAGGTGGTTAGGGGGTTGTTTGTCTAATACGTGGTTCTCGGTGGTAGTGAATAGGGAACCGAAGTCCTGGTTTAGGCTTTGAGAGGCATTAGTCACGGTGATCCACTTTCCCCTTTTTGGTTTGTCTTAGCTGATGTGTTGAGTAGATTGGTGGATAGGGCTGTGGATAAGGGGGATGGTGAGAGGGTTGGAAGTGGGGAGAGAGGGAATGGTGGTCTCTCATCTTTAGTTTGCAGACGATACCATTTTATTTTTAGAAGATCACAACCCTTCTTTCAACTGCGTTTTGGGTATTTTCAAAGTCTTTGAGAGAATTTTGGGGCCTAAAATAAATATGGGGAAAAGTGGTTTAGCAAATATTAATGTGCCTATTAATTGAGTTAGGGAGTGGTCTTCTATTGTGGGGTGTACTATATTGGAGTGGCCACTGACTTACCTAGGGGTCCCATTGGGGGCAATCCTAGATATGCGAAATTTTGGAATCTGGCAGTGGAGAGAGTGGCTATGAGGCTTGGCAGTTGGAAGATCATGAGGGATTTCTTGTGGTCTAGAGTCAAGGGTTTAAGGGATCATGTAGCAAGGTGGGATGAGGTTTGTAGGTCTAAATTGGAGGGAGGGTTGGGTCTTGGAAATTTGGTGTCTAAAAACGTCGCCTTTGTAGCTAAGTGGTTATGGTGTTTTCCCCTAGAAGATCACTCCCTTTGGCTTTGTATGATTAGAAGCAAGTATGGGGTGGGTGAGAATTGGTGGGGTGCCAATGTTAGTTTGTGTTGCTCATTTGAGTGCCCATGGAGATCTATTTTTCAAATTTATCCCTTGTTTACACCTCATTCTAAATTTGTAGTGGGGATGGATTCTCAGATTCGATTTTGGAATTATCCGTTGTTGGGGAATGATATTCTTGCCACATCTTTTCCTCATATCTTTCATTTGACCTCAGGGCGAGATAGTATGATTTCTTTCTTTGTGGTTGATTCCGGTAGCCCTCTAGTTTCGTGGAACTTTCATTTTAGAAGATCTTTTAATGATAGAGAACTGTTGGAACTTTCATCCTTGTTATCTGTTAATGGTTATTTAGTCATTTAGCATTAATATTGTGTGTTGGAGTTTTGTTAATAGTAAGTGTGAGTTAGTAAGGGTGTTATGGTCATTCCCATTGTACTTAACATATATTATAAATAGAGGGAGAGATCTATCATTGAGTTTAGGTTTCAATTTCACCTAATTGTTCAACATGGTATCAGAGCAGGATTTTGGGACCTAAACCCTAATTACAGCCACAGAGCCACCATAAAACAGAAGCCCAAAGCCCAAAATTTGCTGTATGTCTTCCACTGTAGAAGAATTTCCAGCAATACTATAGCCCTAAAAAATAGCCAACAGCTGCTGGAAGCCAGAGAAGTCGCAGGAAAATTCCTAGGCGACACTGCCAATTCAGGAACACAAGATTTACAATTGATTTTGCAAAAACAACACCATAGTCACCCACAGACACTGCTGATTTTCCCCCTACAGAAATCTCATCTCCAGCAGCTTCCCCACACACCCTCACATGCTGGTCGAAGACTGCCAGGGCCAACCACACGTGCCGGCATGTGAAGCAAATTTCAGGCATGCTTCTAACCTGAATCCTTCTTGCAGGGCTTGAATCCCTCTATAAACATATTATTAAAGTTTTTTCGTGATGTTTTTTTGTTCAAAGATGTTACCTTGTTTAGTTGCTCATTTACGACATCGGAGAAATGGTTGTTTGGTACTTCTTGAAGCTGTTTGTCAATGTTTGTTGACTTTATTGAGCCTGAAAGTGGTATTTTCTGCGTTTTTTGATTGGTACGTTGTGGGCTTGTGGTTTGCATTAGTTGTCGAAGGTTGTTTATGTTGGGGACCGAGTTGGTGAATTTGAAAAACATGGTGCCTGCTGTGTGTTTTTTATTTGCTGCTCTATCGAGGTTGTATTTGTGTTGGAATGGAGTTCCCAAATCCCAAAAGTGTGTCTTCCTCGCCAGTTACTTGTTTGAGTGAATAACGTACTATAGCTATTTTAGAGGAAGAGTATTTAAAGTTCCTGCAGCATCAGACATCCCAACAAGCATCTCATCACATTGCATCTTTTTCTTAGAAAAGTAATCATATCGTCTATCTATAATCCGGTATCTCTCCTACTAGTCTTTGGGTTATCGACTCTGTTGCTACCGACCATATGACAGGTGTCACCAATTTCTTTTCTACTCTCCAGTATTCTACAAATCTACCTCGAGTTACTCTTGCTGATGTGTCAATTACTACTGCTAAGGGAATAGGAATATTAAATCCTACTCTCCATCTCTCTTTCTTCTGTTCTCTACATTCCTAAATCTCCCTTTAATCGTGTCTGTTAGTAAAATTACAAAGTCACTAAATTGCTTCGTAACCTTCTTTCCTAAATCTGTTCTTATCTAGGATTTGAAGATGAAGAAGACAATTGGCACAGGACGTGAAGCTAATGGACTTTACTACTTTGAGTCGCTCTCTTCTCCTATTGCCGTAGTGTTGCTGTCACACCACATCAAATCCATTGTTGCCTTGGTCATCCATCATTTAACAAGTCAAAACAGCTAGTTCCTACTTTGAGTTCCATGTCTGCCTTTGATTGTGAGTCTTGTCAACTAGGAAAGCATCATCATGTTCCCTTTGCCTCCTGAGCCAATAAAAGAGTCATTAGCCCTTTTATGTTATTCCATTCCAATGTTTGGGTTCCTAGTCGTGTCACGCAAAAGTTGGGGTTTTGATACTTTGTCACTTTTGTCGATGACTATTCCAGAATGACTTGTTTGTATTTGATTAAAGATGGCTCCGAGTTGTTTAATAACTTTTGTGCCTTCTGTTCTTAAATAAGAACTTAGTTTGATATTTCAGTTCGAATACTTCATAGTGATAATGCTAAAAAGTACTTCAGTACTCAATTCGTTACCCATATGACAAACTCTGGAATAATCCATCAGTCATCTTGTGCCCAAACTCCACAACAAAATGGAGTTCCGGAAAGAAAAAATAGACATATTCTTGAAGTCACTCGAACCCCTTTGTATCAAATGAATGTCCCCAAAGTTTTTTGGAGTGAGGCTGTTCTCATTGCTTGCTCTCTCATCAATAAAATGCCATCTTCTGTCCTTGGTGGTAAAATCCCATATTCAATTATCTTCCCTAAGGCTCCTTTGTTTTTCCTCCTCGTATATTTGGTTGTGTGTCCTTCGTTCATCAGTTAAATCCGGGAAGGGATAAATTGGATTCTCGTGCTATTAAATGTATTTTTTTGGGTTATTCCTATACTCAAAAACAATATTGATGTTATAGTCCCACTTTACATCAATTCTTTGTCTATGTCATTGTTTTTGAGTCTACACCGAACTATTTTGATTCCTTGAGTTTTGTTGACCTTGATGAATCTTTTCCTTTGCGTAGACTTCTCGATCCTAACTTATTTCCTTTGTCTAGACCTCTTGCATCTTCATTTAGTTTGAGTCTCATCGCTTGGATCGTCCCAATCTGCAAGTGTACACATGACAACTCAAGGGAGGAGAGCCTCCTCCAGCTTCCACTTCTACTCCTCCAGTTTTGTCGTTAGTTGATCCTCTTCTTCAAGTGGTTGATTCTCCTACTTCTATTCGAAAAGGTAAACGTACTTGTACCTAACATCCAATCTCTAATTTTGTTTCTTATGATTTTTTGTCTCCCTCATACTATTGTTTTGTTAGTCCCCTATATTTTATTGCTCTTCCCAAGCCTATTTCTGAAGTCCTATCCAATTCTGGGTGGAGGAATGCAATGATAGAAGTGATGTATGCTCTACAAGATAATGACACTTGGGAGTTGGTACATCTTCCTACTGATAAGTCTGTGGTTGGTTGTCGTTGGGTGTATGCTCTGAAGGTTAATCCAGATGGTTCCCTAGATCGATTGAAGGTCTGCCTTGTTGCTAAGGGACATACTCACATGTATGGCCTGGACTATCCAAACAGGTTCTCCTCTGCAGCAAAACTTGCTTTAGTACATTTGTTCATCTCTTTAGCCACCACCTATCATTGGCCTCTACACTAGTCAGACATGAAGAATGCTTTCCTACATGGTGATCTTTAGGAGGAGGCCTATATGGAGCAACCACCTAGGTTTGTTGCTCAAGAGGAGTCAGGCTTAGTGTGTCGGATCAAATAAGTCACTATATGGTTTAAAATAGTCTTCGAGGGCTTGGTTTGGTCACTTCAGTGTTGTAGTGCTAAAGTTTGGCCTTCAATGGTGTGCAATAGATTACTCTGTATTTTATCGTCATACTCCATCCTGAAGGATTCTGCTTATTGTGTATGTGGATGATATTGTGATTACTAGTGATGATGATCAAGGCAATTAGAGCCTAAAGCATATCTATATACTAAGTTTCAAACAACGGATTTGGGACCATTGAAGTACTTTTTGGGTATAGAAGTACTTTTAGATTAGACTAGATTGTTGGGATCGAATTTCATTGATACACCTATGGATCCTAACAATAAGATAGTGCCAGATATGGGTGATTTGTTGCCTACCTCAGGACGATATTAGAAACTTGTTGGAAGGTTGAATTATCTCACAATTCGGCTAGATATATCTTTTGCAACAAGTGATGTCAGTCAGTTTCTTGATTCTCCAAGAACAAGTCACCGGGGCGCAGTAATTCACATCTTGAGATATCTCAAAGGTGCACCTGAGAGAGGTCTCTTATATCAGGATTGAGGTCACACTCATATTCAGGGATATATTGATGTAGATTGGGCTGGATCACCTTCTGATAGAAGACCCACAACCGGGTATTGTATCTTTGTCGGTGGTAATTTCATGTTTTGGAAAATTAAGAAACAAACTGTGGTGGCTAGGTCGAGTGCTGAGTCAGAGTATAGGGCTATGGTCCACACTATATGTGAATTTGTTTGGTTGAAAAACATGTTGAAAGAACTAGGTTTTCCACTTTCTTAACCTATGGAGTTGATGTGTGATAATCAAGCTACTATTCATATTGCCTCCAACTTGGTCTTCCATGAGTGGACAAAGCACATTGAAGTTGACTGCCAGTCTGCCACTTTATTCGAGAGAAGCAAGCTCATTACAACCACTCATGTGAAAATCTGAGTTTCAGCTTGCTGATTTGTTCACTAAAGCCTTGGAAGGTGTTTGTGTGAAATTCATTTGTAACAAGCTAGTAGCATATGATATGTATGCTGTAGCATGAGGGGGTGTTAATGGTTAGTTAGTCATTTAGCATTATTATTATGTGTTAGAGTTTTGTTAGTAATAAGTGTGAGTTAGTAAGGGTATTATGGTCATTCCCGTTTTACTTGACATATATTATAAATAGAAGGAGAGACCTATCATTGAGTTTAGGTCTTCCATTTCACCAAATTATTCAACATTGTCATTATTGAACAACTATCATCTTTCTTTAACTAGGATACTTGGTCTTGGGTTCTGGATCATTTGGGGGTGTATTCTTGTAAATCTTTTTTTGCGTTCTTGATCTGTTCCAATTCTTGTTTTCCCCTATATTCATCTATTTGGAAGGCAAAAGCTCCCTAAAAAATTAAGGCTTTCGTATGGCTGATTGTGATTAACAAAATCAACGCTAATAACTTGTTGCAGATTAGGAGACCTTTTAAGGCCTTATCTCCTGATGTTTGTGTGCTATGCAATTTGAATTATGAAATGACACCTCATATATTTTTACACTATAACTATGCTTGGAGAGAATAATTTATTTGGTGTGATGAGAGAATCTTGGGTCTGCCTGGCGTCAGTGGAGGGATTCTTGCCCATTTCTTTTGAAGGGTTTGGTAGAAGGAAGGAGAGGGTTGCACTTTGGAAATGTGGTATTTTTCTAGTATTGAGGGGATTTATGGTTGGAGGGTAAAGCACTAAAGCATGGATTTTTTCAGGGAGAAAATTGAATTGACAGCTGGTTTGGGGGAAGGTTCATTACTTGGCTTCTATATGGTGTGTTGGGCTCGGTTGCTTTAAGGGAGTTAGTCTTTTAGAGGTTTAGCGAGAATGGAGGAAACTTTTGCTCAGGATATTATGCTTTTTTTATTCCTTTTTTTTTATTAGTTTTGTTGTTGCTTGAAAATCGAACGACCTTCATGAATCGTTCCTTGATCACGATCACCTGAAAAGAAACAAATAAGAAAGGCTTGGAGGACCCGGGGTGTACCTCGGGGGATCACTCCGATGCCTAAGTAAGAGACTAATGAGTGGCTTTGAATTGCAACAGTAGAAAGAGTGAGTATGAGTGAGATGCCTTATCTCCTCCTAGGATCCCTTTTCATAGCGGTGGAGACAAACCTTCATTCAGCTTGACATTTATGAGTGTGCCGTTATGCTTAGGGGGTTATAGGTAACTTAAGGGAGGCTATGCAAGACATCAATAGTAGCTCTCTTGTAACCGTACCATTTAGCTTAGGGGGTTATAGGTAACTTAAGGACAGTTACGTGAGATATCAAGTGTTGTTCTTGTAACTGTCCGACCCTATGCACATTCCTATCCATTTTGGGTATATCAATTGCCCCCCCAGCACTCTCGAATATTTGAAATAAGTTTTTTTTATTCGAGAGTTGTAATTCGAACCGGACCCTGAGTGATTTAGATCAACCGGAGCCAACCATAGGGCTTCCTAGTTGCTCAATCCGAGCCGACAAGTATGCTCTAAAAAGCGTCTGGCCTTATCCGAGCAACGCTCGTTAGATGGGGCATTACAGGTGAGCCGTGTTCACTCCTTTGTGCCCTATGAGTTGTGTTCATCAAGTGGGCAGGTCTTCAAGGCCACATGAGTTGTACTCATCAGATGGGCTATTACGGTTGAGCCGTGCTCACTCCTCTATGCCTCATGAGCTGTGCTCATCAAGTGGGCAAGTTTTCAGGGCCTTATGAGTTATGCTCATCAGATGGACCATTATGGGTTAGCCATGCCCACTCCTTTGTGCCTCATGAGTTGTGCTCATCAGATAGGCTATTATGGGTGAGTCGTGCTCACTCCTTTGTTGCCTCATGAGCTTGTGCTCACCAGATGGACCATTATGGGTGAGCCGTGCTCACTCCTTTGTTGCCTCATGAGCCGTGCTCATCAATTCGGGTTGGTCTTCAGGTCTCATGAGCTGTGCTCATTAGTTGGGCCAGTTTTTTGGGCCTTATGAGTGTGCTCATAAATAGGGCTAGTTTTCGGGCCTTATGAGCTATGCTCATCATTTGGGCTAGTTTTGGGCCCCATGAGCTATGCTTATCAGTTGGGTCAGTTTTTAGGCCTCATGAGCTATGCTCATCAGTTGGGCTGGTTCTTCGGGCCTCATGAGCTGTGATCATCAATTGGGCCCTTCCTTTTCAAGTCGGTTTGGCTCCTTCTTGTGGTCATCACCTCTTCTAGGTTGATGTATTTCTGGGCACGTGCCATCAGCTCTCCCATATTGACTGGGGGCTTCTTTCCTAGTGAATTTAGGAAATCCCTTGGCTAGAGAGCCGTTGTCAGGGCTACTACTGCCGCTCCGTGATCTAAGTTTTGAATCTTCAAGGTTGCGTTGATGAAACGATGCATGAATTTCTTTAACGTTTCCCTTTCTCCTTGAACAAGGCTTATCAGATGAGCCGAAGTTTTTGTTATCTTCTGACTGCTGATGAAGTGTCCAGCGAACTGCTACTCCATTTTGGGATAAGATCTAATGGAACCTGACTTCAAAGCTCGATACCACGCTTTGGCATTCCCTTTTAGAGTGGCTACAAATGCTCATCGCATGATTGCATCTGGTGCGCCTTGCAATTGCATCAGCACTCTAAAGGTGTCCATGATCTACAAGATCGGACAAGCCATTGTACCCTTTTATATTTGGCATTTTAAACTTGTTAGGTAGGGGAACATCCATTACCTCTTTAGTGAAAGGTGGATCTGAGGATTTGACTGAGGACTCCCTGATGGAAGGAAGCTATGGTTAAAAAGAGCAAGTCCCTTCAAAATATTGTGGAAAATACAGCACAAATTTGTGAGGTCAGACAGAGATGTAATTTGCAAGACTTTGACACAGAATTGGAAAATTGGAATGATGAAGACAATGATTTGCTTTTGGAACAGATTTGGGAATTCAAGGATGTGTGTTTAAGCTCTTCTCAGTTGAAAGTTTTGGAAAAATCAGAATTTCCTGAATGTTATGGAAGTGAAACTCAATGCATGAGGTAACTTCCAAGGAGGTAGAAGATAGAACTATTTCAGGACAACTGCGAGCTATAGTGAAGATATTGTGGGGAGGAGCTGGCTAAGAGTGTCAAATTAGTAATAATTCCACAACAGTTGGAAAGAGATTGCTTTCAACTGCATCCTGAAAATGCTCAAGCAGGTATTAATCTTATTAATTACAATTTTGATCACTTTAAAGTCCATTTATATATATTATTTGTTTTTGATACCAAATATTAATACAATTTTTTATTTTTAATTTTGAGGTGAAATACCTATAAAAAATAAAAAATCGTGGTCAGGAAGGTTATAGTAGCAAAAGCCCTTGGAATTTTTATTTTATACATTGGAAAAATCCGTTTTGTTAGTATTAAACGCTGAGGGGCTTGTGCCTTCTAATGCTGGCCTTGGGCTCAATCTTCTTCTTTTGTTTAATTCTATTAATCCTCCTTGTGATGTTGGGGGGATACTTTTGAGGACCCCTGTCTATCTAGAAATAGCAAGGTATTCTTCCTATTCCAATGGTCTTGTCCAACCCATTCTTTGTTTGGAAAATTTATGCCTTAGGAAGGACTCTAATAGGAGGAGGGGTTGTGGGTTTAGTTGTGAGGGTGGTGAGAGAGACAACCTAGAGCAATTAAAGCTCCTTGGGAATTGAGGTTTGGAATTATTAGATTTTGTTGGGAACTTGGTGAACGTGAGCTTAAGTCCTAAGACATATGAGAGGAGGAAAAAGAAAGTCGTGAAAGAGCTTAAAAGTCAAGTTACGAAACTATTTAGTTGAAATGTTAAGAGGGCTAGGGGGTTTTAGGAAGAGGAGTTTGATAAAGGAAGTCCTAGACAAATACTCATCGGATATTGTTCTTATCCAAGAAACTAAATTGGAAGAGGTTGATGGTGGGGGGTTAGGAGTATTCGGGGCGGTCACCGTGGGGAGTAGGATTTCTTACCCTCATGTGGTGTCTCAGGTGGTATCCTTGTTATATGGGATTTTTAGTCTATCTCCAAATTAGATACTTAATCGGGTTTCTTCTCCCTTCCTGTGTCATTTGAAGTGATAGGGAAGGGTCAGTAGTAGGTATCCTCTGTGTATGGGCCTACTAGACCAACTCTAGGAGCTCTTTTTGAGGCGAGCTACATTATGTTTTTGGATTCTACTCCCCTAAGTGGACTGTGGGAGGTGACTTTAATGCAGTGAGATTTCCCAGAGAGAAGAAAGGGGGTGGTAAAGTTACCACTAGCATTTTGATATCTTTATTATGGATTGTGGTTTGAGAGATCTTCCCTTGGGGAACACTTCGTTCGCTTGGTTTGTGCGGGCGGGGGCGTGGGTGGGGGGGGGGTGGGTGGGGTTAGAGAGGTGGCTAGTGGACTAGATAGGTTTCTGTTTTGCAGCGAGTGGAAGGATGAATTTCTAAACCTTTCCCGAAATATTCTCCCTAAGACTACGTCTGACCATTTTTCAATCTTGTTGGAATCTAGTAAGGTGTCTTGGGATCCTACAACTTTTAGGTTTGAGAATATGTGATTGGACCATGCATCCTTCTAGCCTTTGGTTAGGGATTCATGGGGAAAGGAACTGGAAAGGGGTTGGGGAGGATTCCGACGATTCATGAGAAAGTTGAAACACTTGAAGGAGCACCTGAAAGTTTGGAGTAAGGAAGTGTTTGGTGATGTTAAAATTAGAAAATCTATTATCTTAGGTGAGTTAACTTCTTTGGATAGGAAGGAGCATGACTTAAATCTTATAGAAAGTGAGGAGATTAGAAGAGTTTCTTTGAAAAATGAGCTAGAAGAGCTGATTTTCCAAGACATGAGGAGTTGGAGACAAAAGACTAAATTCAAATTGGGTGAAGGATGGTGATTGCAACTTTTATTTCTTTCATTGGCTAGCTATTGGGAAAAAGAGTAAGAAGTTGATTAGGGAGTTAGATGTTGGGGGGGGGGGGGATAGTTTCTAATAATTAATGCTAGATTGCTTCTATTATTACAATTTTTTTCCCCAGAATTTGTATTTAGAGGAGGATCACTGCAAACCGATGATAGAGGGCTTAGATTGGAACCCTGTATCTGTTGATCAGATGTGTTAGTTAGAGAGACCTTTTGATGAGGAGGAAGTTAGGGGGGTGGTTTTTTGGGATGGAGAGGGATAAGGTTATAGGCCTAGATGATTTTAACATTTCTTTTTTCCAAGATTGTTGAGTAGTAAATGATGATTTGCTGAAATTTTTTAGTGAGTTTGATAATGGAGTTCTTAGTAAGAGCATTAACTCCTCTTTTATAGTCTTGGTGCCTAGGTTTGAGGATTTTAGGCATATTAGTCTTGTCTCTAGCGTGTATAAGATTATTACTAAAATCTTATCTAATCGGTTGAGTGTGGTGCTTGTTGATACCATCTTTGGCGCTCAAAGTGCATTTGTTGGGACGATGCAGATAACGATTCTATCTTAGTTGCCAATGAGGTGGTTGAGGATATTTGTAGGAATAAGAAATGTTTTGATAAAGCCTATGATAGAGCGACTTGGAGTTTCTTGAATAGAGTATTTGTGAGAAAGGGTTTTGTTGAGTGTTGGTGTCGTTGGATTAAGTGTTGTTTGTCCAATGTGTGGTTTTTGCTGATTGTGAATGGTGAGTCTAAATCTTGGTTCAGTGCTTGGAGGGGCATTAGACAAGGAGAGCCTCTATCCCATTTTCATTTGCCCTCGTAGCAAATGTTTTGAGTAGGATGGTGGATAGGGCAATTGGAGAGGGGTTTGTTTAGAGTTTTAGAAGTGGGGAGAGAGGGTGTGGTGGTCTCTCATCTCTAGTTTGCTGATGACACCATTTTCTTTTTAGGTGATCACAATCTTTCTTTCAAGAGAATCTTGGCTATTCTCCATATTTTCAGGAGGGTATCTGGGCTTAAAATTAATATAAGGAAGAATGGTTTAGCGGCTTTGAATGTGCCAGTTGAGCATGTTAGGGAGTGGGCTAGTGAAGTGGGGCATGGTATTCTGGATTGGCCTTTGACTTACTTAGGAATTCCTTTGGAGGGTAACCCTAGAGCCGCAGATTTTTGGACCTAGGAGTGGAAAGGGTGATGAAGAGATTAGATGGCCGGAAGGGAGCCCTCTTCTCTCTTGGGGGTAGAATAACTTTGATCTAGGCTGGCGTCTCCTTATACTCTTGTCTGTTTTGAAGATCTCGGGGGGGATTGCTAGCAAGCTTGAGAGGACCATAAGTGACTTTTTGTGCTCTGGTTGGGGGAGTCATTGAGACCATCTAGTGAGTTGGGATGAGGTTTGTAGATTTAAAAAGGAAGGGGGGTTGAGTCTTGGTAAGCTGGTGTCTAAAAACATTGTTCTTTTAGCTAAATGGCTATGACGCTTCCCTCTAGAAGAATAATACTTTTGTCACTAAGTAATAAGAAGTGAGTTTGGGATGGATGAAAATGGGTGGGATACCAATACCGATTTAAGATGTTCTTTGGGAGTCCCTAAAGGTTCATTTCTCAGATATATATCCTTTTTTCACCCCTCATATTGAACTTGAGGTAGGAAGTGGGGTTCTCATATCCGTTTTTGGAAAGACCCTTGGCTGGGAGAGCACCATTTTCCACATCTTTCCCTTGTCTCTTTCACCTGCTCTTTGAGCAAAATAAAGCCATTTCTTTTTTTGTTGGTGACTTGAGCAGTCCTTTGGTTTCTTGGAATCTCTACTTTAGAAGACCTCTCAATGATAGGGAGATGGTGGAATTGTCATCTTTGTTATCTTTATTGGATGGGAGTAACCTTTCTTCAAGGAGGGATGTTTATTCTCGGTCTTTGGACCAATCAGGTGTGTATTCTTGCAAATCTTTTTTTGAAATTTTGATTCGTTCCAACTCTTCTTTCCCACTTTATTCTACAATTTGGAAGGCCAAGGTTCCCCTTTAAACAAAGGCTGTCACATGGTTGGTTGTGCTGAATAAGATAAATGCTAATTACTTGTTGCAAATTAGGAGACCTTTGAAGGCTCTCTCTCCTGATGGATGTGTGCTTTGTTACAAGACTTTGAGACAATTTCTCATCTTCTTTTGCAATGTGAATTTGCTTGGAGGATATGTAATATGCTTTTTGGCTTTACGGGAGAGAGTTAGGTATGCCCTCCTTTAGTGGAAGACTTTTTAGATATTTTTGTAGGATTCGGTAGAAGGAAGAATAGGGCAGCTTTATGGAAGTGTGGTTTTTTTGCGGTATTATGGGGAATGTGGATGGAACGTAATACTTGGATATTTTCTTGGAAAAAATTAAATTGTATGTTTGTTTAGGAAAAAATTAAGTACTTGGCCTCACTATGGTGTGTCAGTGAAATTCTTTATCTATTAGTGAAATCTTCTTTTCTTATAAAAAAAAAACATTGAATGTTTTGCTTGTGGCAATAAAGATCACATGAAGAAATATATATATATATATAACAAAACAAATATTTTAATGAGAAGAAATAATTACAATGGAAAGGAGGATAGGAAATCCTCCAAAAAAAAAAAAGCTGAAAACTACATCTGCCTTCCAATTGCTTTTTGATATCAGGCAGTGAGAAGGCCCCCCAAAACCCCGAAAGATTGCGTCCAAAAAGAAGCCAAAAAAAAAAAAAAATTTGTAACTTTCCTCTGAAGCAAGTTTGGAGAAGTTTAAAGATCTTTGAAAATTGTAGCATTCCTTTTGAACCAGAGCATCCACAGAATTGTATACTGTACAGTTCCAGAACATCCTACCTCTTTCATTCTTCCCAAAACCCCCAAACCCCAAAACTTCACCGTAAAAAGATTCATGAATAGTTTCCGAAGCCACCCAATCCATACGAGAACAAGGAAACAAGTTATTCCACATATACTACCTAGGAACGAAGGAAAATATGGCCATTAGTCTCATTTGCCTCTCAACAGCATGCGAACATCTGAACTGGGTACTTTGCAAGGCCTCCTTATCTGTAACATGTCATTCGTTTTGATCTTTATCAAGAGTAAGAATCAAAATGAAACCCTGGATTTTAAAAGGAACTTTTGCTTTCCATACGACTTAGTTCAATCGAAAGAGGCTAGGATTTGTGGATTTTGCAAGGATAGAAACAAAATATTTTGAAGAGGAAGACCCTGAAGCATCCCCAATCCATAGCCTTTTTCCCCCTTAAAGTAGGAGGAAAAAAGAATCCAACACACCTAATACCCCAAAAAAAGAAAAAAAAGAAGAAGGAAGATGAAATTGATGCATTATGAGTAATAGAAAGTCTAAACAAGTTTGGCACCAATAGCTCAAACAAAGTCTCACCAATCCGAATACCCTCCCACAAATGAATTTGTCTCCATTTCCAGCTCTGAAATAGGTAAGAGGATGAAAAGGCAAGCTACCTAGGAAAAAAACTTCCAAGGGCTCACATAAGTAACATTGCTACTGTCTTTGGAATCCCATCCATGCTGATGCACTCCATATTTACTCTTAATTACCTGATGCCAAATTGAATTAGATTCTAATGGAAACCTCCATAACCATTTCCCAATTAAGGAGATGTTCTTAGAAACCACATTACCAAGTCCTGAAGCCCCCACCCTCCCAACAAGAATTAGGCGTCTTATCCACTTCCCCTCTAACTAGATGATCCTTGTCCTCCCCAAGACTTGACCACAAAAAACCTCTCACGAACTTCTTCAAATTCCCAGTCTAGAAGGTATTTTAAAAAGGGATAAAAAATAAATGGGATTATTGGCAAGGGACACACTAAAAAGAGTGATTCTACTGTCTAATGAGAGACAAGCCTTCTTCCACCTCTCTAGTCTTTTCCCTACCCTCTCAATCACCAGATCCCAAAAAACTTTGACAAAGTATTACTCCCTAAAGGAAGGCCAAAGCATGAAAGAGGCCAGGCCAATGATTCACAACCTGCTAAAGATCTAAAAACCTCTAACCCCCTACTGCACAAATTAATACCGAATAAACCACTCTTGGACAGATAAATTAGCTCCAAAATCTTCTAAAAACTGCTAAACAGAGTGAGAACCTTGCAAAATTTCTTAACATTATTCTCAAGGCAAAAGATGGTATCTTCCAAATTATTGATTCTAAGCCATTTTGGGTTATTAATCAAGAATCTGAAGTGCTTTACTTGCATATTCTTGATAAACCAGTGCTAAGAAGAAGGTATTAAGAGACCCTCTTGGCCCAACCCTAGACGCTCTGTTTTCAAACCTGCTTGCAAACTGAAGATGAGACACCTCCACCTCCTCCTTCCCTATCAAAAGACTGCTAATCATCCTTAGATTCTGAGTTTGAAGCAAGGTCTTAAATTTTGATTTTGACTCAAATTTCGAAGCTCCAAAAGTACAGAAATTTTGACAGAAATTTCGATTTCGATTTAGAAAAATAATGGAAATCAGTAGTAAAACATGGAATTCTTTTATGAAGCTTTAGAAATGATTAATAGACATAATAATGTAAGTTTTAGGATTAATATATTACAAGTAAATACATCTATGCTATGTATGAGGTGGAGAAGTTGTAATATAATATGTACATCAAACATATTTGTAAGATATTGTACATTTAACTTATTTAATGAATCAGTTAATACAAATGAAATTCATAAGTCACTTAAATATTATTTATATACAAACAATGATAATTTCGACTTGAATGGTTAAATAAAATGTTGTTGTAGCTTTATTTTTTCATAAAATTTCAAAAACACTTGTATTGATCTTTTGTTTTGATAAAAATAAATAAAATAATTTAAGAGTGAAATTTCACTTCACTCCTAAATCTCTCATTTGAATTCTGAGGAAATTTCATTGCATGGTTCAAATTTCGTTTAGTTTCGCTAAAATTTCAAATTTCGATAAATTTCGGACAATTTGTTGAGATTTTGATGGAAATTATGCAAGACGGAAATTGACTGTCATTTCGATTTCGAGTGTCACAGAAACCGGAAATTTCAACGGAAATTTTGATAATTTCGTGGAAATTTAAAACCATGGTTTGAAGAATCATGCTACTCAAAACATCCACTACCATGGTAAACTATAAAGGGGATGACAGTTCCTCTTGCCTTCATCCTCGCGAAATGCTCTATGGCGTACTGTTATGGCTATTATTTGGTGTGTTTTGTTGGAAAGGAACACTAGAATATTCAAAGGTGTGGCTACTGCTAAAAATTTTCTTTGGAATAATATTTCGTACGTCACTGTGGGTCTTGACAAATGGTTTTTTTTTCATGTTTCTTGGAAGACTTGCAGCTGGATTGGTTGGCCCTGTTACATTGAGTTTGGTTCTTAGTTTAGGTTGCGTTCTTCACTTCTTTGTTACTAGTTTCTATTGACACTGTATCCCCAAACACCTTCCTAATCCTCTTGAAAGAAGCCTTAGTTGACACCGAGCGGCGCTCCTTCACCCTCCTAAACTTTTCCTTTTTCTGTGTAAGAGAAATGAAAGTAGA
The DNA here is from genome assembly GCF_029873635.1 of Malania oleifera. Classification (NCBI taxonomy): domain Eukaryota; kingdom Viridiplantae; phylum Streptophyta; class Magnoliopsida; order Santalales; family Ximeniaceae; genus Malania; species Malania oleifera. The sequence goes on from NC_080424.1 coordinate 81,065,841, forward strand.
TTTGATGCTCTTGCACACGCTTTGCTCTTATTGAATTCTTCAAAAAACTCATGACATCTTCTCTCATCATTTCCCAACTATCCTACAAAAAAGTTACCGTAAAACCATCAGTACTTTTTCTCTATCCATATCAGACTCAACCCATTTAATTTCCTCCGAATCAAATGGCCCCCAATTAGCAGCCTCTTGCCCAATACGTTTCCCGATGAGCCCATCCACCATTAACCTATGCTTCCACTCTTTCAGTGTAGTAGTGTACAACTCTTTATAAACGTTAGTGATCTCATCCCCAATCTGTTTATAATATCTCAATCACCCTTCCTAAATCTAACTCCAACTTCTTAATGAGACTTTCCTCCCACCTCCTTTTTAGCCAACCTGTGAAACAACCTAGAATTACAATCCCCCTCTTTAACCCAACTAACCCTTGATTTCTGATGCCAACTCCTCTCTTCCCTCTTCAAAAGCACAATTTTCAAACTAATAATGGCAGCATCTTAATTTTTAGAAATTCAAGACATATTCCAGTTATTGATGATGAGTTGTATTGCAACAACTTTAGCAATGGGCAATGGAAGATTGTTAAAGGATCTAAATTATAATGAATATGCATTTAGAGTTTTTCTTAAAAATCTTAATAAATGAAAATAGTAATGAGTGATTGGTGGTTGGTCCTTTAATATATGAAGAAAACCTTTTTAAAAACAAAAAGCAGAATATGCAACTGATTCATATTAATTTATTTGTTTTTTAAATTTAAAATTACCAAAAATAAAGATTGGAGTTTTGGAGGCCAGAGAATGCCTTTGCATCTGCTCTTATATATATACATAATTTGTACTTCCTCTCCTAATCTTTTTGCCTGCCATGATTTAGAGCAGGTTTCATGCGCCTGTTTTGTATAATTCACCTGAAGGAGCACAGTCAGGAGAATCGGAAGTGGAAATTATTGTTGTATATCTATTCATTGATGCAATGAAGTGGTTGGTAGGGTTGAATCAAAGTGAGAAATACAACTGAGCAAGAATGGTTCTGAAAGTGGAGAAAGATTCTAGATGAATTGGACAAGAATTGTCTATCTAAAATGACCTGGGTGTATGCCTAGGCTTTATAAAAGGTTAGGAACTGCTGGGTTTTAGTGGGTGTAATGAGATGTTGATTGTTTTTTTTTTTGGTGGTTTGAATCCCAGCCAATTTTAGATGTGGGTCACTAGGGCTCTGTTCCAACAAGCCTGAGCAAGTTGTGTTTTGTAACACCGCTTATTGGATCAGTATTCTTCCAATGCTTATATTGCTTTTTGGTTGGTTACTATTTCTTATTCGTAAGATTCCTGTATTTGTATGAGTGGCAATGAATGCTTTATAAAAGAATTTGGTGTCTAAAACCATCTTGCAAGTTAGTAAATGGTTATGTAGGGTACCCCTTGGAGGTATATTCCTTGTGGCACATGGTTATTGAAAGCAAGTCTACTGCATAGGAATGTGGGGGATATTAGGGGAAGTGGAAATGTTTCTTTTGTTGGCTGGTTAGCCCCTTGAATTTTATTTCTTGGGTAGCTCAATTCTTTTTTCCTCTTACTTGTTATCATGCTGAGAATGGGAAGCATATTTGTTTTTCGGAAGATGTTTGGGTGGGTGAGGTTTCATTGGAATCTTTCTTCCCTCATCTTTTTAGATTGTCTCTGCATGATGCTTTGATTAGTGTTTTTTGTTCTTTTCATGGGGCTCTCATTCTTGGGATTTTCATTTTTTTTCTTAAAGAAATCTCAATGAAAGAGAGGCCGAGGATATGACCATGTTATTGTGAGCATTGGATTCATTTGTTTTGTTCCTCGAACAGGTGGTGATTTGAGGATTCTTCTGGATTGTTCTCCTCAAAATCTTTCTTGTTCACTTGTTGAAAAGGCTGACCCCTTCTGTTTTTCCCTTGAACCATTTTATTTGGAAGTCTAAGGTTCCTTATAAGATAAGGGCTTTTATGTGGATTCTGGCTCTTAATAGGCTTAATACTAATGATTTGCTGCAAGCGAGGAGACCTTACAATGCCATAAGTCTGTATATTTGTATCATGTGTTTTGAGGCGAGCAAGAGCAGCGATCATTTGTTTCTCTATTTTGGGTGGCTAGGCAGCTTTGATTTCTCCTTTTCTTAGTTTTTGAGGAGGCTTTGGTGCTACCCAGACTGTTAATTTTGTTCTGGTGCAGCACAGAGGCTTTGGGAGGAGTAAGAGGGAAGGGCGGACTGAGCAGTATGGGAATGTGCAGTTCTTGGCATTTTTGGACCTTGTGGATTGAAAGGAATGGAACGGTTTTAGTGGCAAAATAAATTCCTTGCATTTTCTTTGGGATATAGTTACTTTCTTGACTTCTTATTGGGTGCACTTTTTGGGTCTTTGTCGAAGAAGTTTGCTATTGGATCTTCAGAGGCACAGGAAGGGGACCTTAATGTAATTGTTTTTGTTTCTTTGTTTTATGTTTGTATTTAGGAGGATATCTTATCCTCTTTTCTCTGTAATCTTCTCTCAACTTTATTTATGAGATCTTCTTCTGTTTAAAAAAAAAAGTCATTATTGTTTTTACCCTTGTTTTTACCATGAAGCTTTTACCATGATATTTTATAATATCAATTTCTGTCTACTTATTTTGAATTTGAAATAATCTTGAGGAAATATGTTCTTTTTCCTATCAACAATTGCTGTCTACTTCTTAAATTGGTATTTGAAATAGCTTAAATGCTTGGCTGTGCCAGATTTACAGATTCGATTAAATATTGTCCCCTGTCTAATGGTAGGAATCTTATTTTAAATATAATTTTTTGTAAGGTTATAAAAATTGAATTTTGGATGAAGGAATGGAGGTTTTTCGTTCATTACCCTGTAAGTATTTTCATTTTTTTTTCCCAAATCTCTTGATTAGACTGTAATATTACGTAATGTTTTTAGTTATGTAGTGATTTTTCTCTCTTTCCTCTGTCTGTGTAGTTGCGTCAATTTAGTACCTGAGTTGCTGGGTTTGTGAGAAAATGATTCAGGTGTTTTCAGTATTTTGATGACACACTTTCTTCTGTTTTGCAGGGCTGGAGCAAAAAGTGAGTGGGTCTTCTGGTTTTTGTGCCCTTTCTATTTTTAATTTTGATTTGAATGATGAAGAACAGTGTTTTTGTATTGGAAGTACTTCATTATTTTATTTTGTAATTGTTATTTTAAATTCACGTGTTATTACTCGTACATGTATTGGCATTTGGCTGCAAGTTGTTTGAAGTTCAAATTCTAGTTCCATTCCATAATGTTGCAGACATTGTTTTAAGTTGTTCGTCAACTTTATGGAATTTTGTAGTCATATACCATTTTCTTCACTAAATGTCTCAGACATCTAAGCAGAAAAGGAATTCTGCTAGGAAATAACATTGAAATTGCCACAGATAGCAAATAGTGTGGGAAAATATATATAAGATGATCTAAGTATATCTTTTTGACTGTATATTTGTATGACATTAGAATATGCATTCTTCTGAAGTAATTGTTAGATTACCACTTAACCTAAAAACTTAAGCTGATAGGATGTGGGCCAACAAGCTTTAACACTCATTTGGAGAGATAAATACATGATAAATAACGCCCATTACAGGGAATACAATAAATTTTTTAAACACCACACAATAAACGCAGGCAACAAGACTAGAACCCAGGTCCTTCTGATTACCGGCTCTGATACTATGTTAGATTACCACTTCACCTAAAAGCTTAAGATGATAGGTTGTGGGCCAACAATGCATATCAAGCTTTAACAGTAAGAAAAAGCTTTTGTTGCAGTATCCTGTCCATATTTATATCTTTATGACTGGAGTGCCCAGTGTTCTTTTGCTATTATTACAGCACATTCAGAACTATTGTACCTTAGCAGAACTATTTTATTTGATAGAAAATTTTGTAGAGCTTGCATAAAACTGTCCCTCTATCCGATCCTTTTCTCATGCCTTTTTGGAATTTTGTGTGACCTGTCGCTGTCCAGCTGAATATTTTGCATTTCAAAGAAAATTTGGTAGACGGAGGGAGGTTTTCTGGTTTTGTTGGGAGGTGCTTCTTGTTGACGGCTCACTCTGCTAATTACAATATTTATGAAGTATAATCTTCTTGAACTTTCATGTTTAACAGCTGGGATGAGTGGGTATGCCTGGATCGCCTGATGAAGCATACTGAAGAGAATGTCCAGAAGCAGCAGCTGCTCAACAAAAAGCATGGCATGGATAGGAATACAAAGACAGGTTGTGCATCATATATTACCATTGCAAAACTAATCTACGATTTTGCATTACTGACTTATTTTGGGGTAAATGACAATGAGGGCCTCTAAGATTTGACATAATTGCACCAACACCCAATACATCAACAACAACAACAACAACAACAACAACAACAACAACAACAAGCCTTAAGTCCCACTAGGTGGGGTCAGCTATATGAATCCTTCTCGGCCAATGCACCAACACCCGATCACGTTTCAAAATCACATCACTTGGTTACAGTAAGATGCCTTGAATTGATATGCAATGAATAATGTACTCATTTATCTTGATTTTTTATTTCTTTTGATCAAAATAATTCATTTTACCTTTTGTTGTGGGAAATTGGAAGTTCAGTCAAATTACTGAATGGAAGTAGGACCTTACGCTGTCTTATGTTAGGTAGGCAGCATGCTTGTGAGTTGCCTTCATCACCAATTACACAACATCATAGTCTAGTTATATATTTTTTAAATTTTTTATTAATTTGATAGACCTATATGCAAATTATATATGGCATTCCATGTTTGAGTCCATTTTAGAATGTTGTGATTGGAGTTGCCTTACTAAGATTCCCTTGGAATACCATATTCACTTTCGCTTGCAAGGATTATTAAAAAGAACTGTCAGCTGAAAAAATCTCTCTCTTGCTCTCGCTCTCTTGATTGTTTCTTCCTCTTTCTTTTCAATTGAGCTGATCAAAGGTAGGTACGGAGGAGAATCTCCTCTAGTCTGTGTGGATTGAAAGACCTTCAATTTGCATTTGGAAAAAGGTTGGGGAAGGAAGTGTTGGTAGGAGTCAGTCAATTAAGATCACTATATGTGCTGCAAGATGGATTTGCATATTGTCTTCAGTCTTCAACAGATTGAAACATTTTACTTAATACAAAAAATTTGGCAGAACTCAATATTTGTGGTGCTTAAAGGAATTGCAAATGTAAGTTTTTGGAGTTGACGGGGTGCTTAAATTGCTAGAGGTACTCTGTCTTCATTCCAGGGGTGTTTAAAGGGGAGAGTTGGCATATATTTATTCAGCATTCGAGTCTCTGGTAGCTATGAAGAAGGCTACCAATCTCCAGAGTGAGGTTGGAAACAAATATTTATGGTCTAATGATAACTGGAGTTGGAAGGATGTGTTGTGGGTTCGCTGTGAAAGTTGCAGCAAGGCAGGTGGCATTGCAGTGCCTGTGGAGGTGTGTTGCAATCTCCAGTGGTTGTGGTGGCGGCTGCTAGTCCAGATAATTTTGGTGCAGCTGGGATTTGTGACTTGGAGATGGTTAGTGCCTGGCAGTCCAAGAGTAATGGAGTGGGCTAGTAATAGGGCTGGGCTGGGTATTATTAACACTAGCACTTGGGTCAGATTTTGAATATTAATGTGCGAGATCCATATAAATTTAATGGGCAGCCCATGGTTTCAGTCAAATCACATTCTCTGAAGCAGGCTCACTATCCATCTCTGGCTTTCCAAGATGCTTCTGTTAGCAGTCAGGCCCAAAGTGCACTTAATAATTTTAATGGGTAGCCCATGGGTTCAGTCAAATGTCCTTCCCTGAAGCTGGGCCAATATCCATCTCCAACTTTGTAAGATGTTGGGGGCCAAAATTAGATCTATTAGGGGGCATTTGTTTCGCAGCATCTTTCAATATTCTCGGAAATGTGATGCCCATGGCATCTCATTCCTTGTTTTCTTGAACATGGGGAATTTGATGTGGCAAGCATATTCAAATTCTTGAGGATGCAAGGATTCATATAAAACATGGACAACCTATTTCCTCCTCCCCCCATGTGTAAGTTTCATGGGAATCTTACTTTCTAGATCAAATTGCCCTCATTATTTTGGATTGAAGGCAATAATGTTCCTATAATATAATATAGTCATGCTCCGTTAGTAGATTTGAAATAAAAATTATTAATAAACTAAATTTAAGAATTTTAAATTAGCATAAAATTTAATTATTTTAATTAGAATATATATAAAATGTTAATTAAAGATATTAATTATAAAATTTAATTAATTATTAATTTGGAAATAATGAAAATTTTAATGAAAAAGCAATATAGATGGGTATTGAAATGATAAAAGCTGAAGAGAAGCAAATTAATTTGTTGGTGTCAGATTTCTAGGGAATAAATTAAGAAATTCTATTTTTTAAAATCTGAAATTACTTTTACAGTTTATAGTAGTTTCAGTTTCCTGTTTTCTAGCCTAGAGTTCTTCTGATTTTATTTGCCGATTTTGTGGTGATTTGATTTGCTGATTTTGTGGTGATTTGATTTTCTGATTTTGTGGCCTTCATAATTTGGTGGCCTTCCTCTACTATTTCACTTGTAATCATGTCTCTTAAAATAATAAGGATGGTTATTCTTCTTCTCAAAAATCCTTCATGGTATCCACGGTCTTAAATTTCCACGAAATTGTCGAAATTTCCGATTTCCATCACCCTCGAAATTGAAATGGCAGTCGATTTCCGTCTTGCATAATTCCGTCAAAATCTCAACAAATCATCCAAAATTTATCGAAATATTGATATTTTAGCGAAACTTGTCGAAATTTGAACTATGCAATGAAATTTCCTTGAAATTCAAAAGAGGGATTTAGAGTGAGATGAAATTTCTCTTTTAATTTATTTTATTTATTTTTATCACAAAAAATGATTATTACAAGTGCTTTTGAAATTATATGAAAAAATAAACTTACAACAACATTTTATTTAACCATTCATTCATAACTTATCATTATTTGTATAATAAATAATATTTAAATGATTTATGAATTTCATTTGCATTAATTGATTCACTAAATATGTTTAATGTACACTATCTTACAAATATGTTTGACGCACATATTATATTACAACTTCTCCACCTTATACACAGCATAGATGTATTTACTTGTAATATATTAGTCCTAAAACTTACATTATTTTGTCTATTAATCATTTCTAAAGCTTCATAAAAGAATTCCATGTTTTACTAATGATTTCCATTATTTTTTCAAATCGAAATTGAAATTGACATCGAAATCGAAATTTTCGTCGAAATTTCCGTACTTTTGGAGCTTCGAAGTTTGAGTCGAAATAGAAATTTAAGACTTTGATGGTATCAAAGCCTCGTGATCTTTTTCTATTTTGTTTTTTTCTTCTGATGATGTCATATAAGTCGGCGATGACTGGCGCCCAAAGGAATCCTATCAGCTCCTTCAGTACTTCCGAAACCATTCCGCCCAATCCCAATATTCCCAGAATTCAGTTCTTTATCTCACGATTACAAAACTCAATGGGCACAACTATCTTGAGTGGGCTCAGTTCGTAAAATTGGTGATCGATGGCAGAGGCAAAATAGGGTATTTGATTGGCAAAATATTGAAACCTGCTGCTGGTGACCCTAATATAAAAAAATGGTAGTCCGAAAATTCTCTTATTATTGCTTGGCTCATTAATTCCATGGAATGTGCCATTGGAAAACCTCACCTATTTCTTCCCACTGCTAATTCCTTGGAATGGAGGTTGCTCGATCAAAGAAAGGGTGTTGTCTCCCAACGGAAGTATATCCTTGACCTCCTTAAGGAGACTTGGATGAGCGGTTGTAGGCTTGCAAACACTCCAATAGATCCCAATTAGAAACTTGGAGATGACAAGGAAGGTGATCCAGTGAATTCAACTTGTTATCAAAAGTTGGTGGGAAAGTTAATTTACTTATCACATACATGGTGTCACGAGCTAAGCTTGTTCAGGGCATTATGCTTGCCCGTGACTGCTTATCTTGTGTGCTTAGGATGGGTTTCCATCATGTAAATACTAGTGTAGGGTTATTTTCTGCTAGTAAAGTCTTTGTAAGCCAAATAAGGCAGTATGACTCCTCGGTCACTTTGATGTTTCCTAGTGCCAGGATGACAATTACAGAAAAACCTCTTTAGGGGAGGGTGAGTGTTCATCAGTCATTGTAAAACTCACGAGCAATTGTCAATGTGCTTAGCCTACTTGCCTCCCTCGCTAAATACACCATGTCAACGAAGGATTTGTTAATGAATTATGTTTGCTTCAATATTTACTACTTGCTTGCCACGACTTTCATGAATTGATTATTGTTTCCGCTGCTGTCTGAATGAATGTTAATGAAAGTGCTTTGTGGATGAATGTTGGTAAACGATAGACTGGCTAGTTAAGCAAGAGTGCTTTAGCTAGCGCCGCACGGCCCTTCACTACGGTGTGAAAATAGTCGGACCATGACATTTGGTATCAGAGCCAAGTCGGTGACACTTGGTGAGAGCCCAAGGTTGAGTTGCTACGTGAATTCGATTGCCTTCATTGTTGGATTTGGGAAGCTTTGGTAAGTGACCATGGCGCCAAACACTGCTGAGAGGATTAGCGTGCTAGAAGCACAGGTTGAGACAACCAACACTATGACCGCGGAGGTGGCCCAGATGAGAGAACTTGTTGATGAGGTGATGGGATCACAAAAACATCAAACAGGTTTGATAGGCGACATGTCAGAGGACTTTCGCCACACAGTTGAAACTTTGCAGTCGCGGATGGCTGATCTGGATGCAAAGGTGAATTTGATGGTTCTTGCTATGGGGAACTCCAACACTCCGGGAGTTAGCAAAACCAAGGTGCTAGAACCCAGGACGTATGGGGGTGCTCGAGATGCCAAGGAATTAGAGAACTTCTTGTTTGATGTGGAGCAGTACTTTCGCGTTGTGAGGATGGCCTCAGAACAGGCAAAGGTGGATACTGCGACCATGTACTTGGTTGGTGATGCCAAACTGTGGTGGCGTACCAAGTACAGAGAAATTGAAAATGGAAACTGTGTAATTGATAGTTGGGCAGACTTGAAGAGAGAGCTCAAAGCCCAATTCTTTCCTGAAAATGTTGAGTATAATGCAGGGAGAAAACTGAGAGATCTCAAGCATACGGGGTCAATCAGCGAATATGTGAAACTATTTTCTGCTTTAATGTTGGATATTCGGGATATGTCGGAGAAGGACAAGTTGTTCTATTTTCTTGAGGGGATGAAACCGTCGGCAAAAACTGAACTTCATAGGCAAAGGGTTCAAGACTTGTCAACTGCACAAGCGGCTGCAGAATGCTTGACTGACTACGCTGGTGATGATACCACTTCGTCCAAATGGTTTGGCGGAGAGGGAAACAATGGAAAGTCTTTCAAGAAAGGCAAACCCAAGAGTGGGGAGCCGACTATAAAGCATCAACCTCAAAGGAAGCTTCGTCGTCTCGAGGGTTCAACACACCCAAGGGAAAGGGTAAACTTGAGTGTTTCTTGTGTCGAGGTCCTCATAGAGTTTTTGAGTGCCCTCACAAGGCATCACTTAATGCTTTATAGGCTTCTATTGCCGAACAGGCACTGGAAGATGATGGGGAAGAAGATGAGACCCCGAGGATGGGTGCAATGCGGCAGGTGAGCGCTTTGGAAAAGTAGGAGGAAGCCCCAAATGTTACACGAGCCAGAGGGCTAATGTTTGTGAACTTGAGAATCAATGGGAAGAGCACCCGCGCTATGGTGGATACCGGGGCTACCCATAACTTTGTTTCGCAACCAGAAGCTTGGAGACTCAACTTATCCTTAGAGAAGGATACAGGACGCATGAAAGCAGTTAATTCTGTAGCCTAGCCTACTCTAGGAGTAGCCAAGCAAGTTACTGTGAGCTTGGGCAATGGGAAGGTCATGTGAATTTCACAGCAGTGCCATTAGATGACTTTCCAGTCATTTTGGGAATGGAGTTCCTGAGGGGAATGAAGGCAGTGCTGATGCCTTCGGTTGGTTCCCTATGTCTGATGGGAGATCACCTGTGCATGGTGCAAGCTGTTGCAACAAATGGAGACGATGGGAAGTTCCTTTCAGCCATGCAACTCAAGAAAGGTTTGAGGAAGGGAGAGCAGACATATCTAGCCACGGTGGTGGTAGATGAAGAAGTAGGCAAAGAGCTGGTGCCTACAACCATCCAAGCGGTGTTGGATGAGTATAAGGAGGTGTTGCCGGATAAGCTGCCTCACAATTTGCCTTCACGACGAACTGTGGAGCATGAGATCGAGTTGTTATCAGGAGTGAAACCACCTGCTGAAGGGCCATGTCGGATTGCGCCTTGAGAGATAGTAGAGTTGGGGAAGCAACTTGATGAATTGGAAGCGGATGTGTTCGCCCTTCCAAAACACCGTTGCGAGTATCGGTGTTGTTTCAGAGGAAACATGAAGAGCATCTACGGAAGGTGTTCGACAAGATGAGGGGAAACAGTCTAAATGTGAAGAAGGAGAATTTCTCTTTCACTCGGCGGAGCAACAAATTCCTTGGTCAAGTTGTTGAACAAGGTCGTATCCAGAGGGGTATGGAGAAGGTAAGGATGATTCAAGAACGGAAGATCCCCACGACAGTGAAGGAGTTGCGTTCCTTTCTTGGCCTTACTAGATACTGCAGGAAGTTCGTTGAGGGGTATTCGCAGAGAATGACTCCAATGACAGAACTACTGGGAAGGTATTATTGGCCGCACACGCGGGATGATGTGGTTGATTATACCAAAACTGGTCTCACTTGCCAACAGAACAAGGGGGAGCGGAAGAAGTATGGTACTTTCATGGCCGCACCAAAGTACTGTTCGGCAAAGGGGACAACACAATTGTTCCTTGTGACTATTGTGGGATATTGGGGTTTTCCCGAAGTTATTATTTGCGACCAAGATTTAATGTTCACTGACAACTTCTTAACAGAATTTTTCAGGATATTCAGGTCACATCTTGACATCTCTTCGAGTTATCACCGATAGACAAATGGACAGATGAAGAGATTCAGAGAGCTGCTAGATGAGTACTTGTGCCATTTTGTCAACGACAACCAGAAGAATGGCGTGCAACTACTTGATGTGGCTCCGTTCTGTGGCAACGCTGAAAGGCACTCAACAACCAACAAGAACCCTTTTGAGCTTGTTACGGGCCAGCTGCCGCTGTTACCTCACATAGTGGGCGAGCCGTACAGACGAAAGAGTCCTAGGGCGTACATCTTCACTAGTGAAGGGAGACAGAATGCAGACTTTGCCCAAGCCTATCTGGAGAAAGCTTCCGAGAAGATGAAGAAGTGGGCAGATCAGGAGAGAAGACCGCATTTTCATGTCAACTGCCTCAAGCCATTCAACGCCAACACCAACGACCTGAGCAGAAGTCAGTCAAACAGCGCAGAGTTGAAGATAGTGCAACTTGACAGACATGAAGTTGAAGAGATCCTTGTAGATAGAAAGTTCATATCCTCAAGGAAGAAGCGGCAAAAGTTCCTAGTAAAGTGGAAGTGCCTTGATGACAAAGAAATCAGCTGGATTTTTGCGGAAGATATTCAACCGTTCGTGGAAAAATTTGAAGTGTACCTACCGCCAAAAGTCTACGAGGACGTTGACCGCATAAGTGGGGGAGAATGTCACGAGCTAAGCTTGTTCAGGGCATTATGCTTGCCTGTGACTGCTTATCTCGTGTGCTTAGGATGGGTTTCTATTATGTAAATACTCGTATAGGGTTATTTTTTGCGAGTAGAGTCTTTGTATGCCAAATAAGGCAGTATGACTCCTCGGTCACTTTGATGTCTCCTAGTGCCAGGATGATAATTACAAAAAAACCTCTTTAGGGGAGGGTGAGTGTTCATCAGTTATTGTAAAACTCACTAGCAATTGTCAACGTGCTTAGCCTACTTGCCTCCCTCTCTAAGTACACCATGTCAACGGAGGATTTGTTAATGAATTACGTTTGTTTCAATGTTTACTGCTTGCTTGCCACGACTTTTATGAATTGATTATTGTTTCCGCTGCTATCTGAATGAATGTTAATGAAAGTGCTTTGTGGATGAATGTTGGTAAACGATAGGCTGGCTAGTTAAGCAAGAGTGCTTTAGCTAGCGCTGCACGACCCTTCACTACGGTGTGAAAATAGTTGGACTGTGACACCTGACAATGCTTTTGATGTGAGTTTGGTAAGCCAGTTTATGCATTCACCGTACGATAAACATCTCGAAGCAGTTTATTGGATTCTCAGATACTTGAAAAGTACACCAGGCATGGGTTTACTCTTCCAGAAGACCACACAGCAGAACATAGAGGCATACACTGATGAAGATTGGGAAGGCTCAGTTATTGACAGTAGATCCACGTTAGGATACTGTACTTATGTCTCGGGAAATAGGTTCACATGGCGAAGCAAGAAGCAGAATGTGGTTGCAAGGAGCAGTGCCGAGGCAGAATATAGGGCTATGGCTAACGGAGTTTGTGAGATGCTATGGCTGAACAGAATTCTTGAAGAGCTGTGGATGCCAGTGAACATGCCAATGAAGTTGTATTGTGACAACAAAGCTGCCGTAAGTATTGTTCAAAATCCAGTACAACATGATCGCATGAAGCATGTAGAGATTGACAGACACTTCATAAAAGAGAAGATTTATGGTGGAGCTGTTTGCATGTATTTTGTTCCTAGTACTCAACAAATAGCAGATATCTTCACCAAAGGACTTTTCAAGCCTAGTTTTGAGCTCTTTGTGAGCAAGTTGGGCATGATAGATATCTACTCTCCAACTTGAAAAAAAAAAGGGGGGGAGGGGGTGTCAGATTTCTAGGGAATAAATTAGGAAATTCTATTTTTTAAAATCTGAAGTTACTATTTTAGTTTCTAGTAGTTTCACTTTCCTGTTTTCTAGCCTAGAGATCCGCTGATTTTATTTGCTGATTTTTTGGTGATTTGATTAGCTGATTTTGTGGGGATTTGATTTTCTGATTTTGTGGCCTTCATAATTTGGTGGCCATCCTCTACTATTTAACTTGTAATCGTGTCTCTTAAAATAATAAGAATGGTTATTCTTCTTCTTAAAAATCCTTCAGTTGGGATAACAACAAAAATTTTAAGGAGAAATACTAAAGGAAATTTGTTGTGTATGATCTAGATATTCAGAAGAGTGGTACAAGTGAGAGGATTAGCAAGGGTAAGGAGAAGAAGTAATGGGGCGGATGTCTCGAATAATGACAGTGAAGTTGTGAGTTTGATTTTGATAGGGGTTGCTTTTGGATAAGTTTTAGGAATAATTTGGATATGTTTATGATTCATTTGATTTACTTGGGGATATATCGTATGTGCCACCATCTTTTATGGAAGTGCCAGAGGGGGTTTCTAAAATCTGAGGATGATGTGATGGATAGAAAGCAATTGTGCAAGGACGGAATTTGTCCAACCCTTGTGGAGGAGATTATTAGGAAGGATTTATAAGATCAGCCATTGATGGACAAGACAGGCTTGTGTCCATTTAATGTTGGAGGAAATGAAGTTCCGCTTAATGGTGGTAAAAGTACGGTGAAGAAGGGCTAGAGATAAATAGAAAATTTGTAGTGCTTGGTGAATTATGATGGAAAGGGTTTAAATTGGGCTTTTCTTGGTTAATTCTTGTTGGACATTACTTCCTCATTTTATTTTTTAAATTTTTTTAGGATTCCTCATCCTTGCTTAGTTTGTAATCTCTCTTCTTTCTTTCTTTCTTTCTTTCTTTCTTAATACATCGTCTTTTCTTATAAAAAATCGTATATATAGTGTGAGTAGATTTAGAGAAAGTCTTCAATAGGAATTATTTGTCTCTTGCATTTTGGGGCTCACATAATCTCCTATTCTAAATAAACAACTAAAATTAAGCAGTATTTATTCGTTTACGGTGAAAATCACTTGAAAAATCTATGTTTTGACAAAGTTCTAACCTCATAGAAAATTGTCATAAATTTTTTCTAGTTTATAATTTTATGAATGATTAATATCATCTTGTTTGGGGTGTTGCCTAATCTACAACTTCCCCCTTCCCCCTTAACGTTCAACCATACTATGGCTCCAAGAAATATTAGAAGAGCCCTTCGGGTATAAATATGCATGCATGTGAGCACAACCACTATTGTCAAAAAGAAAACAAAGTCACTTTCGTTATTTTTATTGCCATGACAATAATATGAAGCATGTGTTATTTAATTTTTTATTTCCCTCGAATCAATAAAGTAATAGTATTATTAATTGTTTTCTACCAAATTTAAAAACAGAAGGGTACAAGTAAGTTTGTTAGTATTGGGATTCTAAGTGGGATCATTGGAGAGGTCTGTAGGATCGAATCATAGAATCGGATCAAGAATCATAAGATTCTACTTTCAATGTAAAATAAATATTAAAAAATTATATATGTGGAACTTTATGGTGAGTCTTAAGACTAAAAACTTGGTTAGTAACTTGGTAAGCATAAGAAGTTACAATACAATAAAAAGTTCAAACAATAAAAAGAAGAAAAAGAAGAAGAGCAAGAAAAGAAGGAGAAGAAGAAGGAGAAAAATGGCACTCACTGTTGAGTATTTTCAAGTAGCAGATCTGTTCCGAAGCTTACCTTTGTAGCCCTGCTAGGCTTGCTGGTTCTCTCATTTCTTGGATGCTGCTGATCGAACAACAAGAATTCTGTGTTGAAGAGGATTGAAGTGTTCTTGTCAAACACCAAAGAAGGAAGAGGACTGAGGACTGAGTTCTTGTTGAACACCAAGAACTCTGGTTGCTGAACACCAAAGAACTGCTGATCAAACAGCTAGACTGCTGGCTGCTGCTGATTGAATGCAAGTCACCAGATGGAGGGCTCTTTGTGTGTTGAACAAGAGAGAAATTCAGTTGTTGGGTTGCTGAACTTCAATGAGGAGTAAAGGACTGAGGGGTTGAACTCCAGGGAAGTCAGGTGCGGATTCTACTGAATCTGTTCATCGATGGGAGGCTGGGAGCTATTTTGCCCCAGTTTTTGAAGACTTTGGACCAATCATAGACCTTTTGGGACCTTTGGGCCAATAAAAACATGTATTGGGCGACATTATTGAAGCCCAAAAAGGGGGGAGAAAAAACCAATCCAGGTAACAAATTAGGATCTGTATGATTCTACTTATGATTCTACGATTCGTTTATGATTCTACCCATGGTCTTAAATTTCCACAAAAATTGTCTAAATTTCAGGTTTCTGTCACCCTTGAAATTGAAATGGCAATCGATTTTTTCATTTGGCATAATTTCCGTCGAAATCTCAATGAATTATCCGAAATTTATTGAAATATCGAAATATTAGCGAAAGTTGTCAAAATTTTAATTATACAGTGAAATTCCCTTGGAATTCAAATGAGAGATTTAGGAGTGAAGTGAAATTTCTCTTTTAATCTATTTTATTTATTTTTATCGAAACAAAAGATTATTAGGAGTACTTTTGAAATTATATGAAAAAAATAAACTTGTAGCAACATTTTTATTTAACCATTCATGTCTAAATTCTCATTATTTGTATAATAAAATAATATTTAAATGATTTATGAATTTCATTTGTATTAATTGAATATGTTTAATGTATGTTATCTTAAAAATATGTTTGATGCACATACTATATTACAAATTTTCCACTTCATACACAACGTTGATCTATTTAACTTGTAATATATGAGTCCTAAAACTTGCATTATTATTATGTTTATTAACCATTTCTAAAAATTCACAAAAAATTCCATGCTTTACTACTGATTTTCGTTATTTTTTCAAATCAAAATCGAAATTGACATGGACGAATAGGGACACTAAGTTAGAGCTTTAATTCCACTTTCATCACTTTGGTGCCTAAGAAGAGTAGATCTATCAAGATGATTGATTTTAGACCTATCAGACTAGTTTCTAACATGTGTATTACTGCTAAGGTGCTAGCTAGTAGGATGAATGTTGTGCTTGATAATACAATTTCTAAGCCTCAAAGTACGTTTGTGGAGAGTAGGCAGATTGTGCAATGTGAATGCTATTTTGGTTGCCAGTGAGATATTGGAGGATGTCCGGAGAAGAAAGGAGAAAGGGATTATTTTTTAAATTGGGTTTTTAAAAAACTTATGATAAGGTTAGTTGGAATTCCCAATAAGTAATTGTTAGGAAGGGTTTTGGGGAGAGGTGGCATTCTTGGATCAAGGGATGCATGTCCAATGTTCACCTTTTTGTTATGGTAAATGGAGAATCAAAATTTTGTATTAGAGCTTAGGATGGTGGATAAGGGGTAGTGAAAGGTTTGGAAGTGGGAAGGGAGGGGGTAGTTGTGTCTCATCTCCAATTTTCTGATGATACCATGTTCTTTCTAGGTGACCATGACTCCTATTAGCCTCCTTTGTATTTTTGAACGAGTTTTTGGGTTTGAAAAAACTTGGATATAAATGGTATAGCCGCTATTAATCTGAGTCCCAGTAGGGCTTGGGAGTTGGCATCATTAGTGAGTTGTGGGATTTTGGATTGGCCCTTGTCTTATTTAGGGGTCCCTTTGGTTGGTAGCCCTGGGGGGGGGGGGGGGATGGTTGTATTCGGGATCTAGTTGTGAGAAGAGTGTCTAACATTTAGATGGGTGAAAGGTGCATTTTTTCCCTTAGGAAGGCACATTACTTTTGTTCACGCTTGTCTTCCTAGTATCCCTTTAATTGCCTACTTTTAGGATTTTTGCATGTATTTCTAGTAAGATGGAGAATGTAATGAGAGATTTTCTTTAGTTTGGAGTCACAGGGAAGAGGGATCACTTGATTAGTTGTGACATGCTGTGTAGGTCTAAATTAGAGGGGGGGCTTAGCTTTTGGAAATTTAGTGTCTAAAAGCACTACCTTATTGGCTTGGTTAAATGGCTTTGGCGCTTCCCCTTAGAGGTTTTTTTTCTTTGGCATAGTAACTAAAAGTAAGTTTGGATTGCATGGGAATGGTTGGATACTTGGGATTAAGATACTTATTGGAGTCTGTGGAGGTCTGTCTAGGTTAATCTCTTAGAATTACCCCCTTTTCATTCCTCGTACTGAATTTGTTATAGGTGAGGATTCTCGTATTCATTTATGGAAAGATAACTGGATGGGCAATGTTGTGTTGTCCACTTCTTTTCCTCATCTTTATCATTTGAGTTCGGGGTATAAAGCTGTTGTCTCTTCTTTACTTGGTTTTGGGTGGTACTTTGCCTTCTTGGGGTTTCCATTTTCGCAGCCAACTTAATGATAGGGAGGAAGATGAGCTCTCATCATTGTTTTTGGTGTCGGACAATTGCTGTAGTGCGGATAGTCGGTATTGGGCTTTGTATTCTTTAGAGGCTTATTTTTTCAAATCTTTTGTGAGTTTTTGACTAGCACCAATTTTTCCTTTCTGCTGCATAAAAAAATTTGGAAGAGCAAAGTTCCCCCAAATGTTTAGGCTCTTATTTGGTTGGTTGTTTGTAGTATGATTAAATACCAATAACATGTTGTGGAGTAGGAGACCTTCTAAGGCACTTTCTTGTGTGGTTTTTATGCCTTTGCAGTCCAGAAACAGCTTTTCATCTGTTTTTGTATTGTGATTTTGGTTGGAAAACATGGAACATGATTTTTGGTTTATTGATAGAAAGTTAAATTTGCCTTAACTCGGAGAATTTATTGGGTATCTCTTTTTGTGGCTTTGGCAGGAAGAAGGATCTTGCAGTATTATGGAGATGTGCATTTTTTACTGTTTTGTGGGGTCTATGGTTGGAGTGTATTTTTTGTAATTCTGGGAAGAAGCTCTCCCTTGCTTACGAATCTCTCTGGGGCTTCGAAGGTAGCTGGTGCTGCATTGACAACCAGAGGAGTTGCCACAGCAGAGATGGACCAGAAGCAGTGACTAATCAGAGGAAGAATTTTCTTCTTCTTCGATTCTCCTTAGCTGGCAATCTCCCACTCTCAGGAATCTCCTAAGGTTTCGAAGGTAGCTGGAGATGTTCTGATGCTGACCTAGCTGTGCTCCTGGGCTCTCTCTCTCTCTCTCTCTCTCTCTCTCACGGAACGACTTTCCCTCCCTCACGAATCTCCTAGGGTTTCGAAGGTGGCCGTTGCTGCTTCAACGACCATAGGCGTGCCCGCAGCAGAGATAGACCAGAATCAGTGACATCAGAGGAAGATCTTTTCTTCTTCTTCAGTTCTTTGGCTCTGGTACGTCCCAGTTAGTACAGCGATAAGCTCTCTAGAAGGTAGTGGAAACCTACTGCATGTAAGACTGCAAGTTCGTAGCTTCATATTCGCGAAATCCTTAGTAAGGTCAAAGTTTCTTCTTTGAAGGTTATCTTCAGGGGAGTGGGAAGGTCAGGGATGTCTCGATTTCTCTCTCTTCCTCTCTTGCGAAACAATCTGCATACGCTGCTATGAAGCTTACTGCTGTAGGGTATGTTGAATCGAATGCTACAGAAAATCCTTCAATCTGTGCTTGGACAAGGGCAAGGGGGTTTCGTCTTTGTTCATGGTTGAGAATAATGTTGTCCGAAACAGGTGGGTTAAGCTTTCACGAGAGGCTGCATCCTGGTTTGCTGATGGATTGATGGTTTTCAATAGGATGGACAGGGTATCTCAATGGATGCGCAAGGCTATCGCACAGTATGAGCTTTCTATTAGGTGGACGAAGGTAGGGAAATTTTTGGAGTTAGGGTTGGGGTGGAAAGGCAAGAATTTTTCAGTATTTATTCCTGGTGGCGCAAAGGGCAAGGAGTGGTGTCACTTTGCGAGCGATTTCAGTGAGTTCACTAAGAAATGTCATAAGGATTTTGGAGGTGTAGCTGCAGATGGTTCTTCTCGACCCAGATTGTGGAGTCAGGTGCTGCGGGAAGGTTAAAAAGGGGAAGGTGAAGATTGCAGAAGTCAAGATCTATCTGAAAATAAGGATATGGAGGTCAGAAGAGAAAAGCAGTGCTTTAGGTATGGAGGTACAATACAGAGAAAAAATTATGGGTCCTCAAAGACAGGTCCAGTGCTAACCAACGGAAATCATCTAACCAGAATGTGAAAGCTAGGATTCTGGGGGAAGCTGCACGTCTCTCTGAGGCAGCTAGGGTTGTTTTTGGGGAGGACATTGTGGAGATGAGTGGGCTGGGTGGTTTTCTTCATGTGTTGGACCTGCCCCAAATGATTGAAAAAGGAGGTATGTCTCTCTTGTCTAACCTGGGTCAATTATTTGAGCAGACCCAATGTTTAGGTAAGTCTGATGTGGGCAGTAATATGGAGATTAAGGGAGGACCAAATCTTTTAGGTTGCATACTGAAGGAACAAAGTGATTCAGGTACTTCCTTGCTGGTTATGAACAATGGGCAGGTCCAAAATACCCCTTCTAGTATTCAGGAGTCGATAAGTAGGAAGGAGGACTTTTTACCTTTTGATAATGGACTTCTTTCACAGGCTTCAACTCTCCAAGATACAAATCGAAATGATCAAGCTTCAGAAAAAAATCAGAATAGTAGCAGGTTAGTTTCGAAACAAGATTGTGATGTTAAAGATGGTACTAGTGTCCAAAATGGATCAAAATTTGGGGTTTAAAGGAGTAAAAAATTAGAAGCTGTCTTTGGGCGGGCGGGTGGGTGATTCTGATGTTTTTTGTCCAAATTCTAACAGATTTGAGGGCAACAAGGTTTATGCTCATCAGAGGGCAGCTCATATGGGTGCGGAGATTTGGAAGGTGTTTGATGATAAGAGAGAAAAATCTGGTGAGTCAGTGCCAAAGGTGTTAAGGAGAGGTTTTAAAGGAGAGTTTAGCATAGTGGAAGACTCTCAAATTGGGGGTAGCAATGGGGCAAGTAAAGGAAAGGAGATAAAGAAAAGGGGGGATTTTTCAGATTCAGAGAGTTACGATATTAGTGAGTTCGACTATGATGAGGGATTGTTGTTGGATGAGGTTCGAGAAATGGTTATGTTTCTGATTTGTGTGATGAACTGGGGGATTTATCTTATGTTCATCCTCCCACGCTGGAAGCAATGGGCTGGTTAATAATTACAGCATAGGGATGGAATTTTGCCTACACCAGTAGAGGATATTCCTAAGGAGGTAGAAGCTCAATATCTTTTGTATAAAATGGATTTAAATTTGACTGATTTTAGAGGAAATGTAGTGTGATTAAATGGTGGCAAGAGTCAAAAGAAGGGTCAAAGAGAGCTAGCGAATTTCAAGATCTTGATAAATTATGGTGGAAAGGGTTTGAAAAGGGGCTTCGTTAGTCTAGTTTAGTTTTATTTTGTGATCTTGAGTGTTTTGCTTTCTTTCTTTTTTTCTTTTTTCTTGATGGTCTTTTTTGTTATTTGATGAACTCCTTGTCCCCGCATGTTGTACCTTCTCTTCTTCTATTTAATATACCTTCTTTCATTGTCTAGAAAAAGAGAAGAAGCTGAATATTTCCTTTAGTGTGTCAGTTTGGGATGCTCCAAGGGAGTGAGCTTCTCTGACATTCAAACAGGATTGGTTATCTTTGGTGGCTAGTTTGATATTTTTCCTCTCTTTTTTCTACATTTTGATTTGCCTATTCTGACTACGAGGATCTCTTATTCTCCTTTTTCGTACATTGTTTCTTCCTTAGTGGAATCATATTCTTTTGTTATAGAAGAAAAAAAGTTCTTTCCCATATAGGATGGGGTAATGGATAGTGTCATTGAACCCTATTAGAAATGGTGGAGCGAGATGGAGGAAATAGATTAGGGGGTGTCCTTCGCCTTTGGTTTTCTTTGTTCTAGTGAATAGGGAGGCTAAACCCTGGTTTAGTACCTTTAGGGGTCTAAGGCAAGGTGGTGCCCTTTCTCCCTTATCACTATCGTGGCTGATGCTCTGAGTAGAATGGTTGATAGCAGGGTTGATAGGGGATTGGTGGAAGGGATCAAGATGGGCCATGAGAGCTTGCACTTATCACATTTGCAATTTGCTGATGACACTCTTCTTTTGGAGGATATGGGTAGCTTTTCCAATATGTTAACTATTTTGCAGGCATTTGAAAAATTCTTGGGGTCTTGGGATTAATTTCTCCAACAGTGGCATTATGGGCATTGGTATCAATCCAAGTCTTTTTGCTAGGTTAGCTGGCTGCAGTATTCTAAGTTGTCCGATCATGTATTTAGGTGTCCCCTAAGGTGGTAGCCCTGCTACTGATTCATTTTGCGGCCTCGTTTTTGAGAGAGTTTGTAGGAGGTTGGATGGACAGAACGGAGGCTTTTTCACTCTTTGGGGTCGCATTACTCTTATTCATTTCTGTCTTTTCTTCCAACCCCATGTACTAGCTGTCTGACGAAATCCTTGTGACAGTGGTTGGTAGATTAGAGAAGTTGATGAGGGATTTATTGTGGAGTCGGTGAATGTGATATAGATCATCTCTTTAGCTGAGAAACTGAGTAGATCCAAAGGGGATGGAGGTATTGCTGTAGGTAATTTGGTGCCCAAAAACTTTTCCTTATCGGTGAAGTGATTGTGATGCTTCCCTTTATAACCCAATTCTATTTGGTTTGGTAATTCACAGTGAATTGGGAATTCTTCGTAATGGATGGGATGCTAAAGGTGGATTTATGGGAGGATCATTGGTTTGGGGGGAGGGGGGGGGGGGGGGGTTGTGTTCCTTTGGCTAATAAGCACACTCATCTCTATCATTTATCTTCTTTTCATGATTCCCCATCACTTGCAAAAGAGTAGGCATTGATGGGATTTTCACTTTGTGAGGAACCTTAATGATAGATAGATCAAGGAGCTTGCTCCTTTGCTCAATGTGCTTCATTCTTTGCAGCTCCAAGCTGGGAGTCAGGGACTGGGGAGTGACAGTTTGGGGCTTAGATCCTCAAGGGGAATTTTTTTGTAAATCCTTCTTTTCCGTTTGACTTTTACTCCTAATGCTAATCCTTTTGCCTCTCACTCGTTCATGTGGAAAGCCAAAGGCCCTGCTCAGGTTAAGGCTTTTTGCAGACAGTGATCTTGGGAAAAATTAATACTGCTTAGAAGTGGAGACCTAACATGTTTTTATTGCCTGATGTGTGTGTGATCCCTCTGTTTTAAGAGAGGGGAGACCTGTTCACATTTGTTCCTACATTGTCATTTCTCTTGGACCCTGTGGAGTAAATTGCTTTCCATTTTTGGAGAGAGTTGGGTGTGCCCTACCTCCTTGGAGGTGTTTTGTACTTTGTTACTGAAGAGCTTTGGAAAGCGCAAGTAGAGAGTGGCTTTATGGCAGTGCTCAATTTTGGCTATCTTCCAGTATATATGGTTGGAGAGAAATGCAGAATCTTTAGGAACTTGGATACTCCTCGTAGCTTGCTTTGGAATACAGTGGTGTTTCTCGCGTCTCTGGGTTCAGCGAATGGTTTCTTTTGCCTTTTCCCTCTATAAGATCTACAGTGGGACTGGGTTACTTTGCTTGAGTAGAGTTGTTCTGTAATTATTGTTCTCTTGTTTTCTAGGTTGTTCGTTTTTCTGTTGTATTTTGAGGATATCTTATCTGTCCTGTTTTCCTTCATCTATTCTTCTCCTCCTCCTCTGGCTCTCTCTCTCTCTCTCTCTCTAATAAAATTCTTTGTTTTTTTTTTTTAAAAAAAATAGAAATGAGACTGGAGAAGGACAATGCGAACCCTAGATGATATATGCATATGCTTGGAGTGTGGGCTTGTAGGGGAAGTTGGGCCACACTGGAAAATCAAGAAGGAAAACCACCCAAAGATGAACAAGAAAAACCAATGAGAAGAGGATCTATTTGAACTGATTTAGCTCTATGGAATAAGGAACATTATTGTCAATTTGTAGGGTTACTAGGAGGTACTTTCCCAGGATCCAGAACAATTTGTGATGGATTATGTGTTTTAAGGAGTTTCTATCTACTAGCATTTAGTGCTGATGTCTACTTTGCAAGCTAATTCATGCATTCGTTTTTTATTGATACTGCTCTTTCTTAAAGCCATTCTTGGAAAAATATATGCAGTGGTAAGAGGCAAGAAGCTAAGGAATGGCTCTATTAATAAGGTACACTCTGGTTTATGATTAGCTAAGTCACTTCCAAATTATTTGAGTTTTTGTATTTGGGTATTTCTGTGTTCTTGATGGTCACTTAGTTTTGTTTAGCAAGAATGTCCTCTGATGTTCTAAAGTGAAAGTATCATGCATGCAGTATTGTCAAATTTTGATTGATACACTTTTATGTGATAAATTTCTTCTTGAGTAGCTGATGATGTTATTTTCCAGAGATTAGAGATTCCTGAGTTATTGCTTTTAGCCGATTTGATTTATGTGGTATGGTGGTATTCAATTGGTTATTGCTATCTTTTTATGTAGAGAGTAATCAATGAATATGTCTTACTTCTGCATGAACACTGAGACATGAAGCATAGGCTTTCTAAGGAGTTCTTTATCAGGAAATGTCTAAAGTAGTCATCACATGCAAAGGAATCGCATGTAGATAGTTTTATATGCCTGCATGATGGAGGATAACCTTCTAAGACATCTGTATGTTCTGAACTTCTGTGATACATGTCTTGGGTGGACATTGTGGTTTTACTAATTGTTGGCCTGTACCATAAGGTGGAGTTTTCAATTACAGTCTTATATGTGTTTTATGCCACATCTATGTGAATTGACATGACATATCCGCCATGTTAGAGCAACATAATTAAACATGCCATGGATATGTTGGCTAGTCCATTGACTCTGCCATATCCTCACCTTGCAAAAAAAGACTTGGAGTATTTAATGCTGCTTGGTCTAATATGCTAGTAGATAATCATTTCTAATTTTCTGGTAAAAGAATTCATTTTTTTTTATATGTAGCAAAAGGAGCAACAGAACCTTTGTAATGATAAAGCTTTTATGAACATGAGTATCTTGTCAGCTTCTCCTGGAAACTTAACAGCAACTAATGTGCAGCAGATTATACTTCTCTTCAAACTCCTCTTAAAATCAAATCATAGTCAGGAAGGATATGAGTAGTTTAACAAGTGGAAACTTTCTTCCAATGTGCCATATGATTACCTGTTTCATTAGGGACAGAATCCTTGGCCAAATGTGTTTTAGGGTTTCAGGCTTTCTGCTGCTTCTTGTCAGCTAGTTACAGTTAAAAATTTCTGAGTTTCTTGGCATTATTATCTTGAATTTATGCATTGGTGGTATTGTGTTTCGTTAGGTGATTGGTTTCAAAGTGTTGATTCCGTATTGGTTATGTTGAATTAGAAGGTACTTGTGAATAAATTAGGCTCAACTTGTAGCCATCTTGTTTGAGCTAAAGCTTGCGTTTGAGATCATTTCTAAGCAAGACAAGCCTGTCTAGTATCGAGCTCAACGTGGCTGGGCTTGTTAGTAGTTTCAATGGTTTATTGTGCTAGCATTGCATGCATAGTTCTGACTTTATCCAACCAAATTCCAGCCGTTGAGTCAGTTTGGATTAATGATATGAACTGCATTGTGAGGTTACTCAAATTAAGAAATGGTCCAAGCTTGGCGAAGTTTGAATAATTGAGTGAGTTAACTTGATGATTTCCTTGTATATTGACAAGTAATGATTCAATCTGCTTTTTTGTGATGAAAAGAAAAGCTGCAACTGATTGTCAAGAAACTTTTCTAACTCAGAATTTTCCATACTTTTCCTGGATTAGGCCGGAAATATTTTTTATATATATATATTTATAAATTTCTCCTTTCATCTTCTCTCTCACTCATCTCTTTCTTCCTTGCGGTCCCACATCGTACAGTATATATGTCTCAACAGTACTGAATCAAACTTGGAAAAGAAGGTAATATAGAAGAGTTGATGAAGTAAAAGAAATGGGGGAGTAGATTGAATATCAGAATGCAAAAACCTACTGTTAGATTTACCACTTTATCTAAAAGATTAAGCTGTTAGGTTGTTGTATATCAAGCTTTAACACTCCTGTGTGTGTAGCCTGATTAGATAAGCAAACGATTAATAACAGCCATGACGGGGAATATGATAATTTTTTTAACCACCACATAATAAATGTAGGCAACAAGACTTAATCCAGGACCTCCTGGCAACCATAGTTAGAATCTTACGATTTGCAATTCAATTCATACGATTTGATCAATTCCATACCAAATCAATTCAAATTATTAATGAATATGTAAACAACTGAATCGTTGCTGAATCTATTGATTAACCTTGTGAATTTAAAGAATTGTGATGAATCCATCAATTCACACTATTATAGTCCCTATCATATTCCTGACAGGTCCAACTGGTTTAAAACCCAAAAAAAGAAACAGTATTTTTTTTTCCTTTATTGTTTTACATTTACACGGCTACCTTCCATTCCTTGTCTATGACAGTTTTGTGCTAAAAAAGGGAGAAAATAGAACCTAAGGCTTATGTTGCCTTTACTGTTCTGCCATTAAGAAGGGCAGGCAGAACTCATCGGCTAGTGTCACTCATGTTTCATTATGTTCTTAAGATTCAAAAATTGGTTTTTTGAAGTAGTTTGTTCAATTATTATCATTTTTTAAGTTAATTACTTTTCTCTTTTTAATTCGAGATAGGATATGCATGAAATATTATTTTTTTAATTGTTGATAAACACCAAAAGTTCAGTTTTATTTTTATTTTTATTTTTTTCATTTTTCTTAGTTCCTTCCCTCAAATAGCATAAAGTTCATTCTTTTATTAATATTTCTCGGTCATTTCCTTATTGTTCATTTGTTTAGGGAAAACATAAACAGGAAATTTGATTTTTCTATTCTCAAAGTTTTAATTGGTCTTACTATTTTGTTGCTTGTTCGTATATCAATATATGCATCACTTAGAATTGATTTTGGAAATTTGTACCGAATCTTACAAGTCGATTTGATTCATGATTCTTGATTCCCAAAATTGGAATTTCAATCCACAATTTGAATCCAGATTTGACAACTATTGCTGGCAACCATAGCTTTGATATCATGTTTAATTACCACTACACCTAAAAGCTTAAGCTGTAATATTGTGGGCCAAAAAATATCAAGCTTTAACACCTACCAATGGTTCTAGGTTTGTTTATAATAGGCAAAAGGGCAAGAAAAATGACCAAATTACCCTCCAGTACCAAGATAATAAAGTATCTCAAAACTACCACAATTTTCTACTGTATTCTTCAATAATTTGTTGTTGATTCATTATCTCTCATTTAGTGATTTAACCTTATTTTTGTCTGTTGTCATTTAAGCAAGAAGCCCTTTAAGAGTGGTTTTTTTGGCTTCCTAAATGGGCATTACTAGCATTTTCTTCGCTTTAATTGTGAACTTTAAGTATATGGGCAAATAATATTTTGTGGTTAATGGATCTGCATTTCCATCTAACTATTACATAAGTATTTTGTTTTACTTAAGTTATCCGAGATTAGAAGATAGAGTCATGCAGAATTTCAATGTCATTAATCTATTATAGTTTTAAATTACAATGTTATTCATGTAGAAGCATTGTGATACTGTTTTGAGTTGCGAAATCTGTGGTTTGTTTTATTCTAGCATCATTAAGATTATGGCTTGTCTCTTTTTCTGACTTGCAACAATGCAATAAAATGTCTTTAGAAGAATTTTAGTTTTTTTTTTTTTAATTATGAATCCAATGACTTGCAAAAAACTTATGTCGACTTATTCTGCTCATGCAAGGCTTATATGCTTTTTAAGAATCGTATTTTATCCATCAGCATTGGTTCTTAATTTGGAAACAGCTGATGATTTCCTTTAAAATATCTTGATGTTTTTCTATGAGTTTTGTGATTCACCATTTATAGGCCTTACAGACTGTGCTCATGACTTTCTAATTTTTAGGAGTCTGTACACTTGGAAAAGATTGTAAACATTCATATTCCACGAACACTAAAGAAGCAACTAATTGATGATTGCGAATATATTACTCATCTTGGGAAGGTATATTTGATGCTTATTATACTCTTTTCATTATTTCTATTGATGACATGTTGCTGGAAAAACTATTATTGAAATAAGATTGCTTTGGAAATTTCAGTTTACTGATTATTTCTGAGCATGTTAATGATTTTTTTCTCCTGCATTGAGGCTAATGCTAGAGTGCCATCCAAAGACAGGTGGCTTTAATTCTTTGAACTCATTGCCATACTGTTCTCAGTATATACGTGATCACAACTGTCCACAAGTTTTTCAGGAACGTGGAATGGGATCACAGTGTGGCACATTCTCTAAAATGAGGCATATTAGGAGTATGCTTATATAGATATGCTGGTGAAAAATGTGTAATGGTTTTATATTTTGGAGAGCGTGTTAAGCTATTCCTAAATCTAGTATAGATTTTATTTTATGAAGTAGATCAATACTGATTGAAAATAGAACTACTATGTGATAATTCCCCACTTTTACTAAAAAAAATATGTTATGTGGAATATATTGAATTAAAACTTTGTATTGCACATTTAGCATTTTGGAATGAAAAATGTTCCATATTTTGAAAGTTCGTACCATTCATAGGTTGCTAGGATGCTACTATTTTCTAGTAATTTTGATTTGATATGGGTTAATGACTGAGAAAAAATGTGATATGTAAAGCTTAATAAAAAAAAAAGAAAAATAAATTTTTGATAGATAAAGAAAGAATTTAAGATCAGGAGAGAAGACATCTAGTTAGCAAAGTTTGATAAAATCCTTAGGAAAACCAAAAAAAAAAAAATTGCAAAAATGAAAAACAGCGAAAGAAACTCAAGACGCCCTAAGAAGAGACTGCCAATTAGACTTGGCAAAGCGGGCTAGGTTGGATAATCTGTGGTGGAAAAGGCGGATTATCGGGTGAAGAAATCATAATCCATATTCGACTCATTTAAGTGGCAGATTAGGCGGATTCGGGTCGGATAATTCATGGCGGATGTCAAATAATCCGCCATTCTCAAATATAATTTTATTAATAATTTATTTTGTCATAATAATTTTAGTTGTGTATGACAATTTGCGATTAGTTTGTGTATTAACTTTTCTAGTAACTATATCAATTATTCAATTGTTTCTACTAATTAACAACTCTTGATTCATGTATGTAAAAACTGTAAGCATTAAAACATAATAAATTAGTCCCATTCCAACTCAAAATAGAAACTCAAATCGTGTGACTCGTGTGAGTCTCTCTAAAATCTAAACATTACAACTGTTCATAAAGCATGCGAGTTTCTATAAACACAACTATTTTCAAATTGTGTGAATCTCTCAGAAAAAAACTATCAACAAACTAAAAAATCTCAATAAATCCTTCAAACAACTTCAAAATCATTTGAATGTGAATCTCTCTAATCAATTGTAATGCTTTCATTTGTGACATCAAAACTTCCATCTTCTTCTCCTCGTGTGCCTATCATGAAAGAATTCAAAATATAATTTAAGTTATGGATTGAATAACATAAATAGAGTTTATTAATTAGCATCTCAAATGTTACAAGTTATCAAACTGGAAAAAATATTTCCAAGTAATTTATTCAACACTACAAGTTAAAACAACAAATAAACAATAATTTATTGACTACATAAATTTCAAAGACAAATAGAAGCGCTAGTGTAGTAGTGTTCAAATAAAGTCAAACAGAGCACGATGATACACTAGATGAGCTACGACCTGCTCTTTTAGGTTGAGCAATATCTTCGGAAAGTTCTTCCTTATCTACAAAATCTTCAACTACATTCAAAATTCAAAAGATAAATAAATAAATATATATTTCATAATACATAGTAATTACAATAACATAGAAATATAATTAAATAAGCCTACCTCCTCGACCATGCAGCCAGTCACAAGTTAAAATGATAGTTTCAGCATTATCAGGCATAAGAGAACTATGTGACATATTTATCACTTTTCCTCCAATACTAAATGCTGATTTCGATGCAACAATTAATATTGGAATTGATAATATAAATCTTGCCATTCGAGAAAGAATTGGATACCTATATTCATGACTCTTCCAAAAGTCCAAAATATCCAATTCTTTATTGAATCTACCATCCACTCTCTAAAAAGCATTTCTAGTTCTGACATTGGAGTTTCTTCTTCTTCCTTAGAAAAAGATTTTAAACCCTAAAAACAAGTATATAACAATAGAAATATAAAATTTTTTATAGATGTATAATAAAAGTAAAATAAAATTTTTACTTAAAAAACATCTTACTTTTAGTGTCACATCAACTGATGTTGCAATAGGTGTCATATGTGTCAAATATTTTGTGAATGGCCGAATGAATTGGCCTTGAGTTCTGCATATTATATATAGATTTTACAAGAATGCTATACATGGAAAGTAAATAAGGTCTAGCATGATTCTAGCTCTATACAAGTAAACTATAATTTGTCAGGCCCTATACATGTAAACTAAATATATGCTAACTGTACAAAATAATGAATTGAAATATAAGGAAATAATTGTGGGTTGAAGTAAGGAAATAAATCTTTTGCTTTGCTGTTTGCTGTTCCGTTGACAAGCCCCCTCATATTGATGTGGGTTGATCAACAAGCATCAATTTGCTACTTAGGAAGTAATGTTGATGACGAATGAGAGCCTTGGTGAAGATAGCCGCAATTTTTAATTCAGTGGAAATGTGTGGAAGAGTGATAACACGAGCTTCAAATGCTTCACAGATAGAGTGACAATTGACTTCAGTATGCTTCATGCGCTCATGATAGACAAGATTGGCCATGATCTAGATAGCGGTCGTATTATCGGCATGTAGAGGTGTAGGATTGGTCTCAGAAAAATCTAGCTTAGCAAGCAAGCCTCGAAGCCAAATAATTTCATAACAAGCAAGAGACATCGCCTGGTATTCAAATTTTATCGATGACTTAGAAACCCTGTCTTGCTTCTTACTCTTCCAAGAGATCAATGCATCACCTAAGAAATCACACCAACCAGTGATGGAGCGACGTGTATTTGCACAACCAGCCTAATTAGCATCGCTATAAGCAGCAAGGCGAGTAGATTTACCGGCAAGGAAGAATAAACCACGGGCATAAGTGCTCTGAACATAGCGTATGATCCTACGGACAGCAACCAAATGAACATGACGAGGAGTTTGAAGAAATTGGCTGACTTGCTATACAACAAAAGAAATGTTTGGTCTAATAATGGTGAGATAGAAAAGACCACCCACCAAATTTCGGTATAAATTGGGACTAGCAAATAAATCACCCTTCTCTTTGCGAAGCTTGACATTTAATTCCGTGGGAGTATCAACAGAAGTACCCTTCTGAAGGCCAGCTGTGGCCGCCAAGTCACTAGCATACTTATGTTGATTGAGTGAAATACTTGAGGGACTACGATTCACCTCAAGACTAAGAAAATATGTGAGACCCAAGATCTTTCATATGTAAGGACTCTGAGAGATAAGTATTGAGCTGAGAAAGTAAACCCGAATCGGAACCAGTAATCACAATATCATCATCATCAACCAAAAGAACAACAATACCTATGTCTGATTTCCGAAGAAACAATGAAGTGTCATACTTGCTCTGCTTGAATGAAAGTTGTAATAAAGTGGTGCGAAATTTATCAAACCAGGCCCTCGGATGTTTGAGACCATAAAGAGAATGATGAAGCTTACACACACATGTGGAGTCGGAGAGGGAAACAAGCCTGAGGGTGGCTTCATATAAACACACTCTTTAAGATCCCTGTGAAGAAAAGCTTTCTTGACATCCATTTGACGTAGTGGCCACTCACTGGAAGCAGCAATAGCCAGAATCATATGAATAGTAGTCATCTTTGCTCAGCAAAGGTCTTCTCATAATTGACACCATATTCGTGATTATTCCCACGTGCAGCAAGGCGAGCTTTGTAACGATCCAGACTTCCATTAGATCAAACCTTGATTGAGTAAACTCATTTACAACCCAGAGGAACAATGGTTGGTGGACAAGGTTCAATGTCCTAGGTGTGATTGGCCTCTAGAGCGGCAATTTCTTCCTGCATAGCTTGTTACCAACAATCATGCTTGGCAGTGTGTTTGTAGGAAGTGGGAATATCTAAATTGGACAACGTAGCACTAAGAGTTGAAACAGAGTTACCATAACTTGAAGAGGGAAACACATACCTGTCCGGGGGTACAAACACTTGAGAAGAGCGACGTACCAAAGGCTCTGGAGGTGCTGCAACTGATTGAATCTGAAGCGTGGTAGGATCAGATATCACATGAGCTATTGGAAGAGACTGTAGGTGGGGGCGTTGCGTATACACAATACCTGGTTTAAAACGAGAACTGACTAGATGAGGATCCGAGAACTGCTCCTCAGAGGAGGGGAGAATCACAGTGGGAGAGGAGGGTACAGAGGACACGGGAAAGAAATGTTGATTTTCAAAGAAAATAACATTCCTAGAAATGCGTGTACGATGTAATGTAGGATAATAGCAAACAAGTCCCTTTTGACACACATTGTATCCCAAGAATGCACATCGAACAGATTGAGCAGATAATTTATGTCGCTCATGAGGAGGTAAATGAACAAAACATACACAACCAAAGGTATGGAGGTTATCGTAACTAGATTGCTTAGCAAATA
Source organism: Malania oleifera (assembly GCF_029873635.1). Taxonomy (NCBI): domain Eukaryota; kingdom Viridiplantae; phylum Streptophyta; class Magnoliopsida; order Santalales; family Ximeniaceae; genus Malania; species Malania oleifera. Next base: position 81,097,422 of record NC_080424.1, read on the forward strand.
AACGGAAATAGGGAGACTTTATGAGTAGGACTTGTGAAAGTAAACGATTAATCAAGTAAGTAGCAGTTTTCAGAGCCTCAACCCAAAACAAGGATGGAACAGAGGATTCCAGCAAGAGAGTATGGGCCACATCTAGGAGATGATGATTTTTCCGTTCGGCTACTCCATTTTGTTGGGGAGTAGCAAGGCATGAATGTTGATGAATAATGCCTTTAGAAGCCAAAAATGCTTGAAATTCAGTAGACACATATTCACCACCAGAATCTGTGTGTGTAATGTCTTAATAGAAGTAGAAAATTGATAGTCAACATACGCTAAAAATTCAGTGAAAGTACGAAAACCTCAAATTTAGAGCGAAGAAAGTAGACCCAAGTAAATCTGCTATGGTCATCAATTAAAGTCACATAGTATTATATTTTTCATGTGAACTAACCGGGGAAGGTCTCCAAACATCACTATGGATATGCTCAAAACACTGAGAAACTCTACTAGCATGCAAAGGGAAGGGAAGAGTTTTGCTTTTACCAAGTTTGCAAGAGGCACACTCAAGAGATAAAGAAGAACGTTCTTTATTACAAAGTAAAAAGATCTGAGTATTGGGATGGCCTAAACGACGATGCCACACCATACTAAGACCTAAAACATTATTGCCAAAAAACTTAATAGAAGAAACTGGAGAACGTGCTGGAACATGCTAAAGTAGTGGAAACAAGCACCCCACTTTACGTCCCTTCGCGATCAGCTCCCCCACTATTTGGTCCTGCGCAACACAACCATTACTAGAAAAATTAACAGCACAATTGTTATCAACTAATTGACCAATAGAAATAAGATTTGTGGAAAGCTAAGGAGCAAGAAACACATTAGTGAACTTAAAAGAGGCATCTCCGACAGCAGCTATTGGCAAAGAATTGCCATTGGTAGTTTGAATAGCAGATTGACTAGCGTAGGGCAGAACATGACGCAAGGTAGTGGGATTATTCATCATGTGATTGGAGGCACCTGAGTCCACATACTAGAGATTAGTAGAATTGTTACCTTGGAACCCTATTGCTGATAATGCCCAAATTAGCATCTGTTGCACCATTTCAGGTGTGCAGTAATTTGCTGTAGGAGGTGCAGGAACAAAGAAGTCATCTGAAGAAGAGCTAAAGGCCGCAAAAGTCACTACGGGAGGGGGGGGGGTACACTAACAGAAGTCTGGAATGCCTAGGCTTGACGATTCTGCGGGCAAATACGACATTCTTTGATAATGTGACCCTTCTTCTTGCAATAAGAGCAAAATTTCTTGGAACAATTAGTAGCAATATGTCCAAATTCTTTGCCACAAAAACACTGCAAAGTGCTAGAATGCGCAAGCGGTTCTCGTCGTTAAGCAGCATAAGCCACAGGGACAGACCCGGAACTACTATGAGATTGTGCTAGAGTAACTTGAGTACTAAGCTATTGTTCTTCACGAAGTAACTCACCAAAACAAACATCCAGAGAAGGAACAGGAGAGTGATTTAGCAGAGACGAGCAAACAAATTCATACTCGGGGCAGAGTTTCATAAGAAACTGATCACGATGACAAGTCTTGTGAAGACTTTGAATAATGGGAAGAGAAGCCACAGGAACATCGGCAATAACCATTGTCTCGACGTGCCGGCGTGCGGGTGGCCCGGGGTGGCGCAATAAAAAATGTGGTTTAAATTTTCGTGAAAAACAGGAATGTAATGGAGTCACCACTAACCTTTTAGTGTGGTTAGAACACTTAATTACTACCTAATTAAGGGTAGAATTGGTTTGCATTACCAAAGCTGGGATCGGGAGTTCGATTATGCGAGGGGAAGGTACGAGCACCCCCTAAGCGCCCGTTCTTATAAACGGTACCTAATTAATTATCAAAATTTTCCAAAGTAAATTTAAAAAGCCTTTTATGTTACTCATTTTGAGAATTTACAAAATTTACGAGTAAAGAAATTAATCACAAAAATATACATAATATATATTCCCTCAAAACTAAAGGTACGTGAAGTCCAAAAGCTCGTACCCCTTTTTGAAATCATAGGGATGAAAATCGAAAAGAATCATAATACTAAAATAATAATAAGTTAATATAAATACTAAAAATACCGCAATTGAATATGCATAAACTTCAAAATGGAATAATAATAAGGACGATAGTAACTAACAATAGTAGTAGTAATAATAATAATAATAATAATAATAATAATAAAATAATGACGATACTAATAATAATAAACGCATTAATGGTAATAATAAATAATGATAATAGTAGTGATATTAATAGTAACAATATTATTAATAATAGTAATAAAGGTAATATACAATATAATAGTTACCTTTAATATTAACATACAATTAAGGATATGCACAACATACACTTATGGAAGCAATTACCAAGATATAGGGAAAAATTAAAACTTATGATCAAAACATGGAAACCAATTAACTCTAAATTTAGTGAGTAATTATACAATGGTAAGCAAACAGTGAAATTATGGAAACAATTTAAAGCTAATACTAATATGTAAATATTCAATATGACCACTAAATGGGAAATTATGGAAATGAATCGAATCAAAAATTGATGTACAACCCTAAAAAAATTAATATGCTAGATATGAAGTAAACACTAAATATGAACAATAATAATAACACTGCATATGAACATTAGTTATGGCAACAACCCTAAATACTAACATTGAATATGACCCTAATGTGAGCATTACGTATGACATACAATAACAAAAGCCCTAAATATGTAAATATCAAACAACAATGCCCTTAATTAAATTAGTAGAACAATAAAAACTACCCTGAATACACAAACATTAAACATACAACAATAACAAAAACAACCCTAAATATGAAAATCGAACATTTAAAATAGCTATAACAATAATAAAAACCTACAACATGAATATAACAACAAAACCCTAATCATGAATATTTAAGTATACAACAATGAAAGACTTTTTCAAATATCAATCATTTAATATATACACAAATACAACCAAAAATTTAGATATTAAAACAAACCAAAAAATTGTACAATAATAATGACTATTTAATACCACACAGTGAATACAAAAATAATACACATGGGTGAACGTGCATGTATGTGATAAACTATGTGTGATGTGTGTGCGCTCAGTGTGTGTGTATGGTGTATGTGTGTTGTGCATGCGAGCTCAGAGAACTCGCCATGGGTTGCCGGAGTTGATGGGAGTGGCCGGAGTTTTTTGTGACGCTGCGGTGATCTTTTGAGGTGCTCATGACTGCCGGAGGCACTGCCCGCGGATGATAACTGGGAGAGGGGCGGTTGGCTGCTGTGTTAGCTGCTGCCCGTGGGTGACGGCCGTTGTGGCCAGAGCTGGGTTGCATGGGGTTGCTGCTGTGAGGCTCCTGGCCGGAGTTGCAGGCGAGAGGGTGGAGGAGCAGTGGCTGGAAGAGGAGTTGCAGCTTTGGTGGTGCCGGAGCTTGCTGGTGTTTGGGTTGAAGGGGCTATAGGTGTTGAAGATGGTGGTCGTTAGGGGCTGCTGGAGTGGCTGTCTGATGGTGACAGGTTCTGTGAAGATGGCGGCTGTGGTGGAGATGGTTGGTGAACATAGGGAGTTGCAGGGAGAGTGGGTGTGAGGGAGATGGGCAGCAGCAGCTGGTGTGGCTGCTGAAGATGAGAGGAAGACATTTAGGTTTTTTTTTTTTTTTTTTATCTCTTTTCTTTTTCTTTTTTTTTGAATGGTCTCCGCCCCCGGCTGTCCCTCATGATCACCATCTTGTTTCCAAATTTTAACTGCAGATATTTTGTTTCCAAATTTTTAGAATAAGCGTGTTAATTGTAAATATCTTGTTTCCATCTTTTGAATGAACATGTGATTGATTGTAAATACTTTATTTCCCTTGTGGTTTGAATAAACATGTGATTAATTGTGAATATTTTATTTCCTTTGTTGTTTGAATAAACATGTGATTAATTGTGAATAAGCGTGTGACATGCATGCGGGGTAGCGGGATTAGGCTAAACTTGGATTCACACACTTTCACGCGCCTTCTATCCGGGCTTTACCTGCTAAGATTAGAAAGGATTGTAATAGCGTTAGTCTCTTCGTGGCAGAGCTTGATGGGACCCGCAAACCACTCCGCTCAGTTTGAACTTTGTCCAAACCCTTTTTGGGCGAGGATGGAGGTTAGATTGGGAACCTTTTTGTCAATAGGGGTTAGAGCCTACTCACACATACTTGTCTATAGTTTTTCCTAATTAGGATAGAGCCATGAAGAAACCCTATAAAATTGGTGTATCTACCTTGGGTTGGGATATGATCATCATCCTTCTCCATGTGACTTAATCTGTGTCTGTTGTATATATGTTTTGTGTTGTGTTATACATCTTGCATCCATTTTAGACATGCATACTAAGCCATCATTCTGGAAAAACCCAATAATGAGATCATGACTCATCCTTTCAAAAAAATAAAACACTTGGTCTAAGCATTTTAAAAGATGGTTCGGTCCGATCCTTTTCAAATAACTCGGACCCAACTCTTTGTAAAACAAATCTAGGCCTGACCTTTTTCTAAACAAAAAACCCGGCCCAGGCCTGATTTTCAAAAAGGGCCAAACCCATATTTCAAAAGGGGGCTTCAACCCTATTACTTAAAAATCTAGGCCAACATTTTTAAAAGCAATCCAAGCCCAACTCTCCTTAAACTCGGGCCTCGACCCATAAGAAAATAGCTTGAAGCCCATATTTTGAAACACCCGAGGTCCAAGCACACATCAAAGTCCACAAGCCTGTGTTGAACCAACCCAATGGGTTGACTCGCCCGAGTTAATCTCAAACCCGGATCATAACTTGATCCTTCGTAGGATCTAAGGTACATGGATCATCATCAAGGAAAAGAATGGTTGAGGGAGGAATTGAATTGAATCAGTGATCCATCAATGGTCGGCTTAATCATGAAACCTTTCATTAGCCGATAGGGATTTTTCCAGAATTCTGGCAAAGTAGTTATTTACATTGCATTCATGCACTTCACGCATAATTTCACACATAGCCATGCACGATAGACTCCATGCATGTTCATATCCCTATTTGCATGTATTTTTGCACTGGTTACACTCATGCATAAACACCCATTGCATAACATATTCATGCATAATTTCTTATCCATGCATGCATAGTCATCTTCAATGGGTCAATAATCACACTCCAATTATCAGTAAAACTGGTGTGCCGAGGTGGCAAAGTTAAGGATTCGAGGAGCAGAACAAAAACGATCTCTCTATTCTAGGCGAAAGGTTAAAATCATGGGAATTCATTGCCCGATCACAGTTGAAATGTCACAAATGCCATCGGGTTAAAGGATTGATTGGTATTCAACTTTAGAAGTGAGCTCACGTGACACAAAAATGATGTGCTTGATCACCTAAGGGTAATAACAAGAGGAATGCATTCATGCTTTTCATTTAAATCATTTTGAAATTGAATGAAATAAGAATGCCTTTCAGTCTCATCTTATCCTATCCTCCTTGGATCATCACCCTATGCCAAATTTTGCCTATTTTTGCTTGCATTTTGTGTAAAGTGACATAGGAAATAGTTTTGTCAGTACAAAGGATTTGGAGCCAATAGTTGGTTTTGAGAGTCTATTCAATGGTGCAAAAAAAAAAAAAAAAAAAAAGCAAAAATACAAGAAAAAAAATTGAAGGAAAAGCCTCCAAGTCAGAGTTTAGTAAGGACCCCACTTCAAGATGTTGTCAAGGGGTCTTATTGGGTGAGGATTTCAAAATGATGAAGAGTTGTAGGAGAAGTAGACGGAAATGACTTATCAAGCCTTATCATGCATTTGTTGGATGAAATCGACGAACAAAGTCTCCTGTCTTTGTCTTCTAAATTATGATTGGTGTCTTAAGAGTATAATGATTATATTTTGATCAAATTTGGGGTGACTATCTTTGGTCGACTAGTTTTCCCATAAAGAACTAAACAATGATTTACCATTTGTTAACCAAGTTGAGCCTGAATGTTAAACCAACGTTTTCTTAAAAGTTAGTTCACCAGAAATTTAACCTGGGTTTGGGTTCCTTAGCGTTTGGCTAGTCATTTGAGACAATAATCAGTACCAAAAGGATGACAGGCCATTTTTCTGCTACCCAAAAGAAAATCAAAGAAGAAATCTCTTGCAAGCCCTTTTGAGCTTGAAAAATTCAATTC